>NW_017728991.1:3336386-3345773 GCF_001723915.1 Gavialis gangeticus | reverse complement strand
TTTTTTTTTTTTTGCTACAAAAAGTAGTTTGTAGTCATTGAAAGCTGACAAATAATTTAATGTTGGGCTTTCAGATTTTTGATTAAAAATAAAAAATAAAAACAGGCATTCCTCATGTATATTTTCAAATTGACCAGTAAGCTGTGTTTTTGGTTTGAAAACTTGTTTCCAGTGAGTAGCTTCAACCTGTTCCAGTTGAGCTCAAATTTTCCTTATTCATTTCAATTGAGATATGCTAATTTCCACCACTGGAAGATTTGCCCACGTGCATTTTGTGCTGAACTGAAATAATTTGACTGTAAGTTGATAGCTTTAAGTCTTGAGGAAGGACAAGGAGAAGGTGTGATGTTAGCTCTTCTTTATGAAGTAACTTAAGCATTTGAATTATGTTTAGGATAAGCAGCAGTGGCTATATCAGGCTGATAACTCTATGTAATGGAAGCCAATAATACCTACTTGTCAACCGATCCACTTATTGAACAATGCTGCCTTTGTTGAAGAGGTTACTCCTATTACTATTATTTGGCTATGAGAATTAATTACTATCTCTGGGAATTAGTCCTCATTAAATTCATTCCTTATCACTGTTAAATGCTCACAAGGCCATGCAGGCCAAGGGTAAGATGGTGGCATGTCTGCCACCTGTCACTTCTGTGACCCGAACAGGCACAAGAGGCCACGTTCTTGTCCAGAGAGTCTCCCTTTCTGCATGTGCATAGGCCAGAGATTCCCCCTGTTGCCAATGAAGCTGGGGAGCATGATGGATGGGGATATGGTGGACCCAATCCTCTCCATAGCTGATTTCCTTCCAAGGAAAATGCTGGAGGTCTCACCCATGGTGGCAATTAAAGCAGTGACCCTTGTGAGCCAGGTGCCAGCAGAAGTGAGTGCCTGGGGATGCAAGAACCATTGTCACCATCTGCATGTAGACATTGAGGTTGCATCCTTGGAAGCAATGTGGGAGGTATCTTTATGGACCCGTTGATGTGGTTCAGCGTACGCGGCCTCCCCATGGTTAGGCCATTCCTCTGCCTATTGTCTGTGCATAAGGCTGTCTAGCTCTGACACCACCTCATTCAGCTCTGCTGACTTTGGTCCCCAGGTGAAATCACTTCAGATTGAATTTTTGCAGAATGTGATGGACCCAACTCAGCTTTCGGTCACCAACAAAAGTCTGAATTACCTCTGCTGAAGTCAATAGTTACTCCAGGCTGAAGCTGCTCTAAATGTGAGCAGATCAGAACTCTTTAAAAAAACGACCCTTTCCAACATTGCGTGAAGGTTACATGATCCCCTGCTTAATATGCACAGGAACAGCTATCCCACAAACTTCCCTGGGGTTTCTGAAGGTCTAAAGTAAAACTTAATTATACCTATTTGGTTAGACAGACTGTTAAACCTTTTGTTTCACATACACTTTTGATTCCCTCCTTCCCATCTTTTCACGTTTGCCAATACCTCCTGAAGAGAAAATAGAGATTATTTTACTTTTACCTTAAAGGGCTCCTTGTGTGCCTTTGCCTTATTAAGTAACTGCCAGAATATCTAATAGTCTGTGGACAGGACTGATGAAAATGAAGCATAACGTTGGTCAAACAAGCAGGTTTCATGTATAGCGCTGTCCCTAATTTGGTCCCTAGCCAATGAAAATTTAATTTTGTGCAACCTGCGGATACAAATGTGTTCTTTGCATTTAAAGGGATCTTCAGCCATATAGCTGGTTATTCTTGTCTTGACTCTGTCTAAACAATTGTGAGCCTTCATTTAAATTTCAGTTCTCTGTCACCCAAAGCTCACTCATGTCTTCCACCTATTTCTGCTCAGGATTGAAGCCCCTTTCCTCCCGCATCCTCCAAGTATGGAGCCTACTGCTAGTTCTGGGGGGAGCACTTTGTGCTTTCTGGATATAACAGTGGTGAACTGGGCTACTAATGTTGTTATTAGTCCTAATCTTTCCCAGATCCTTTACCAATCCAGAGGCAGTACTTATAAGGGTAATCCATTTCTATCCAAAATATGCCAATTTGCTGAAAACTTGAAAAGACAAATTCTTCTCTGATGAAACTTTATCATTGCAGTAGCTAATAGATTATTCTTCTGTTCCCCTTAAGGGATCTGCCCCTTTGTGCATGAGACTAGCTCAAACCTGATGCATCACTTAAACCCTTCCAGAGTGGGATTTGAATGGCACATAGCCCCTGTGTTGGCTCCTTCTAGCCAGCCAAATTTAATATATACATTTTTTTAACTGTAAGCATAAGGTTCTTAATGTTGGCATCCAAATGGGAAATGGTAGGAAATGGCCCTGCCTTTCTGCATGTACTTTGCTGTGTTTGAGCAACCTTGAAAAACGACAGGTCGATCCATCACTAGGTTACTCACTGCCTGCCGTTCAATACCCATACTGTAGGTTTGCCAGGTCCAAGTTGGGAGGTGCCATTCTCTGAAGGATGGAGACTCCAGGCAGGGATTGCTTCCTCTATGGTGAAACATCCCCTACCTGAAGCACAGGGATCTTGTTCAGCACTTCAGTCCAGAAACAGCAAATTCAATCTAGCTGTGGCAGGCAGAGGATGACCTCGAATGCCAATGCCAGACTGGGCTCCAAACCACGATCCTCTGGAAATGAGGCAGAGACTTGACGAAGCCAAGAAATCTCACCCAGTTTGTTTAAAGGGATTTGATTTGTCTGTGCATGTAGACAATCTTTGATAGATCGCCCCACTTTGCTTTAAATATTTGTACTACAAATCATGCTAAACTTCACACAACATATGGATCATGTGTCATAAGTACTTTCCCTCCTGGATCTCCAATGGCCCAGCTATGTCATCTACCAGTTGGAATTACGCACGCAACCAAACCGCGGTTTTTCTGTACTTGGGTGAGTGGAGTGAGTTTGATCTATTTTTGTTTTTATTAGTTCTTCACGGTGAGGTTTCTAATTCTATAGCCAAAAAAGCGAATGAAAAGGAGATACAAAAAGATTCTAACAGTGAAAGCTCATTGTGCATAGTTCATTACATGTGATTGCAGAGGGTGGATCTAATGGGTCCTGTTAGGGAGTCTCAGGCAGTACTATCTGATCTGCCACTGACTCAGTGACTCAGAGAAAATCACGTAATCTCATCCATAAAAAGATTACGTTGTTAATTAATATGTCTAATGCATGATAGATTTCTTGCAGAAGAGGTGCAATGTCAAAGCAAATTGCTGGGAGGTAACATATGCCTGCTGGTTTAAGTGAGGAGGTGTGAATGGGGAGGTTAAAGAACAAAGTTGAAGTCATGGCCATACTGAAATCAATTGGGGCAGGATTTTATTCCAAGATGCATAACCTCTGGGGTAAACTGGATCAATTTATACTAGAATGGCTGTGCTCCCATGTATTTTCAGTTACCCTATAAAATGAAGAATGCATTTGTTCATCAAGCTTCTCTTTGTTTTTAGGCATACAAGTTCATATTATTATTGAGTCATCATCCTCCAGTTAGACTCTATTACAAGTATGAAAAATGTCTCTCCGTTCATTTCTCTTTTGGTGTTTCAAATGAGTGGAAGCCACAGTAGTTTTCAGAATTTATCACCACTATCCATCATCTACTTAATCCTGCATTCAAAATGTGTCTGTTTAACTCTGCGTAACAGTGGCAGAATAAATTGTCCCTTCAAATAAAAGCTATCTACAAAAAGGAAATTGGACTGGCAACAGTGATATTACTCCATTCATATTCATTTTTATGTCCAAGTTGACAAAGTTCATTTTAGCCCATTGAGTGGTACAACAGAGTAATGTTTAAATGAATGGGCTATAACAGCAGTTGATGAAAAATGGAGTAAGGAGAGGTGTGAGGATCTAGGCCAGATACTTTAGGGATTGTTATGAAGTTTAGTTAATGAAGTGCTTTGGGATCCTTTGTCAAAAATTGGATTGCAGAAGAAGAGGAGTGTTGTTATTAACAACAAAGCAATTAGTTAATATTTTCAGATAATTATAAACTCTCTTATATACACATGTGCATGTGCACACGCACACACACAGACACACACACAGACACACATCTATTGCTTCAGGTGCAAATAGAGTTAAAAAGGCTATTTGAGATTTAAAGAAATAAGTAGCAATGGAAAGCATGTTTTAATAAATTTTGTTCCTGCTTGAACTTCGCGGGATCAAAAAAAAATTACTCAGGGAACCAAATCATTTTAGAAAGGTTGGAAATGTGAATGCGACACGTTTTTACTGCACTCTGAGTAATTTCCCATGGAAAAAAAAATCAGGGTTTGTTTAATTTAAAAATAATGTATTTTGTTTTGCTCAATTGCCAGAAAGGAATTAGAGAGACCATAGAATTGACCAGAATTGTGCAGCCGTAGCAGAAGATAACAGTTGTTTTTAAGAACAGAACATGGCAAAGAGTGTTTGCTATGACATAGTTCTCTTGTGGCCTACGTGAGTTGATTTTATGGGTCTCAGTTCAGTGGATTACGGACAGGGTCTATATTAAAAAATAATGCCCCACTTACCACATTTGTCATTTTCAGCAGAAACGTGGATTGAACAGGTCATGGTTGGAGATGAACTACCTCTACAAACCAAGGCAAGGTTGAAGAGCATAGGTGGGCTGGGATACAAAGAGCTTGTACAGGTTTGAAAGTGCTGTACCTGAACTGTGAGCACACAGATGTTTTCAATCTTCCCAGCTGCTCATCTGACTCTTCACTGGTGCCTGGGAAGAAAAAAGAAGAAAATAATAAAAGTTTTCTGGGAAGAAAGGTGGAAGGGAAATATTTCAGGCTAGATAAGTATTAATTTTTGGAAAGAGAAATGATAGGAAAATGATTGCTTTAGCAGATGAACAGAAAAATCCATATCATGGCCAAAACTGGCCAAATTCAATGATTCATTGGCAAAACATGTCATTCCTTCTCAAGTAAATATGGTTCAGCAGATGGGCCTGGCTCAGAACCCAAGATCCCAAATCCTTTGAGCTTTAGGCACATAGGGGGTGTCGCAATCCGAATCCACGTGCCAATTCAAATGTCACAAATGGTCCATAATGGTCTATAAGACTAAGTGCAGTATGGTCCAGGAGACATGACAGGGTCTGTTCCCATCTCTACTACTGGCTTTAAGAAGCTCACTTTCTCTCTGTATGTATCCATCTATCTCTTGGCTATTTGATCTATTTTGCTCATAAATTTTATTATGTGTGTTGCCTAAAACATTGGGCATCTGATTTCGATTGGGTCTTTGGGCACCAGGACATTTGTACCCGAAAACTTGCAAAGAACTTGTTTCCAACTATTTAGCTGGTCTAATAAAAGATAACACATGTACCCAAAGAACCTTGCCTGCCTATAATTAAAATAACCAATACAAAACATATGTAACAAAAAATAAGTTCTCCCCCACTCCAAATCCAAAATTCATTTTTTTCAAGCCCATCTATAGCAAGAATAAATCTTGTGTAGATGATAACTTAGCCTGTCATGCCTGGAAGTTAGTTCTACATGTAATATGGAAATTTCAGCTAAATGTTATTCTCGTGGTACTTCTTTAAGTGCTGTTTTCTCCAAGCCATTGATGGAAGAATTAACCCCTTAAATGAGATGAAGTAACGAGACCAAGACCATGAATAGAGTGATTAAAATTGATTCTTAACACATTTTAGGAGTCAAAAACAGGACTGGCTGTGCAGAATGGAAAACTGACATTTATATAGTAGACTTACTTTTTTTCCAGTGATGGAACAGTTTAAATTGACTTTTTTTTTTAACTGCAGCCCTGGGAAGAATTTTAGCACTTTCTGTACACCTGCTAGCTCCAGTTGATTTGTTTAAACACATTTTTATAACTGCAGTTTATATATTTTTCCAAGAAAATAAAAATTCTAAAAATATAATGTGGTGTTTGGGAGAAGGTAGGTGAGGGACTAGAAGGAACAAGAGGGCCTCATGTTGGCACATATTCCACTTTATGCCAACTGCAGCACATTCATCATTAACGGGCTGTATGGTGATTACCTCTTTACGCTTTCTCTCTCACACATTTCTCCTATGCACCAAAGCACAAGATCATATGTGGGGCACAATAGGTCTATTGGGCATGGGTGCTGCTTTATTGCTAATTACAGTGTTTGCTTCGCCAAGGTGTTACTGCTATTAGCCTTGAAGCAATTTTCTGCTCCATTGGTAGGATATGCCTCAGCAGCCCTTTTGGTGCAGTCATTGCTTTGGAGTGTAGCCAGCAAGAAAGGTTTTCTACAGTAAACATTGCAGTATTCACTCCCTGGAAAATCCTTGAACAGGGAGACCCAGCCTGAGTTTAGTGAAAAGAAATTGTCTTTTCACAATGGGCTGGCACTCCCCTATGTGGTTTGACATACACTGATAATATAGTCAAAGCTTTCTTGTGGCCTAAGAAATGTTGTCCTCACTGGACTCATATGCAAGAGGATATGGAGGTTTGTCTCTGCTCATGTCATAGGAGCAAAATAGGATTCATCACCATCCAGGCCAAAACCAACTGATGGGGGACTGGCCTCTTTCATAGCAATCTGAATCATGGAGCGTGGAGGGATGATTTGCAAAAGCACTGCATACCCTTGCCAATTAATACTTTGCTCTGATATTCATAGATGTGAGGGGCTGGAAGGGACCTCATGAGATTATCAGGTCCAGCCCCACTGCACTTGGGCAGGAAAAACTGTTGGGGTCAGATGACCCTAGCAAGGTGAGGGTCCAGATGTTTTTGGAGGGTAGGGACTTGCACCACCTTTGGGGAAAGTCTGTTCCAGACCCTAGACGCTCGAACCATAAAGAAGTTTTTCCTTATGTCCAATCCAAAGTTATTCTTTAGCAATTTAAGACCGTTATTCCTTGTCTTCCCCTGGGGTGCCTTGGTGAACAGATGCTCCCCCACGCCCCCATGTGAGCCCCTTATATACTTATAGGCTGCCACCAAGTCTATAAGTATATGGAACCTCTCATTTGCAGAGGGTCGCCCTCTGGAAATGGCTTGTGAAACAACGTACATCATTATTATGATACTCATTTTATAGATACAGAACCCAAAAAGTGACTTCTTCTAGTTCACAAAGTCTTGGGAGATATGGGAGGAAAAAAACTAAATGAATAAAAAAAAAAATTTGCCACCACCACCAGCAAAAAAAGCATAGTAGGAATCCTGGATACTAGCCTCACCAACACCCATGGTGGACTCTTATGAATAATGAACCTGTTTCTGTTCTTTGGCTCCAGCAGCAACACTAGCTGAGACAATCTTCGGGTTTCATTGGGCCACTGTGGAATTCAACCACCTTTCAGTGTGGAAAACTTTCATGACCACCCCATCTGCAACTTAAGCAATTATGTCATCTTACCACAGAACATGCTCTGTGGGACAAAGGCATCTTTTTCCTTCTAAGGGAGTCAGTGTTCATAGACTAGAGCATTTGACTGAACTGGCCAACGTGATTCACAACTGCCAAACTACACATGAGCATAATACCGAGAGAGAGGGAGTCTCCATTCCCAACTAACACTGATTTAGCTTGGCATTAAATTCTCCCTCCCTTCAACTCCCTTCCCCCTGAACCAGAAACCTATGACCTTTGACTTCCTTTTTGGATTTTTACCCTCTGGAATCCATATTTTTTCTCCCCTCATATCCTTCTTCCTCTTCCCTAGGAATGTTTTCACACTCTCTTAGGCCTAACTTGTTTTATTCATGCTATTTTTCCTCGGTTGTCATTAAAATAAAAGGGGGGAAGGGGAGCACTAAAACCAAACAAGAAATGTGTTCTCCTTCTATAATCAAAGAGGAAAAACAATAGCCTCAAGACAAGGAGACTCCCTTACAGCCAAGAAGACTGACAAATTTTTGTGGTTTTCTCCAAAAGTCAAACCAAAATCCAACCGCCAGCCAAACTGAGTTCTGGCACTCCTGCGTTGCCTGGAAATGAGCGCAATCATATCCTAATAGCTATTTGGATAATTGTTCATACGAATAATCTGCCAACCCATGTTGGAAACAAGTCCTTATTACAAATATAGCATGCAGTCTAATCTGGAATACATTAAAATGTTATTTCTGTAGCTGCCTTTTCCCAAACTTGAAATAATGGCTAAAGCATTTATCAGCTTTTTGAGGAGAAAGGCTGCATATACCCTACTTTAAGAGGAGACTTGAAAAAAAAGTACATCTCAAATAAAAATATTTTTCTGTGCAGAGACTGTAATTTTCACTTCCCATTACTTTGCTCGAAATCACTAAAAGCTCATTTCAGGTTTGTCATCTTTATTGGAAGGCCATGGTACGCATACAATTTATAAAGTAAACCCTGTTTTCGTGCTGAGCACCTGTTGTGAACTCCCCAAGTTATCAATGGAAACTGCAAACTTTCAAACCCCTCTCACTTAGAGAGAAGCAAAAATTAATAAATTGCACCTCGTTGCACATGAGTAACACACCTGCACCTCCAGCTGTCTGTAGGTGCATCCCCACAAGCGGAAGTGTGGATTTCCCTGGGGACAAGTAGCAGCAACACACTTTGTGCCACTGCTACTTGTCCCCAGAGAATGCCCCTGCCACACGCGCTCTGGTGTGTGGCACATTACCCTGGTTGGGGTAGGGAAGGCTAAGGCCAGCAACTGGGCTGACTTCAGCAGTTTTACCTGAAATATTGGGGGCCTCAGGAAGCTGCAGCCACGGCACTCCTTATCACGGGGGCACTCAGGTGCCCCGTTCCTAAGTAGGAATTAGGGCATCTGCTAATTGTCAGGGCAGCTCAGCTGCTGCTTGCCGGGGCAACCGGGGCAGGTCACATGGCTAAAACGGGCAGGGCCTGGCCTTTATAAGCAGGCCAGGCCACAGCCTAGCTGGCAGTTACCACCTGGCAGCCAGAGAAGCAACAGCTCTGCTATAGAGCTGAGCAGAGCAGACCAGCATCATTGCTTGACCGCCTGAGTCCCTGCAGAATGGCCTGGGAAGGAGAGGCCTCTGACAGGGAGGCCTGAAGGAGAGCCAGGGCGGCGTGGAGTTTTATAGCCGGTAGGATCATTTTGGGTTACAGCCGGGTTGGCTTGAGGTTTATGTTACAGCTGAGAGGCTTTGCGTGCTGTTATTGTTTTGGGAAGTTATTGTAGCCCCGGAGGGGGAGGCTTTGGTTTTGCTGTTATACAACCGGAGGACCAGGTGAGGCTGTAGGGGTGCGAGGAGGCCTCATGGGAGCTCCCCAGTAGTCTGGGGGTTCCTGGGTGCCCTGTTCAGGCACAGAGCAGTGCCTGGGAGGCATGGCTGTTTGGCACCAGTGTGGTGCGGTGTGGGGCGAGAGCATTGCGGTAAGCCCTGAGCACGGAAAGTGTGTGTATAGACCCCAGCCT
>NW_017728991.1:3329250-3331386 GCF_001723915.1 Gavialis gangeticus | reverse complement strand
GCCGAGTCGGGCGAAAGACCCCGAGAAAGGTCAGGGGCCAGGCACGGCTGCGTGTCACCTGAGCCCCGAGCGCGGTTTAGCGTGGGACAGAGCCCAGAGAGGGCGATTAGCGTGGAAAGCGCGGGGCCGAGCCCCGGAGGGGGCGAGAGCATTGTGGTGAGCCCCGAGCGCGGAAAGCGTGTGTATAGGCCCCAGTGAGGGCGAAGAGCGCTGCAAGCGCGAGATAGGACAGAGTGCAGGTGAGAAGTAGCCCAAGTCGGGCAAAAGACCTCAAGAAGGGTCAAGGGGCCAGGCATGGCTACCGGCCACCTGAGCCCCGGCGCGAGAAGCGCAGATTGAGACAACCCCAGAGAAGGGCGAGGGCGCGAGAAGCGCAGATTGAGACAACCCCAGAGAAGGGCGAGGGTGCGAGAAGCGCGGGACGAGCCCCAGAAAAGGGAGAGCATACTGAGGAGGCTCCTGAAGGAGTCAGCCTATGGTGCCGGCCCAAGAGGGCTAGCGAACACAGGGGCAGCAGAGCAAGGGGCGTTGGTTGCGTGACAAGCCCAGGGGCGCCCGAGGAAGGGCGTTGGTTGCGTGACAAGCCCAGGGGCGCCCGAGGAAGGGCGTTGGTTGCGTGACAAGCCCAGGGGCGCCTGAGGAAGGGTGTTGGTTGCGTGACAAGCCCAGGGTGCCCAGCAAGGCACCACTGACCAGACAACCTCCGGAACAGCTGCGAGGCTTGGGGCGTGCTAAAGGGGAGGTAGGAGGCATGCATAGCCCATAAGGCTGGGGTGCAACAGGTCACCTGTAGAGAGTAGGAGCCCAGATAATTATAACACCCAGTGCTAGGAGATCAAAGGCAGCCTCCCACATTAAATTATATACAACCAAGATGTGGCAGGAGAGACTCAGAGGGTGCTGGATCTCCTAATTTGGCATGGCAGGGGGCGCTAGCGGGATCACGGCCGCTCCTAGGGCCCGCTCTGTGACACTCCTGCAGCAGAAAGCCTGGATCTTCTGGGGTCAAGAACCCCCCCTCTCCCCAACCACTGCAAAGTATCAGCACAGCGAATGCCTGCATGTGCGGTGTGTGGCACCGCAGATGGGTCCGTAGTGCCATATACCACCCATCCATGGTATATGGATGCCCCCTCCTGATCTGGATGCGCCCTGTGAGTACAATGCATGACTCAATTTATTAATTAGCAATATCCTCTTTTAAAAAAATCCCATATGCAAGAGAAGTCATTTGGCTCAAAAACAGACGCACCTCAGAATCATGTCTTTTGTCATAGCTGGTCTTGGGCTCGTTTCTGTTTAAGAAGGTTAATGATAGTCTCAGATCTTGATCTGGGCTCATTCACAGTCCTGAATAAGTTTCATGGTATCAAAGGGTGTGTAGCCCATTCAGGAGTATGGTTTAGGTGAGGTATCAAGCCAACTTCACTTTAGAGCGTCTCTGGGTTACCAAAATTACAGGTAATATTGTGGGTAGGCAGAAACATGTCTACCTTTTATTTGCTTGCACTTTTAAACATGAAAGCAAACATTTATTTCAAAGTCTATCTGGCTATCTGTAACAGCAAAACATAAATTCTCACCTATACCGACTTGGGAGACATGGGAGGAGGGTGGCACGCAGATGGGTAGTAGCTCTTCTGGAATTTGCTGAGCTCTCCAAATTTCCCTCCAGTCTATGCCAAATATTTACAGATGGCTGGTTCTAATATTCTAATAAATAATCCCTGATTGGTTTTATTTAAATGTCTTTGTTTAACTGAAATTTTTGGAACTGGACTAAACAAGATCTCTTATGGACTTGAAAGGTGTCAATTTGTTGGGATTTATATCCTTGGCAAAGAAAGGTGGAGGATTTCTTCTTTCCTTTTCCATTGTGGAGTGTTGCTCAACACTGGCCTGTTTCTTCTTTACCTTAGTTTATGATCTTCTCTGTCAAGGCTGTTTTTGCAAATTATCTACACTTGTTCACAAAAAGTATATCTATTATAGCAAAATAACATCTCATATGCTTGATTACATCAATCACTACAACCAATATTTTAAGACAAAGTTATGATATAGTGTCTAAGGATTATTTAATATATGATCTTCCCTTATCTCCTTTCAGGCCTTGTGCTTTGTTTAATTGTGTTT
>NW_017728991.1:3298337-3329239 GCF_001723915.1 Gavialis gangeticus | reverse complement strand
CCTCACCTGGCCCTCCAGAGTCTCCACCAGCAAGCACATCCCACAAGATGGACGAATGTCATATGCTGGGGTCAGTGAAACATCCATTAACAGAAATAAATCAGATAGCCAAGGATGGGTACGCAACTATCAGCCAGAGACTGACACTCTAATTCTGCTAAAGTTGAGAGAGCCAGAATTGGGTCCAAAATACAATTATAGTGTTTTACAAGTATTTCAGAAAGAAAATAAAAACACAGATCTTTTATAGCATCCAATTTTCAAAAAGTTGCCCCTAACCATTGATGTGTGTATGCAGTTATGCCTGGTAAAACTGCATATGCCTCTGTAGAACTCATTGAAAACCGGACACATAGAGATATATTTCATCATTTTGAAAATGTATGGCTTGTTGGCATCAACTGTTTTATATTATAGTTTTGCACATTCCTAATCGGTGCAACAGGCTTCCTTTACTTTGTTGACCAAGCTAGTTGTCACGTCTGCAAGGGTTCACACTATGGTCACTCAGATACAGGCGCTTCGCCACAGTTCTGCAGTTTGGCTTAGGAGCCTTGAAAATGGCCAAATGGATGGCAACAACATGCAAGTAGCAGTGAGACAATTGGAGATACTTCCCATAGGAAATAAGATAACAACAGCTGTCCAGAAAATTGTAAGTATATTCCATGATACGTTTGGTAAGAGAGAGAGAGGTTTCCTATAAATTATTTTTTAAAAGTCTCTTCTTAGTGAAAAAAAAACCTTTGCATTTTCCTTCATAGCTTTTATGCTATAATAATAGATTCAAAGAGAAGATGAGCCTGTATGGGCACGCTAGATACAATTGAGCTCAGACTTCAAGGAACTTCAGATCTGGATCCAAACTTTGCTTTGACAAGCTAACTTGGAACACTGGATTCAGTCTTGGATAAAACCTTTGGTGCTTGGGTCCAAGTCAAATTATGATGTTCAGGACTGTGTCTGAACTGCCATTACAAATGTTGGGCCAGAAGCTGATTGCAGTCTGAGTGGAATTGGACAGGATATAGAGTACAGACAGTCACAGCGCTACCAAATCTTACGGTTCTATCATGAGTTGAAAAACGTTTGGAATGGTTATTTAGGGTTCTCATGAATCTTACAAAGTTTTTCTCTTATCAAAATAACCAGTAGATTCCATTAGCACCAATGGGATTGAAACCTCAGGCTGGTCTTCTCCAGATGGTCATATTGACTTTTCCAGGTGAAAATGAGCCTGCCCTGAAACAAAGATGTTTGCCACCTAATATTGTTCCCAGTTGAGTGAAAGCCATATTCTAGTTGCTCACAGTCTAAAGGAAAGTTTTCAACATGAAGAGAGCTAGATGCACTTACCCCATGAGACCAACAACAGTTATGGTTTCATGAGAACAGATGAGGGTTAACTTGTTACCCCAACTGCATGAACAAAATGAACCAGTGACAGCAATATAAATGTACCCAAAACTATTTATTAAACATACAGATTGTTTGAAAGAATATTTATGATGATTTGAACCCAAAATATTATTTAACTAGAACTTATGAACATTTAAACCTTTTTTTAGAGTTTCAAAATGTGTATAAACAATACGCTACGTCTGCAGTTCATACTGTTTTCAAACTAACAATTACTTCCAAAAACATTTCCTGTTTTAACTAAATATTGCATTCCTCACAAAGCAGCAGTGATGTACTGTGGTGCACACAAACAAATCACTTACAATCTTTGCATCATTTTCGGGTTTTGTGGTCGTCTGTCCTTGGACAAAAAGCACAACCTCCACTCATGCTTGCAGAAGGTTCCACTGGGGTGCGTAGTGGCAATTTCTAATTTAAGGCAATCAAACCAGACTTGATGGACTGACGTGTATCCATCATTCTTCTTTTTATTTGTCCATCGATCAACTGTTCTCCAAGCTCCTGCAAAAAAAAGCGCCATCTTCTTAAATGTGATCTTTGCTTCCAGTTTGCATTGTGGCCTAGCCAAATGATGAGGCTAGCAACGGCAGCCACATCCAGCATATTGAAAAATAGTGTCATTGGCCACCTGTTGATTTTCTGTCTGCAGTGGTCATATGGACTAAGTGGTCAAGGTTATCCACCCCACCCTTGTTTTTATTGTAATCATGGATGATGTTGGGCTTTCTTTGCTCTCCACCCACTGACAAGTCATGGTACATGCTTGACATCACCAGCACAACTTTGGACTTCTTTGGAACATAGGAAACTAGGGTGAGTTCCCCATCAAAAGCAAAAGCAGAGTGGAGGATGACCATCCCTTAGTTACCATGGATACCTGAAATGGACACGAATGAATGATGACCTTTCAGATGCATCTACCCAAAGTGGACAAACAAGTTTAGGTCTTTCATTTATACAGAAATTGCATTGGGGTAACTAGTTAAGTTATCCTGATGTGTTAACATGAGCTTGGGGTAAGTTGTTACCCGATATGGAAAAACACAGTCACGCCTGGAGTAACATGTTACTTTGGGCAGTTTTTCATCCACAGAGAGCAAACCATTCATGTAAGCTGGCTGTTCCTTGTCACTGGCACTGAAGTGCACAATATCCCCAATGTCCTAAAAAGAAAAATGTTTAGAATTAATTAACTTTAAGATACTGCACAAAATATGCATCTGGGGTACGAAATTACTCCATAGGAAAGTATGAAGTTGAAATTGCAGCCTGTTCAACAAAACACACTCATCATCACATGTACATACTGAAAATATTTTACTACATATAACCCTCAAAACATTTATTTCAAGAGGGGTTTTAAAGGTGACAAATAGTATTTATATATGAAACGTGGTCTAATATTAAGTCAGATTCTTGCGCTTGATACTTTCCATGGACATGCCCAACTTCTCTTTTCATTTCTACCAATGTCGATTCTCAATAACCCCACAGAAACAGGTGGAATCTATTTAATTTGTTGTACACATTTCAGTGGATGCATTGTCTATAGCTCATGTTGCGTTCTCAATTCTTTCACAGAGTAGAGAATCTCAAACCATCTTGAAGAGTCAAAGACAGGCACTGATGATAGCAACAACGTCAAGTTTCACACGTTGTCTCGCAAGCTGTGAAGAAGGAAAACTGGGCCTTGTGATTAGTGTACAAAGCCACGATGAATGCTTTGGGCTCTCAGGATGTATTTTTTATCAATGTGAAAGGCACGTCAATCATGAAAGCCACATATGACACCATAACAGCTTTTGCTAAACTTGTCTTAATGGGTGTTTTACCATTTCCACCAAAAAGAATATTCTGTGTTTTGATGGATGTTCCTTGCCTGGTGTATTTCAATCTCCCGCCCCCCTCCCTTCTTTTTTTCTTGTATCTATTAAAAAGATTTATAACTTTTTCATTGTTCTGCCTGGAACTTGGCCAAATGTCGAGATCAAAATCCCCCCTGCCAAAAAAAAAAAAACCCCTCGCCAAATTTAGGGTGATCAGAATGAAACAGGACCTGTGGAAAAGCCTTGAATTGTGGGAAAGGAAATATTCGCCATTACCATGGAAACACCTTCCGTTTTCCAGTTGCTCCTGAATAAATGAAGTTTGTGTTCTCTAATTCCCAGACTCCAATCTCAAGCACACCTATCTTTAAAGTACCTGGGAATACTGTTAAAAACATCAAGGTTTCATTGAACAATGTTGCTGCAGTTTTAACAGCAAAGCTTTTTTTTTTTCCTCCCCCCTTCAGGAAATCACCATCAGTGCTCTCTAAAAAGCATCTGCAAAATATCCACAATCCACAAGGTGCTTATAAGAATTAGTCTTAGTAGCTAAGACTCTACCACAGTGCTTCAAGCCCTTCTCATACCCTAAGAATTGCTATAGTAATCAGAAACACGTAACAAGCCCCTGCCAGCCAAGCCAAGTATTTCACTAAATTTCTCCTTTTTTGAATTTTGAATTGAATTTTTCTTACGTAAATGAAACGTACCATATGGCTACTACGACATGATCTTCATACAGACTAAGCCATGTGAGGGTTGAGAGCAGAGGGAAACAAGAGAGGCAGGATGGCTCTAATGCATGTGCCTATGAAATGTATCTAATATGATTATTCACACAGTCATGGGAGCAGATTTTTTAGGCGACATGGCATGGCTTTTCTACATTTTGAGTTAAATTCCTGGCTGGGCTCAGAATTAGCACTGTTTTTACACTTGGTTTACATCAGTAAGTGTTATTCCAGGGGGCCAACCTTTTGGTTGGCGTCCTATGAATTAGTCGCGCATCCTCCCTGAGTGCCACTCCGATCCCCTTCCTGTACCCAGTCTACTGTTCTGCTTTCCCTTTTGTGCTCCCTGCCCAGTCTCCTGCTCTGCTTTCTGCTTCCTGCCTCCTTCTGTTGTGTTACTTGTCTGATCTACTATGTACCATACAAAGGGTGTCTATGCCGCTTATCTCACTCGTGCCACAGGTTGGCTATCCGTGTGTTAAAATAATAAGGCCTCATACTGGTCATAGGAGGCCTTATTATTTTACCACAAGGAAGGAAATATTGTGGAAGACACAGGTTAATTTATGTCAAGAGTCTATCTAAAAGGATGAATGTATCAACACTGGAAATGTATGCCTCAAAGAGAAGAGATCTGTGGAAGACCATGGTCACCAACATCCTGTTTGGATATGGTACCTAGAAAGAAAGAGAGACTGGTCAGAGTGATGGTTAATTCTTTGAACTTGTCACATTCAAAGCTTCTTGGCTCCTACAGAAAATGTTTTTTATTTGCATGCCGCCTTACAGCTGTATAAGAAGCTGTATGAGAAGACTTTGTTGCATCAAGAACCGACAGGGAGATCAACCCAGTCTTACAAACTGCAGCAAACTTTGCAGTCCTACATGAGATTTACTCTTGCACAACCAGCCACCAGCCTTTCTGGACATGTCCTCCCAGACAGGCCCTTCCTCTCCAAAACTGTGAGCCTTCTCCAGCATGCATTTACAAGGGGAGAATCGAAGAACATTTGGAAACCCCTCCTTGTTTCTTACACAGGTTGTTCTGTTAGGGGCCCCTGGAGCTCACAAGTCCATTGATATTTAGAAAAATTTCTGAGGATACACTGAAAATTTGGCCTGTCATGTGGCCTCTCCGCTGCTTCATAGGAACCTATAACTTCCCTAGCTCTCCACACACTGTGCTCAGTCAGGAGCTGTCCTGTGGAGCCACATCCACAGCACAGCAAGACTCTGTAATAAAAAGTACATCCAGGCTGCTTTGTCAGTGCATGACAATTTTCATACTCACCACTTTCTGGCTATGGCCTATCCCCTCCTCTCATGTGGACCACAAGCCACCTCATTTATAGATGCATGTGATACCATGGAAATGACCGATCCCTTCCTCTAAGCCCCCTGGCCTGGAATCCACAAGGTTTTCATCTTCTGCATCCCTCAGGAGACAGAGGCAAGTTATAAACACATTAAAATCTGTTTCAGCAAGGCTCAGTGTCCCCTTTGCTCACACACCCATGACCACAAGCTAAAAGACTTCACATCCCATTTCCAGTCCTCTGCGCCATTTAGTTCCCAACTCTGTTTATCTTCATTTTTTTTTCTGTATAAAATTCATGCTTGTAAAAATAAAGGCTTAATAGAGCTAACAGGCTGGAGTTAGACCCCATGGTGGGAGACTCAGTGAAGAGGTGCGACGATCTTTTGAACACGGTGACGGAAAAAAACTCCTTTGTACAAAGCAAAAGAATCTGCCACCAGTTCGCAACATGACATCAGTCCACAAAATATCATTCAGTTGTCTGCGATCATCCACACCTCCGAGAGAGGAAATTCTTCTGCTCCCCATCTCTCTGCATGTCTTAGGTTTTCTTCCTGATGGCCATCACTTTAGCAAATGAAGACCTAACTCACAGAATGACCTACCACACATGGTCATGTTTAATGGAGTCTTGTTTCTTTAAATAAAAAAAAGTTTCAGACCAGAATAATTATAGCATCTAGTCTGACCCCTCTGTATAACAGAGACCACTGAATTTCACTCATTTACTCCTATATCAAGATCAATAACTTAGATTCATAGAAAATGAGGGGTGGAAAGGACCTCAGGAGCTCATCTAGTCCAACTCCCTGCTCAAAGCAGGACCATTCCCAAGTAGAGCATCTCTGCCAAAACTTAAAACTGACTTGAACCCACCCAACTTAAAACTAATTAAAGCCTTTTTTCCAGCTAGACATCCCAGTGGCCTGTCATCCTCAACCCTGCCTTCTAATCACCCTCACCAGTGGTGGCCTTAGGGGTGTTGGGGCAAGAGAGTCATTTGGGGCCCCTTAGAGGTTTAATTTTGAAGACCAATAGGCAAGTTGGACATTTTTTATTCCAGTTTCACTTTTCTCTATCCATGAAACTTATTCATAAGTTGAAGAAAGAACAATGTTTTTAATAACTTCACCCCCAAAAAAACTGTTGCAAAATTTTGGGGCCCCCTAAAGTGTGAGGCCCTGGACAGTCATCTGGTTTGCCCTCCCCGAAGGCCACTACTGCCCTCACCATCAGACCACTACTGCCTTCTTATAGCAGCTTCCCACAAAAGCTAGTGGCTAAATATTACAAAAGTATACAAATTAGGACTATGACATCCTATACCCCTAAGGAAAATAAAGTAGGTAGAATCTGCTCTTATTCCTCCCTCAGTGGTACTTAGGCACTGTGATGCAATCCTATTCCATCTTTCTCAAGTCCCTGAAAGAAGTTACTGCAGTAATGGTGGGTCCTCCTCCTCCTTGCTGCTTTTTGTGATTTAAGGTTAAAATGAAAGTGTGTTATGAAACTAGACAGGCTGACTGGACTTGAGCATGGTAGAATAGGGTTGCTCTTTGGCACCTAAATTTCACTTAGATACCTTAGGTAGGGGGTGGGCAAAATGTGGCCCACAGATCGGATGTGGGCCCACCAGGCTATTTTATCTGGCCCACGGGGCCTCTAGAAAATTTAGAAAATCAATATTTATCTGCCCCTGGCTGGCTATCATGCGGCCCCCGATGGCTTGCCAAAACTCGATAAGCAGCCCTCCTTCCAAAATAATTGCCCACCCCTGCCTTAGGTGGAACAAAGTTCCTGGCCCCAGTGACAACCCTACAGCATTTCTGGGAGACCATGAACAGGTTACTTCGTCTTTGTATATCCCAGGTCCCTAGCTATAAAATTCTGTTGTACCACGGAAATCTGTGCTAAGGATGAAGATGTTAAACACTTCGTAAGCTCAGATACCATAATAATAGAGGCCATAAGGTATCTAGATACATCTGCAACCTGATTATCAAGCATGCTGAGCACCAGTCCTAACTGGCTACAGAGGACATTGTGGTTGCAAGTCAGAACAGTTATTTGGATGCCTATGTACCAAACTCTGTGCTTAACCTTAGGCAATTTTGAAAATACTGGCCTGGGCCCTGTTCATTTTATTCAGCGCTCCCCCTTGTTACGGGGCCAATTAAATATATTTGTTTTGCGTTTCGGCATATAGGGTAATCGAGAGCTCTCATTCTTTTAATGCTTTCTTGGCAGCCCAAGTGCAAGCGTTAAAATGGGTTCGACAGAGATGAATTGTCCCTGGCCGCAGGAGTGAACAGGTATAAGGTGTTCAGTCTTCCTTCACTGTTACATTAGACTCTCCAAGACCCAATCGCAAACAGCTGAGTGGATCAATAACCCCTGTGTTTTCAGGCCATGCTTATTAAAGGTGGTGCATGGAAAAAAAAAAAAAGAACTTCTCTATTTATATCTGGAACTTAATGAAGTGAAATTATCACAGCCGACAGGCGCTGGTGTTGTAATTCAGAGACATGGCTTGGCTTAGGGGGATTTGCAGGCTGTTTTTATTCCAAATAAAAAAAAAATAGTGAAACCTAATCCCCTAATCAGTTCCAATTTACATATTCACGGGTCTTGTTTCCATCCTGCTTGGAGGGGGAAAAAAAGATGGTGTTGGAGTCACGGAGTGATTATTTGATTAAGTAATTATTAATCCCAGAGTGGTCTGATTAATTCTGAGCAAGCTAAACAAGTGTGCTGGAGCCTGGCTGATCACTTTAACACCACTGTAACGCGCAGAGCTAGAACTGGCACATGCACGTTTTTACCTGCTCCACACTGAGGAGTTTTGTTCCCTTGAATTCAGCTTTTTACCTCCCAAGGGGTTAATATTGTGCTCAATGAAGTGTTACAAATTTGAATTTTATCTGTGGCTAAATGCAATACCAAATGCTGATCTTGATTTTCAGGCTGGAAACTCCATCCCAGATCTGTGTGTAATTCAGTTATTATATAAGTGGAAAGAAAAGAAAAGAGGAGGAAAAAACCCTCTCATTATATGCATATATATTGGAATAAATAGGGGAATTGCCTCCTGCTGTGAGCGAGTTGCATGGGCCATGCTGTATATTCATAGACTGATTGCAGGGTAGCTAAGATGCCTCTTGAGAATTATACTGATCTTCGAAAAGAGGAGGAGAGATGATGGGCAGAGGAATTTGGTGGGGGGGAAGAGGGGAGGGTGCTATGCCTGGAAACTTGTGCTGTATCACAGACAAGGATATGCCAGGTGCAATGCAATTGCACACATACGTGTTATTTAGAAAAGATTTGTGATTTCTGCTCTCTGGGGTACTTTTCAGTGAATTCATATAGCAGAAATTAAATAATTAAATTCAGGATAGATTCAACTAAACTATAAAAATGTTTAACCAAATGCTACACATGGCAGCATTAATCCCACTCTAAAGCATCTTCAGAGTCCATCTAAACCTCACCTGCTTACCTGCTCCTTATGAAAAGTCGAGGAAGATGGACATGCAGTGTCTCATGCTATTGATTAACGAATCTGAGCCCTTTCTGACCACGGTACAAAAGTGAAAAGCAGAGTCAGAAGTGCCTCACTGAGCTGACTGTCTCTCTCTCTCATGCTAGCAATGATGCCAGTTGATGCCATGTGGATTCAATTTTCAATAATAAGTGCTCCTCATATTTTCAGAGAAAAGCATCAGCTTAATCTTGTCTGTATGTTGCATTTGTGCTTAAATATAAGCGTGGGTTTAAATGCTTTGTTGAATTGAAGCCATCCGTTCCCCCCCAGCCCCAAATCTCAGCACTCCACAGCATGAACTGTTGCTTATCGAAATCATTGGGAGAGCTTGTTATTTTTCCTTCATCATTGGTTATCTGCCTGTCTACTTCTTGATCCAAAGGGCTCCAGATCTCTTACTATTTACACTACAGAATTAACACATATCGGAGGCAAATGGTTTGCAGGCAACTGGCAGGAGGAAATCAGGATTGCTTTTTGACTGATTTGCTAATGAAATTTGTACAGTCCATTACAAATATTTTCACGAGTTCCCCTTGGCCTTTCCTTTTTTTGTGTGAATTTAGCCAAATTTGAAGATTTCATTGGACTCTGACAGGCCACACCATGAGCGCTTCTGCTGTGGCCTCAACCTTGCAATGTCTTGGGATGTCAACAGTGCACCTTAGCACCCTCGTCTCCCTAGCTCCTGTTCCCTTTCTGAGCGTTAGCAGTATGCAAACTGGAATGATTATAGGCAACACAACCCAATCTTCTGATGAAAAAGCAAATTTCAATTCCCTTTGCATCACTGTAATGCAATGCAATATAGATGAATGGCATTAGAGAAGTTATTTGTTGGCAGAATATGGTAGGCAATCCACAGGTTACTTTGCTTGTTTATTTTTCCTTTTAAAAAAACTCATGCCCTTTGCTCAGTCCATCATGTAGCCTTTGATAAGGTGTGAATGAACTTTTAGGTCCATGAAATTCCCATTTGTAAAGCTTTGTTTGTGGACCCAGAAATTCTGACCCACGACCACTTCCTTTGAAGCAAGCTGCTGCCCTGTAGACAGTCACATGAGTTGGATAAAAAGCAGGAAGAATAGCCCCCATCTGCTGAGATCACCAGAGATGAATCAGCAGAGGATAAAAGCAGTGACCCCCACGTTACAATTCAAATCACAGCAGAGAGCCTCTTAGCAGAATAATTGTAGACCGGAGCATCATGCAGGTGGCAATTGCAATGTGAAAAGACAAGAAAAAAAAATCTATTCTATTCCGGTTGTGCTGCCACTTTCATTACAGAAAGGTCCCGGCACCTTCCAGTCATGCATTAAGTGTTGTGACTGTCACCTGTTTCTATTTCCTGCAACCACCACTTCATGTGGGTTTGCTAAGGAAGGGGCTATCTATACCTTGTCCCCACTGCAGGAACCCAAGCACCTCTCATCCACTCACTCATGTTTTCGCATGCCAAATCTTGGAAACTAGCAGGAAGACTGCTCTGGGGGCAGACCACTGCCTTCTTTTGAGACTGTCATAGACCCATCCCATATGCATCTGACTTTGCAAGAAAACCAATCACGTCCAACTGCTCAGATGCACATTTCTGCCATGTTTGCTTTATTCACCCATGTATTAATGGGTCATCTTATGTCCGTAGAAAGTCAGCAGTTGCTTTTCACTTGATCTTCTCGTACTTCATCACAAATACACGTACAAGTGACCCTGTTCAGCTTTTCTGTGAAGGGGGTTGACTTCAACTGGTTATGAACCTTAGGATCTTCCATTTTTAGATCCGGAGCTGAATGCCTGCAGACGAGCTATCCAGATGCATCGTTGCACCGGAATCCCATAAACTATTATGGTCCTTTTTATATATCCCCTTTCTTCTTGTGGCTCTGTCCGCTGTAATTGTACATAAAGACACTTCTTTACTAAAAATCATATCAGGCTTATATTGACACAAATAAAAAGCATTAAAAGGGGGGTGGGGAATGGAGATCACTCAGGTACATTTGGACTTGAAAGTAGAATGATGGTAGGAGGAGATGGGAGAGATGCATTCAAATTTTCTCTGTGTAGGGATTTATGTGCAGGTCTTTCGATAAGCCATGTCATTCATCACTCAAGAGAGCTAGCATGAGATAGGAACGGGTTGCCAGAATCCAAGAAAGGGAAGCAAGATTTGATTGTAATGCCTCAGGTCAGAAACTGCTCTCAGTGATTCATGTACCCAGACTTCTGTTTCCGCTGGCCATGTGAGGTTTTTTTTCCTGTTGGTATCATGCTTCATATTTTGTGTCTTCTAATCCACCTTTTCTTCCTCTTTTCCTTCCTGCTTGATTCATTCAAGGATGGCACAATATGTTCTGTGATGTCATAATCCATAGCTATAAATAGGACTGTGCCTCATAACCACTAATTATGGGGGATGGCCTTGCACAGAGTGAAGTTTACTTATGTTCAGAGGATGAGTACAAGGTCTTTGTACCATGCATAATTGAAGGTCTCCACACAGAAGTGTTTCATCTCTAGTGAATCAGACAGGAATAGGGAGTCTAAGTCTGGAAGAATTTCTTTAGGTGATATGAAAGGAAGATGAAGGCTGGTCAAAACAAAAATCAGGTTTAATTTATTTGTTTGTTTGTTTATAGCATTTGACAGCACTTCATTTAAAAATTAAAAATAAAAATAGCAAAACCATGTCCGTTTCCAGAATGACTCAAAATAGCACCAGTTTTACTGATTTAAAACAAAAAAAAAAAATCATTCTGAGGTTTTGGTTTTTTTCCTATTTCAGCCTAAGACTTCTGTTTCATTTCAAGATTTTGATCTGAGTTTAGCATTTTGTTTTGAGATTCCTGTAGTCTATCAGATGTTAAAGCCACAAAATGTTTCAGCGTTTTCAACAGGAAAATGCTCAAGGCTGATCACTTTTTATGACATGCAAAAATATTAAGAAAAGGCTGTTTCTACAGTGGTGCAGATACTTTCTTTGGAATTTTTTTGTTCCACAAAAACATTTGGAATTAGGAGTCACCCCAGTCAAGATCAAACCAAATAGAAGAAGAAAAAAAAAAGATGAAACAGATATTTTTTCAGCCATTTTTTTAGGATACAGTTAAGTATTTAAAGTTGCTTGTTAAAAAAAGATCCAGAAAATGTTCCCTAGTGTTGAGTGGGAAGAGGGTGTCAGGATTCTGGTGAAAAGGACCAGTTCTGGAGACCGAAATCTGATGTTCATCTGTAGAGTTGGCAAAGCACACCCAGCAGCAATGTTAGCTTCTGCAGTCTCATCCACTCAAGTTTATCTCAGCAGAACCACTTCCAGGAGTCAGCGAGTAACTCTGTTCCTTTTACCTTGGTGCTAAGATTGTCCTCAAGGCTGTAAGTTGTTCCTCTAATGTGGTCTGTTTACTAGTAAATGGACTAAGAACATCTCCCACGGGCTGCCCACATTAGCTGGTATAAAGACCAAACCAACACTTTTGGTTAATCCCAACTGGAGATGGATTCAAACCAGTAACTATGTGACAGGCCATCTAACTAGTTAGGATAGCAGTCAGTTATAGTTGGCTAAAAAAAAAATGCTAACTATTTTACAATAAAATCTTCAAAAGAAAAGGAATTCTTCATTTAAAAAAATAAAGTGTGAAAAGTCAAAGTTTCCAAAAAGTCAATTACCTAAAAGTTAAAAGTGTAAAACTGACTTTTCTCCAAAAAGTCATTTACCTTTATCTATCTATCTATCTATCTATCTATCTATCTATCTATCTATCTATTTTATGTATATAATATGTATTATATGTATATAATAGATATATATATAGATATAGATAGATAGATAGATATAGATATATATATATATGATAAATGTTAAAAAATAATTCCAGATGATATTTTGTTGAGCTGTTGCAGACATTGCCAGGTCTCTTTCTATGCAGTGGGCATCTTATACTGTTTAAATAGAGAGAGAGAGAATGATTCAGACTATGCAAATCAATTAAAGATCCAAATTCACACAGGGTTCAGGAATGATCAGGGCTGGGTGTTTGCTTGGAGCCCATCTCCAGCATCATCTGTTTATGCTTCTTTGGAGTTTGCAGTTTGTAACCTTTCAGAAATAATTGTAGAAATGTGAATAATTAATAATCTGAGTTAGTGGACTATGAGATCTATTGTACGGAGTCAGACTATTGAACCACATATCCTGTCTCTAGGATGCTCTTCATATTTGACACTTCATATACTTAGCCAGGATAATAAAATACTTTCTTTAACCTTATATAACATCTCACCCTGGCAAAGGGAAGATTTAAACATAGATTACTGTCCGCCCCCTCCCTAGAAACTACTGAGTCTGTATCTTGTCCAAGATGAACAACTGTGATGAGCTGGAAACATTTTTTGGGCAGGATAGGAAATGGTCCTCACTAGTTACTAATTACAGGTTTGATCTGCTAACACTTTGCCTCCTTAAAGGGGGTTTTGAATCATACAACATAAAACCTTGCCCAGAGAATTCAGGGTGCCCAAGGAAAACCTCTCGTGGAAGGTGGAAATACATGTCGTAAGACTTAGCGTCTAGTGTCTTTATTTTTCCCCCCATCATGTCTACTTCCTGTATTTTTATATTTACTTAAGCCCTCCATTAGTTTATTAGCTTGACAGTGGCCCAGTTAATTAAACCGTCTTCTCTCCACTACTGTAAGTGGCACATTTAGCTCCCTGAACGCACACAAAATTTAGTGCGGCTGCACTTCTCAAAACAAATTAAAGATTTGCAAACTACCCACCAAGCATCCAACATAATTAAAGTGCATTTGTTACCTTTCAGCACCAGCACACAATCGAGGCCTTGTAAGAGGCAAGCACTCCCCCCGATTGGCCTGTTTTTCTTTGAGAGGGAAGTGTGCCAGAAATGCTACCACCCTAGGTAACCTAAGATCTCAGGGAGCAGCAAATGGACAGTTGCAACCGGCGTGCTGGGCTGTGGGGAGATCTATATGAATGTGAATGTCTATATCTATAGCTATATATATATGCAAACATGCACATACAGAGGAGTATAGTTCTCTGGGGGGGAGGGAAAAAAAGAGATGGAAAGCCTCCTCGAAATTGCCCTCCATGCACAGGTATGTAAACGACTCTGGAGTCTTGCTGTCCACTGCTGCCATCAATTACAATGTTATTCAAGATAAAACAAACACCATTTCAATTAACTGCATGTACAGTGGTGGTTAGGGGCACGGGCAGGGAAGAGGAAGCAGGGGGAATTTTGGAAAATTGAACTTTCTTTTTTCTTCTCTAGATATGCACAAATAGAGGTTGCCTTGAGGTACTGCGTGCATAGCCATGAATGGTGTTAATCTGCCAGGGAATGCTGTCGTACCGAAAGTGAGCATGGGAGAAAAAAAAGTGATATTTTAAAAAAAAATTATCCAGTTCCTCCTAGCTTACGTTAACCCTTCGTGTGATTCTAGAAGCCCCTTAGAGAAGAAATCTCTGCGTTATCTCGTGCATTACTGTCGCTGCAAAAGATGGACCCTAACCCTAAAAGGACTTGTGTCAGGGGACTTGCTAAGGACAGTCTTTTATATCATATAAAAAGAAAGAGTTTTCATAACGATACTTGGCAATGCTTGGTTCATTCCTGTCAGCTATTTTCTCATGCATAGAATTGTTTTAACAATGTGTGTGAGTGTTGGCTGGATAGGGCCATCATTAGAAAAGGGCTGGCAAGTTAAGGGATGGCTGATGGAAGAAGAATAATCTTGTCTTTAAGGGTTTGGGAGATTGCATTTCATTTCCCATCTGTGCCACTGACTCCTTTATGTGATACTGGACTTCTTGTGAGCACTTTGGGCTTAGCGTCATGGGCATCCTATTCCCAGTTGAGAATCTGTAGGTGCCATAATCCAGATCATACCTTCTGATCACAGAACATCATCCCATACAAGACGAGAGGTATTTAATCCAATCCCTGATGATATCATTTCAAATAGATAATTCATAAACGAGCAATTAATCTGATGACTTTCGCCTCCCTTTCTCTGCATGGATTGTCTGCAACTGACTTCCCATTTTCTCAAATGTATTTGCTCTTTGAAATTATTCAGCAAAAGTCCTTCTATCCTAGATCTGTGACTTGCAGACTGTTCACTTGCCATCATCATGGGTGTTTGATCCTCAACTTCTGAAATGCATTTGATTTATTTGGACCGGGCACGCAAGGAACACGGCGGTGTGGTTTTGTTTCCATGACTAGATGAGTTTCACCATTTTAACCAAATCCCTGGCTGAAATATTAATTGTTTAATTATGTAGGTGTTTCTTGTTCAAATTCACCTAGCACAGGGATGAACACAATGGTTGTATGCTGCAGCTCCAAAGGCCAGCATGATTTGTATCCAAGTAGTTTAAATGTCACCTGAGTGGCCCATTGGCGTTTCAGTCATCCTCTATTTAGAAGCCAATGAAAACCGTGGATCCAAATAGCCTTGAATTTGGGAGCTGGGCAGGACAGCACCTGACCCAGATTTCCGAGCTGATCCTTTCCTTCTGTAATAAAGAAAATCTGGATTCTAGATCCAAAGTCCCTCAACATTATAGGAGAATTTAGGGATATGTGGTCAGAGCACCAGATCCAGATCCTGGCCTGTATTTGGGGAATTGGAATTGTTTCCCACTTAAGTTCCAGAATAACAACGCCCTCCCAATTGGTATCCCTTCAAAAACGATGGCTTATATACTCCACCCACTGCCAAAAGTCACCCTAAGCAAAGAGTCAAAGATCCCCGCTGAACTGCGGAGGTAGCTTTGGTTTCCCTGTATATTTCCCAGGACTATTAACAGACTAATATAATGAGAAATGAACTGAGGTTAAAGAATTCAGTACATCGTGTATTTTCACTGAAAACACTGAGCGCGTCAGGGGACCTGCCAAGGGGAGCGTTTAATATCATATGAAAAGGAAGAATTTTCATAATGATACTTGGCAGTGCCTCCCTCTCTCCCCATGAATGAAGCTGCCGGTGCGCTCCCTTCGCAGCACAATGGCAGCCCAAGCTATTTTCATTGAAAACAAGTAGCAGGGACTGAAAACTGAATGTCTGATGTCTTCCTGACTCTGGCACTGCCCTGCTCAGTGACTCTGAGCAAGTCATCCCCCCTCTCTGGCCTTATACCCATTTTACATACAGGGGATCTAAGGAGGCTGACACCAGTTTGGGAAGAACTTTTAAATTTATGGACAAAAAGTGTCACATAAGAGTGGAGTATAGATCGTCATCACTATCAGAGCATATATATATATTTTTTACATATAGGGATCCAGGAAATGAACTCCTTAGGGTATTCAAATCCCTGAAAGCAGTATCACGTATCTTCTGCAGCTTTCCTTTTAAGACTGTAAAAGCTCTTTCACTTGAGTCTCATTCAGCTGCTTTACTGTAGTAAAAAGATCCTATTGGTTTTTTATTGGGTACTGTCCCTTCTAGCTCCAGTGACCTAGAGGAAAAAGACCAAACAGCAAGAGTGCACCGAATGACAGAATTCAACTCTTTTACTGGGGTAGGGCTCTGTAATGCTGCTAGGGCAGTTAAAGAAATGCCATGCTGAGTTCATGTGTTAGCAATAAGGAAAAGAAGAGGTTGACCTTTAGCCAGAGAGTGGACCAAGCCCATAAATCGAGTGCAAACTCACAGACAATAACTTTGTGGCTCTTGCTACATCTGCTTTTGTAAAAGGAGCGATGACTTAATTAGGATCAGCTGCTATATTACTCCAGCAGGCCACGTCTACATGTTCAGCAGAAGTCGCAGTTGTAACTACGCAGTCATTTTGTACTTGCTTATGCAAGCACTAAATGACTGTAGAGCGTTCAGCATTACTGCACAGTAACATTGCCGCACATTTTTTGCCTGATGCTTCTGTGCCATAGCAATGAGCTACGGCGCAAAAGCTCATTATGGTCGGTGTGCAGCAATGGTTGGTGTACAGCAATGCTCATTGCTATACTGCAGCAGCTCGTTGCTACTGCACCGTAGCATCTCATGTAGACCCTCCTGCAGAGAACAACCTGCTCACTCAGTCTGGCAACTGTGCCTGTCACCATTATGAAGTACTCTATCTGCATCTTGGGTGTTATAGCCCTAGGTCACCTAGGTCAAAAAGGAACATCACCAGGGACCATGTTCTAGTTGGGTGTACAGCATTCAAAGACCCAATATGGACAGTATTTTTTGCTTCCTCTGAGATGCAAGTCATGCTGGGCAGAAGAGTTGGTCTGCTGCATGGGGGAACCCACACAAGCTCAGTGTGGCACTCTGTCTACTCTGTCTCTAGTGGTCCATGGAGATGTTGATGTGCCAACTGCAGCCTCATCTATCAAAGATGAGACCTTTTAGCCTAGGCTTTTGTACCTTGTACTTTTGATTTCCAGAGGTCCCAGGCTGAATTCCTGCTGTAAATAACCCACCAGGGACTTAGGGTTTCCAGACCTGTTGCAGGTAGGCACAGGGAGCCCAAGGTGGAAGGTACTGGTCCCAGGGAAGGGGCTTCCTACGAACCTACAGATGCATGATCCTATAAAGCATGGGCTTTTGAGCATGGTCTTCATTCAAAGAAGTAAGATCCATGCAATCACAGAGAAGAGTGTATGGGAAAGATGCTCCTACGAGAGAAACTGGGAAGGTTGTGTTTGGCCGTGGAATTAAAGGGATGTGCCCTGGAACAGCAGAGCAGCCAAAGTACTCTCTGTAAAGAAGAAACCTGTTGACATTAGCATTATGTTCTCTGACATTTTGTGTTAAAGTAACCGAGAATCAGCTGGGAGGCTGCTGGTTCTTTCCAGATTTGGGCACTAACTCTTTAGGAAGGTCTAAAATAATTCATCATGTATGGGTACCGGCATAACAACCCATGAACACAGACACACTCCTGGGGTACATTTATGTTTGTGGTAGACAGGAACATCTGGTTCCTTTCTGCTAAACTCCTGAATGACAAGATAAATCATCAGGAGCTGCTTGATTTATTGTGACACCATATGCACACAGTTTCCTCAGCAATTCCTATCCACCTAGAATGGACACATCCTGAAAAGGGTCCATCGTTCTAACTCAGGGCAGCATCTCCAAGTACTAGGAGGCTTGAGTTGAACCTCTCTGGGGTATATTTGGTCCAAGTGGAAAGGAAATATTCACAATTATCAAGCTGATGAGATTCCCAGGACTCGATTTCTGTCGGCTGTGAAATTGCAGAGGGAGGTTATGGCAAGCCACAAAGAACTGAAGAGGAAAACAACTCCTTTCCCAGTTAGCTAGCATTTTTAACCTTGCTAAAGCTTTGGTCCAATGCCTAGATGACCAGTGGGTCTTATTGTCCCCTCTCTTGCCAAATGCCACCTATGGAGAAGATAAATGTTCAAGTTAGTCTCAGCGAACTGAGCTATTCTCTGTATTCATAGTTTCATAGTTCTTAGGGGCTGGAAGGGACCTTACAGATCATTAGGTCCAGCCCCCCTGCTTTGGGCAGGAAAGACTGCTGGGATCAGATGACCCCAGCAAGATGGGCGTCAAGACTTTTTTGTTGTTGCTTATTTTCTTCTAACCTTCCAATGCACTTTGGGAAATGCTGAATCACTAGCAGAATTTGATTTTTCCCTTTGTAGGAACAAATTAGAAAATATATGGCATGTAAAAGGGGGTCGGACTAGATTATCTGTCTAGGTCCCTTCCGACTCATTGATTCTATGAAAAAAAATTAAATTTCTATGAAAACAGGGAATGGAATAGGTAATGGACACATATAATGTGGAAGTATAATATGGACATCTATGATATATTTTATACAAAATCCTGTGGTTCCTCTTACGTTCTAATGTGCAATCCAGCTCTCACTAGAGTCAACAGAAGAGCCTCAGCAAACTAGCCCCCACTGGTGCTCCTATTTGGCTCCTATCTGGCAGTAACTGGGTGTATCTATATGTGCAATGAATGCTATTTGGCTTTACTGTGCAGTAGACTAATTTACTGCGCAGTAAGCACCTGCATGTGTATTTGGTAATGCTTTACGGTGCAGTTATTGGTCTACTGCACAGTAAAGTGTCTTGCGTAGACGCGGCCAACTAAGCCTTGATTCAGATAGGGGTCACACTGGAACTTCTAACAAGTTTAGCCTCAGTCAGGTTGTACAAAGTCTTTACTGTCTGGCTCTCAGGTGGCACAAACACTGCATTTAAAAGGAGTTCACCCTAAGAAAGGCCCTTCAAGCACGCTCTTAATTCTGCAGAGTCAAAACCAGTTTTCTAACAATAAAATGTGTCAATTGAGAGGACCATCCTGCATTTTCAGGGGCTTAATACTTTCCAGCAGGAGTTAATCAAAGGCTGTTGCAGGAGAACAGAGTTCCTTTCCTAATCTGAGTTCTGCCAGGTCCCCAGTATAAAGCGAGCAAGATGTATTCTTGGGTAAGGACTGCAGAATTTGACACTCTTCCCCCACTCTTTTTGATAAATATGGTAAGACCCTCATTTCCACTGTGCAACAGATGCTGCTCTAATACCTGCAGCATGTTTAAATTGCTCCAAGGGACCAAGCAAGGGCATGATGAAGCTGTGCAGGATGGAAAGGCCTGGGAGGGAAAGGAAGAGAGAGACAGAATAGCAATCTGAGTTTTATTGAGTGTGTCATGGGGGAGGCGTCCTTTTTTAAAAGAAGAAAAAAAAACCCTGAGGTGGCCCAAGGGAAAGGCAGGAGTTAGAAGCAGCCCCACCTGAGTGTGTCTTGGGAGGAAGCCTACTGCCTCATATTTTTTAAAGGGAAAAAAAAATAATAATAATATTCGATCCAGGCCAAGAATATCAAGCAGTTCATAGCTGTTAAAAAGCCAGGGAAAGCTGAGTCGTACCAGTTCAATGTTTTTCTTCCAAACAGGCTGACCACCCTCCCTTCAGAACATCTTATTTATTAAAGCAAAAGTTGCCCAACTGGAATAAAACTATGTGATATTCATATTTTTTAGTCAGCCAGGAGGTCCTCATCGATTTTTTTAAAGCTTCATTTCTTGGAAGTATGCACAGTGATGAGCCAGTAGCCTTGGGGAGACGCTGGCTGGAAAGTAAAGAAGGGGAAAGAGTTAAAAAAAAGGAACATCAGGCTTTCCTGAGTTGGCGTAAAGTTAGGACTGCTGGCTCCAGCGCCTGAATAAAACACATGGCTTCTCCTCCAGAGGTGGTGGTTGGCCACCAGCATGAAGAGAGAGCCCTCGACGTCCTAGTCCAAACCCTTTAATAAGGCAAGCTCCACCCATGCTGTAGGAGGGGCTTACAAAAGCAACCAGTGATGTCCAAGGATCTCTTACACATCTCTCTGGGAACGGTGGACAACACATCGATTTTGACCCGGTTACAGATATTTCAGATGATTGTTTTAAAATTATAATGTGCTATTTTTTTTTATTTTTTTTTTGAGGATCAGAGCAATGACCAGGGAAAGAGGTGATGAGAAAAGGAAAGATCTATCTGCAGAAAGAGGAACAAGAAGGGAGGGAAGGAGAAAATACATGACTTGGGGATGGAGTGAGTGAGGAAGGAGAAAGGAGTGAAAGACAGAATAAAAGGAGAAGGGATGAGAGAAGAGATTAGCTGGTGAAGGACTAATAAAACGTAGAGGAGAAGAGAGATGCAATTGCAAAGGGAAAAGAGGCCAGATAAGAGGCAAGGATAAGGAACAGAAAAAGCTAAAGAAAAGATGGGAGGCTCTATGGGACCAGGGCTGCCTGGGACTGTGCATGGCCCAGCTCAAGGCCCCATTCATTTTCCCTCGACACCAGTAACTGGAAAGAGAGTAAAAAGGGGAAAGACCTGAGGAAGGGGAGAGGGTGTAAGCAGGGAAATGGAGGGAGGGAGGGAGCCCATTAGCACTTTCACTGGGAGGCCCAGACTCTGTGGCTTCGTTTGCATATACCAGTTACCTCCTAATCCTTTTTTAGCCGTGAACTGTCTAACTCAGTTGCAGGTTTTATGGAGTTATTTTAATAGCTTCATCCTGAACTGCTCATTAAAAACAACCCATTCCTGCCCATGGGGACAAAAAAACATGCAGTGCCTTTAAATATCTGACCAAACACATTAGAGAGGCTGCAGAAGCAGCGTCTCATTTTACTGTATTTTCCTCCAAGTTATTTTATTGTATTTGATTTTATTTTCACATTTCCATTGCGCATTTCCATACTCAGCAACCCCTCACTTCTGTGCAGGACAGGCTAAGGGTTTGGGATGCAATGGCGGAAACGTAACTGAACCCGCACAAGAGTGCAAACAAATGTCCAAAAGAAGTGTATAATTAAAAAAAAAAAAAAATTGGGAACTCTATCCTATGACATGGAGAATTGCATGGGTAAACACATTATGTAGCACCTATGGGGTAAAAAGAGATCAGCATTGCATTGTTCCTGAGCCCTGTACAACACATGGGGTTGGATATACCAATGTTTTTAGAAACCTGAAGAATTATATGGGTACTAAACCTGTTCAGTAAGATCCTAATTCCCACTGAACACCAGTGGGGGTTAGACACTTTGCTTATTTAGTCACTTCTTTTAGGCAGCAAGTGTGATTTTCAAAGCTATTAGGTCTCAAAATAGCTTGATAAGCCTGGCCTATCGCTCCAAGGCCACAGAACTTAAAATCTCCATAGACAGACACAAGAAGAGAAGGGAAACAGAGAAGTGAAGTGACTTGCCCATGGTTACCTGAGATGGCTTCCTTAAATTTCAATGCACGTGTTTATGTTTCCACTTTCTCCATCCATTTTGCTGCTATTATACTCACAAAATTGGAAGCCATTTCTTATAATCAGGCAACAGCCGCGGGAATGGTCTCCCCAAGGTTAATCCTGGTGTTTGCTTGCACTGATCCCACTTGAATCCTGTATATTTTCACATGTCTGGGCCACCAGTGGTCTCCCAGCACTGCATATCAAACAGCTGGATGGTATGCTATGCAAGAAGGGTGAAATGCTTTAGTTTTAATTCCACGTTTACTGCCTGCAGGTTGGTAAAGAGGTAAGGAGGAGTGAGGGAGCAAGAACTGTTTGAGAAACTCACCTCTCCTTTCAAACCTACACAGGAGAAAGAGGTAAAAATAAGCAGTCCAGCTGCAGTTGCTGCTGCCTTTTAGCTCGTCCGTCACCCTGTCACCATCAGATTTTCTAAGCCCAAGTCATGAGGCTTCATGAGGTCCTTGTGAGTGACTGTAGCATGTTGTTTCTGGATGGTGCTGAGATGCAAAAGGCAGACAGAGTACTACCTATGGTCTTCCCATGGAGGCCTTACTTTCTTGCAGGGAGAAATTTATGAAGGCGATTGGAGTGTATCTTCCAGTTTATCCAGGCAAAGAAAACAGCCCATAGCTTCAGCATAATTATATTATTTACACGCAGTTGTCTCGTAACCAGTATCTCACGTAGAAAGGGGCTTTTGTGTCCATGAGATGTGTCCTTAACTTGGGAGAACTGTCCTTTTAAGGTCAATTGTTAATGTATAATATTCTTCTATGGATTCTGGTTATAAAAAGCTCTTTCCCTTCTCTTTTTCTTTTGTTTCTTTGCTGTAAATGTACTTTTCTTGCATGAGGAATGGGTGGTAACCGGCCTGTGAGAACAGACGCTTTGAAATTACTTGGTCACAACGTGGGACAGGCGGTGGACAATGCCCGTTATGTCAAAGGAAAGCAACCTTTGCCCTAAATCATAGACTGATAGAAAATGAGGATTGAAGGGACCTCAAGAGGTCATATCTAGTCCAACCCCCTGCTCAAAGCAGGACCATCCTTAACTACATCATTCCAGCCAGGGCTTTGTCTACCCGGGCCTTAAAATCCTCCAAGGATGGAGATTTTACCACTTCTCTAGGTAACTTGTTCCGGTGCTTCACCACCCTCCTAGTGAGAGAGTTTTTCCTAATATCCAACCTAAACCTCCCGTGCTGCAACTTGCAGATGTGCCCCTCGTCTCCAGTTGAGGAACGATGAGCATTAGAAGTGAAGCGATAGGTAGCATCGTTTCTTCCTCACCGATATGTCAGTCAGCTCCCTCTTTATCTAAGACATTTTATTAATCGTAGCAGGGATTTGCCAAAGGGATTTAGAGTACTTAGGTGCCCAAGTCACACTGATTTGCAATTCTCACTTGCTTTCACTTCTTTAGCTACCCTTAATCCTATATTTTTGAACCCTTTCTCTGATTTCCCCTCATAGGCGAGGTGCTGTCACAGGCTTAGTGAATAGAAGAAGCTGGCAGACCTGGGGTGCCTTGGTGATGAAAAAGTTTGAAGAGAGTCATACAGAGGGAACGATGTGCTGCTCACCCATAATTGTGGGGATAGTATTAAGACAGAGAGCATGACGTTGTAACAGAGAGTACAGAAGAAGGCTTCTTACATGCACCGCTACACATGCACGCATACATAAAGCCTATGTAACTTTATATATCTCATCAAGCACCAGCCACAACCTGGACTTTCAGGTGAAGGTATTTCACTTCTATATCATTGGCAGGTTGCTGGTTTTTCATCTGTTGTCTGACCTTGTTGTTTTATTATTTTAGGTTAGGACCTAAGCTCAGGACTTTAACTTTGGAAACTATACATCAGATAAACAACCCAGCATGCAAAAACGTCACTTGTAGGGCCAACGGGCTTTGATGAACTTTGAGTTTGGTTTGTTGAAAAAGAAATCAAGCTGCCAGCAATTCTTAAAACACCAAGCCTTCTCTTTGGTATCCATCCCCAAAATAGGACATGGTATCTGACAAAGACCTCATTTCAGCAACGCAGCAAAGTTATCAGAGCAGGACACCTAATGCTCTATGAGAGTCCTTCCTTTAGGGTTATTATGTACATCTAGCACCTCAGACATAGAAAATCAACAAACTGAGGTGCCTCATTTTTGGTGGTAAATGTGGAGGATCGTGGCTTCCAGGTAATCTGGGGAACAACTGACTGATTTCCTCTGAAACCAGGGCATCTGAGAGGCATGTTGATGTTCAAACTGGTTGTTGAGAACCCATTACCCAAGCAGATTGGAAACTGAGTTGGAGGATGATGATTTTGGATGGTTTATTTTTTAAAACTCAAAGATAGAAATCTAGCACCCAGTGGGTTTTCCTAGCTCTTCTTGTCTTGTCCTGCATTCGTAGAAATGAACTCATTTCTTCCACATGGCAATAAAGAAGTGCAACTCTTAGTAGATTGACTGTGACAGCTTTGGTTAGTTTGGCTCATGCAGGACTCCACCTATACGCAATTCAGACCCCGAGGGCCCTTGCCTGTGTTATTGCATTTCGTGCTTACACACAAGAAATCAGAGGCTGCCCAATGTATTTTGAGTGAAGAGCAACCAAACGTAAGCCAGTAGTGATGATGGCTCTTCTAAGTTAATTCAGGAGAGCAAGTCACAAGCAGGGCAGAAGTATGGGCCACTTGGAATCAAAGTGGGAAATTCTGAGAAAGCAGTGCAGGGAGCAATCCTAGTCTATTTCTAGGGTTATTATAGACATTAGCTCACTTTCCCTATGTCAGTGCAGCCTTTCAAGGCTTTTGAAGACACAGGACTGAGGAGGGAAGGCATGTTTTTCTTATGTCCTTCAGTCATCTAGGGCAGGGCTTCTCAACTTTTTATTCCGGGGCCCAGGATCTCCAGTCTCCAGTCAAGTCTCATAGCCCATGTTCCCTCCACTCCAACAACTTCCAGGCCCACCTTCTAGTTCATGTAGCCCTGCACCTGGAAAATTAGTCTATTACACTAAAGTGTCCTCTTGTTTGGGAGGAGCATGGCATCTCAGGACATTAGGTGAACTCCAGCCCCTGTGAGAAGGGTTGGGCAGGAGAAAGTGGCCAATAGCCTCTGAAATCCTTTGTGAATCAACCCATAAGCTCCCTCAAAGTATCTTTACTTAGTCCCAGCTAAATCCTTGGACAACAGTGGCCAGCAAAGTCATTAAGTGGGATACACTTCACAAATTGCATAAGGTCTAGAATTGCTCACAGAAAAGAGATTTCCAATTCGCCTGCACATGTGCGTACATTAGCCTTCAACAAAAAAATGCTAGTGACATTTGGCCTGCAGCAGTGCCATGGGTTAGTGAAACATGACAAAACGCTGAGCCGTATAATCACTAGACATCATTTCCTGGGGGGGAAAAAGTAACTATAAACAATCTACATGGGTTGGAAAAAGCTAGGAAGCATACAAAATGCAAGCTTGTATCTTCTGTAAGATTTAAAAGGACAAAGTTCCTTTTTAAAAATGTTCATGTCTCCATGGGAATGTCTACACGTGCATCATTACTGCGCAATAACTTAGGTTACTGCACAGTAACTATGGTGACTTATGCCAATTTGGGAGTAAATTTGCTACCTGCAGTAACTTAGGTTACTGAGCAGTAACTATGGTGACTTACGCCGACTTTGCTACGTGCATAATGCACGTAGCAAATTTACTCCTTAGTAGTTACGGCACAGTAAGGCACATGTAGATGCTTTACTGTGCAGTAACCCTGTTTGTGTGGACTGACTTTAGTCCCAAGTTAGTCCACACAGAGCATTACTGTGCTGTAACATCTGCACTTGTAGATGACGGTGTAAAAGCCATGTACTGCACAGTAATGCACATGTAGACACACCCAGTATATTCTGTTTTTAGATGGAAGAGACAGTCACCGTAATGGATGATCTTACAGGTAAGTTATTGCTTGAGGTTAAAGGAAAACAAGCATTCTATTGTCACACTTGTTCCACCCAAAATTAAAAATTAAATTAAGAAATCTTTAGTAATAGTGATCCAAGAATCCAGTGGCCACAAGGAGAGATCATATTTGGGCAAAACCCCTTAGGTTAAAGAAAAAATTGTGCCTGCAGATGTGCACAGATGTCAACACCTGTCACCTGTGCTTATAGTTGTTCAGAAGACACCAATGACCAATGCCCCCCAAAAGTCAATAATATGAAGTTGATTCTGCATCACAAGCTTAGAAGACTTTGTTTAATGCAGGGTCAAATTACGACAAGATTCAGATCTCAACTTGGTTTTAACTGTTAGCAAAATGGTTACCACTATTTTTCAAATATAAAGAAAGGCTTCAGGGTAAGTGATCTTTTTATTATAGTTTTCAATAACATTCTTCACTAAAATGTTGTAAAGACTGGGGGGGAAATGGGTTTTTTTTTAGGTTTTTAACATCTGTGTTTGTGCAAAAAAAAAAAAAAATCAGGCTCTCAAAGAAGCTACTTTTGCTGTAAAGTATTCAGTCTCTACTCTGCATTTGGCTATTCACTTATTCAAATTGAAATGTTAAGTTTCAGTACTCAAATATTTATCTGAAATGAATGTTCCGTGTTGGTTGTGGACAGATTACCGGGTCTTGTTCAATGATTGTTCAACATTATTCAGGAATCAGGGCTGGATAGAAGTTACTGTGAGTCTTTCTGTTCAGCTTCACATCAGACCTTTTGACTGTATAGTAGTCAGTACAAAGATTTGTAATTGGACCTGCACTGGTTAGCTGTATTGGTCATATAGTATTGATCTACTCCTTAATATATATATATAAGACATTCAGCAAGAGAGCAGGTGCATGCTACTTCAGATTACCCGAAATGTTCAGCAGCAAAAAGGTACTTTTTATCTGGTATAGATTAGATACGTTCAAAAAGTTAAAAAAGCATTTGTGTTTTAATTGCTACTCTCAATACTGTTCCACGACAGGAACAATAACAGATCAGATATATTTTCTGTGCATATTTTAAAACTGTGTGGGAAAATGTTTTATCTATAGCTGACGTAATGGAAGCCAACAATAAATATTTTTCTAACAATATTTGCTATACATCATCATATGGTTGGAGGATTAAGCTGCTGTATTTTGTGAAAAGCTTTACATTATGTTGTTTCCTATAACACTATGTCTCTGCTATTGCTCCCTTCTGTATGCTTCATTTCTTTTAAATAACTATTCCATTTTTAAATGACTTTCAATTTAATTCATTACAGTTGAGATTTTTCCAAAATGACTAGTGGAACTGTCTGAAAGTTTTCCACTGGTATTTTTCTTCTTGCAGAAAAATGGCTTTTTTTAAATAAACTGTTTACTGCAAGAAAATGTGCATGGCCATCTCCATTTGTCATGGTTTATGAACAAATCAAAACACAACGACCAAAACTTATTTGGTTTGTGACAACCATAGAGCGGCTTTGGCAGTTTTGGGGGAGTTCAGATTTTTAATAGGATCCACAAAATATTCCAGTAAAAAGTGCAATAAAAAGTAGGAGATTGGTTTTCTTTTATATTCACCATTTCTAGGCCTGGTGATTTTGCATGCTGCTGTTCCTGGAATTTGCCAGTTATTCACTGAATGGCCCCATCGTGCATTTCTGGGGTGTTAGTAGGGATGAGAAAGAGCTACAGGTACAGCATTAAATGTACTTTAAATAAAGCATGCCACAAAAACCAGGAAGACAAGATTACTTCTTACAAAGATTAGCGTCAGGACATGTTGCAGGAAGTGTCAAGGCCAGAAACCAACTCTTCCTCACTGCCCCGACAGTTTTCACTATCAGACGAAAATGATTGAATCAAATTTGATTGAGACTCTGATGATATGCCAATAATAAGTGGCAAGGAGAGGAAATCCCAGTTTATATGACTCACCGTTTTTGTGCAAATATTAACTTTGGCTGGTAAGCACCTCTTCTTGTATCACTTTTCCAGATCTGAGAGGAATTATACCACGTCTAAGAGCAAAGCTAGCTTGGCTTCACTGGACTGCAGCCTTTGGTTATTTGGATAGCTTTCATTTTTAACAATGTTTTGTCTATTTATTGTTTCTGAAAAGGTAAGGAAAATATATTTTTTCCCTTGCCACTCTAATCTCTGTGACTATCCCTGTATCGAATTCTGCACCATTGAGAAATTCAGGGTCAATGCTGGCAAGAGGCACGATGGTGGGTAGCCAGGGTTTGCTTTGCTATGCGCAAAGCAAAACAAAACTTTAGAAGCTGGCAGTGCAGACCTCTCTACCTCCCAGTGTCTAACTGAACTCAAAACCCACCTAAGCTGCAAAGCTTGCTTGTTCCTGGGGCTCCTTTGGGAAAAGAAATGTTGGTGGGCACTTGAGCAAATCTTCCACTTGACAGATAATTCCTGCTATCAAATTCCTGCTAAAGGTTGGATCCGTGAACATGTAACATTGCAGGACATGAAGAGGAGAATGGCCTAATGGATGGGAACATGACCAGGGCTCCAATGAGCCAGGATTCAGTCTCAGCTGTGGCCTTGAGCAAGTCTTTGCAGTTTTCTCTTTTGTAAGACGAGGATAAGGATGCTTCCTTCCTTTGTGAAGCAGCTGGAGACACATGGGTTGGAAACACTGCATAAGGGGGAGATATAATGGCTATTATAAACCAAGACAGATGGGGCTTCTACATGACACACTAGCCTAGACTGGCCATAGACTTCTGAAAGCAAGTCCTTGGCAGTGAATTCGGTTAGCAGACGTCCCCTGCAAAGCCACCTCTTTATCTTCCTTCCGATTCCTTTCTTGCCCTCTCATTTGCAAAGGTGCCTGCAAAATCTTGGCAACGTGTAGACTGGTAGTGCCAATCATAGTGGCCAGTACAGTCCCCTTGTGTCTGATTTGTCTCTATCCACTTCTTGTTCCTCATTGTAGATACAGAGAAAAACATGTTCCTTGGGCAGGGGGCACTTTGTTGTTCTCCGAGAAGTACAAACATAGGGCAACAAAAAAGTCTTGGTACGCAATAGGAGTTGCACGTACTCCTATTGCCCCAAATAGCACCACCAATTTTACTACTAATAAAAATAATAGCATCCTTTCACAAGTAAATGGCAAGGGTGCAGCCAAAGCTGGTTTCTTAGAAGTGAAGACGTGCATTGCTTTACTTCACGAAACTTGTTCCAGGTAATAAAACAGGAAACCTCCTGGGCTCCAAAGGAGGAGTTTCATGCAGTTGCCTAACTGGATTAAAGGAATTACTTTGGGGCTTTGTAGGAGACAAAACTAAGTGCATCCCACGAGGTGAAAATTTGTATTTGAACCACATTGCTTGGTTTGCTAGATTTAATAGCAAACATATTTAGAGTTACTGAAAAGTGGTTGGAATTGGAATAATGCATTTCATTTGGAGGGATCTCCAAACACTGTTTCAGGCTGTGGGGGCTTCCCTCTTTTCTCCTTTACATTTGCATAATTCCTTTGACTCAAACATTGGTGCAAGAGGAAAAACGAGGTCCTATGAGCACAGGACGCCCAGTCATTCAAGTGCCACCGCCCCTCAGGTTCCCGGTGCCACCATTTTAACTGCAATGCCAGGCAGCTCAAGAGAGAGAAGCAAAAATAACTTTTCCAGTTGAAACTCTAGGCTGTATTTTAGGGAGGCTGAATATAAATAGTCAAGACTGGATTTGGCCAGGACACCGGGGCTAACACCCATGCTCTTGTAAGATGTACCATGGGAACTTGAATGACCACAACTGGTCAGGAGCTTGGTTTTGGCATCCTATATTGACATATTTTCTTCGTGAAGTCAACAGTCATCTCCCCTGTGGTCCTTTCTTCCGCTCTCAGTGGCAATAGCAACACTGCAGACTGACAGCTGGGACTCTGGCAGGTTTTAAATAGCCAACGGATTATTTTTTTCCTTTTTAGTTCTTTCGCAAAATGGCTAAAATAAGCTGTCAACAAGATAAGGAAAGCTTGGTTCAAGCCAAGAGGAAGGCGGGAAAGAAAGAACCCGGGCGAAGCTTTGAAGGCATGGGATCTTAAACGGGGCCAAGCAGCACGTAACTTCCAGGGTTTAATCTGGTGACTACAATTTGTTTTGGTCTTTAAGGTTGTCGGGGATTCCCCCCCCCCAAACACCCGTCCCTGCCACGTTTTCTTTTCTTTTCTTTCATTTAATGTAGCTCCTTATAGCCTATAATATTTGATCTGTAGGCAGCGGGGGCTCTCATCGTTAGAAAGTTCCTGTTTTTTTGCACTTATCTTATCTGGGCTTTCTAATTTCCTCCATTAGGTGATGTCTGACACCTTATTTGCTCAAATTCTACAGTCTGGATACACAAGGAGATTACAATGAGTCACCCCCCACTTCATCTTCCAAACTACCCTCCTTCCCCTGCACGGAGGGTGTGACTCTATTTACAGTATGAGATATGGTAAAAGGTATAAAGGGAGCGGGGCGGGGGTGATGTGTGGGATTGGAAGTTCCTAGTTGTTTATGCTACGAGCAAAAAGAAAATCACCTGGAGAGGAAAAGCTCATAAAAATACCTCCCAACCTTGTTTATTTTAATTTAGTTCATAAAAGCAAGGGCTGGAGCAATGACCAGGAGAGCCTGTCCCTTTCCCTGAAATCTGCAGGGGTCAGTCCTACCTCACATATCCATGTATGAAAAATGACATTTTCCAGAGAGTCCTCAAAAGATCTTCCCCCTGGTTCCTGGATCAGATGCTGGGCTGGAGTTAATCTGATCAAGGTTATCATTGACTCCAGCAGGTTGTTCCAGGTTACAGTAGCTCTGAGGAGCTGGTCCCCAGCAGTGGCCTTAGGGTTGTTGGGGCCCTGGGCAAGAGAGGCATTTGGGACCCCTTAGAGATATGTACTCAGCTGAATATTAACCCAGCACAGTTGTATTGTGGATCTTTTTACTATTCTTTGGGGGAATTTGATAAATAGTCGAGTTTTAAAATGCAAATAGAGCCACTTCCTTGCAAAAAACTTCACCTCCCCCCCCAAAAATTGGGACCCCCTAAAGTGTGGGGCCCCAGGCAGTCACCCAGCTTGCCCCCCCCTAAGGCTGCTACTGCTGGCCCTGTACAAGTGAATGGTGCTGGTAACCTTTTCAGTAAAAGAGCCTAATTAGTTGCAGCTTCCTTGACAGGAAGTGCAGTCTGATGAGGCGGTTTGTGACACTGGGAATGCACAAGGAAGGCAGATTTCTCTTGGAGCTGCTGGATCTCCCAGGGAGTCCTGATTTTTTTTTTTTTTTTTTTTTT
>NW_017728991.1:3283269-3298276 GCF_001723915.1 Gavialis gangeticus | reverse complement strand
TTTTTTTTTTTTTTTTTTTTTAAATAACAGATGTGGGTTTTTGTTAATTTAATGCAACAAACCAGCACTCCGGGTCCCAGACTTCAGAACAAGTGGAGGACTCAGCCACAATGCCTGGTCAGTCAATGACTCAGAGTGTGAAGCAGCCTTCTGTGGATTCACTTTCTTCTGCAACCTATTCCTATTTACCACTTTCCAAGGCTGCATGTGTGGGGTACCACCAAGTCATGTGCTCAGCCTGCCTGACATAGTCCAACCTCCTAAGCCAGAAAAAACTGGGATTTCTGTGCTGGCCAAATGCTCAGCCCCTTTGGTCACAGGGAAGTGCCTCGTATTCCTCAACAGTGGCTCAAGATAGGTATCCATGCACACGTCTACACATTCATTAATGCACTTTAGTTGCTGTGCATTTAGTTAGTACTTTATTAAGCAAGTACTATCTAGACTATCTAAAGTTACTGCACAGTAGCATCAGCTCACAGTTATTTTGTGACATTAGCCTAATAACACTGCGCAGTAATCTATTAGCACAGTTTTTAAATGCCATGCTAGTGTGCAGTGTTATTAGGCTAATGCACAGTGATCGTCTTGTGTAGATGCACCCAGTATGAGTCTTAAAAAGTTCTCCTAGTTCTTTCATTAAGAGGTGCTAATTCATTCTGACAAGGTCAAGGACTAGTTTCTAATCGTGTTGCAAATTCGCACTGACATCAATAGCTCAAATACTGATACTCGTCGCCAGCATGCGTCTGTGATTTCTCAGAAATTATGCACAAGAGGATGGGACCGCATGCAGGAGTGGACTGAGTAAGTTTTGGGGTTAACTCAGATTCATAGTCTGATGTTTTCCTTCTCCATCTGCCTGGGGGAATGGTAGAAACCCTAGTTTCTCGGGCTCACGAGCTCCTCATAGATTAGCCTGAGAGGAGTCACCTTGCATCAAACCAGCACCATCTTTCCAAAAGACATGGTGAAGGAGCTTATGGCTGAAAGAGTCTAGACAATAAGTAGAGAATAGGCCTGAATAGTAAATGAGTAGAGAAGCAGAGAGAGGGCCTGATTCTGCAATCCTCCCTGAAGGGTCAGCCCACATCCTGATGGAAATAGGTGGGAGGTCCAGTGCAAGATAGCAAGGGCACAAAACCTGTGTGGAGATCATCACAGGAAAGCTTTGAAGAAAGTGTGGTGGACAAGACTTCTTAGTGGCACCACTGAAGAAACCGCACAGGGTGCGGGGAAGTGCAGAAATGAACTCCAGGCAAATGAATAAAACCATTTTCCTTGCAGCCCCTGTTGGTCCTGGGTGGCAAGGTTGGAGAAAGCACTTAGTGTGTGAGTTACAACTAGCAGGGTCCTAATTGATACGTGCAAAGTGGACAATTAAAACATAATTGTTTTATTGCAGGAAGACAATTAGCCTGAGTGGCTTGATGGATCGCCTGCTGTCCCTACCCTTTCCTTAAGAACCCCAGAGACTTTGGGCTCTAAAACCCCACTTAACACTTCTCACTTAACTTTTACACCAGAAATAAAAAACTGCCATTACTGCATTAAAAATGCACTTGGCCTGGGTTTATTTTCCTTCCAAGTTTCCTTTTTTTTTTTTTTAATTTCTTCAGCAAAAAGCGAGACTTGCAGGGTTCATAATTTTTGGCCTTTTAAAATGTTTTCACTCTGCTATCAAAAAAACCTAACAACTGGTAATATAAAACTCTTCCGGAAAGAGAGAGAAAAAGATGGAAGGCTTTAGACCCCATAAATCTTGTTCCTACAAAGTCTGGACATCTTGGGAGGATGCCTTGGCTCACGAAGAACTTCGTGGCTCCTCCTTTTTGTCTTGGTTTATAACTGGAGCTGGGACAAGGATCCCAGCCTTTGCCAGGTGGATCCGAGCTGTGCCCTGGCAGGCTGCCTGCAGACCCATTACTGTTTTGTAGATTAAAAGGGAGAAAGAGAAAGAGAGAAAATAGCAAAACACTTTGTTCCAATTCAGGTAAAAAAGTTCGCCTCGATGACTGCGCGGACATGATGCCACGTACAGGGGGGTTTTGTTTTCTTATGCATGTGATATTCTTTAATTACGATCCTCTGGGAAATCCCACAGCAAAGCCCACGTCTGCTCAGGATTTGTTTCTCTGGATAAGCTGTGGGCGCACAATCATTGAGACTTTTCCAGCTCCTTCTCTTTTTTCACAGCCCTTCTTGCCCACCGACAGCATCTGTGGTTAGAGTGGAGGATTGGCCGACAAGGTTTGTGAACTCCTTATCCAGTGCCATGATTGCACCCACCACAGCTTTGGCCCTGATTCTGCCTCAGTTTCCCCCGCTTTAAGGTGGCAGGTAATAATGGTAGCGGGATGTTGTGAGTCCTGCTGCATCCTTGCAAAGGGATTTGGGATGCTAGCTTAACAGTCCCAGCACAAAATAACATCCTAACATTGATGACTTTGTCCAGCATTAATCTGTATGAAAAATGGGTCCTCAATCTTTTAGGATGTTGTCCCTGAAATTCCCCACGACTTTTCTTTCATGCCCCTAAGCCTCGTTGGGCAACAGCTATACCGGCACCTATGAGGATGTCTGTGCTTCTGCATGCCGGCCATGTCCTGGGCTCAGTTTACAAAAGGTCTGTAGCTGTGCACTGGGCGGCGTAAACCAAATGAGGCAAATATCATAGGGGCCAGAAGTGGAGCTGGTTGGGAATTTCCCATCAAAATGATGTTCTTCCAGAAAATGCTCTTCTTGCCAAATTAAAAAGTTTTCCAGCAGGTAACTTCACTTTTTTGCTCCTAAAATTGGTGGTTGCCAGGCAGGAAACCAAAAAGGACCACTTCCTGCCTGCCTGGGGTTTCTCTTTAAGCGCTCAAGAAAGGGACGTTTTGCTGCAAATTCCACCGATTCTTGATTCGTTTATTTCAAAACGATGCTTATTTCCAATGAAAGCAAATCGATTTCCCAGAAACCATGAGCAAAAAAAAAAGGTGGTTGGGAAGTTTGACATTCAATATTTGAATATCCTTATGATTTGTGTTACAAAGGAACCGTTTTCAAGCCATGCATTTTAAATGTCACTTTTTTTTGCCATGAAAATATTCAGTCAAATGAATTTTTGAGGAACTCAGAGATGAAATGGTTGCTGGTATTTGGACATGGCTCTAGCCAAAGTAAGCTAGATCATAACACTGGGTCGCTGGAGGAAGATTTATGGCTTGCTGAAGTGTATCTGGAGGTGGGAGGAACTGGTAGTTGCAGAATGGGACAGCTGGGAGCTGTGATACTGGATCTAGGCTGGCATGCAGGACACCGGTGGTGGTTCATGTAGGTATAAAACAAAGGAAGGCCAAATGCAGGCAAATAATTCAGAAGGTAAATGGTTAAAGGAACCAGAAATTAGGCACAGGCACGCTCGAGTGCACGTGCATGCACACGCACACATACATACGTATACAACTTTATTCTTACTATAATTCATGCCTTCCCTCAGCTCCATTTTTCAGTTCATAAATGTTAAGGAAAAATAAATAGAATAATAGAAGGCGTGATAACAACCACACTGTACTGAGCAAGAAGCAGCGCTGACACCCCAAGCATTCAAAAATCATCAGCCACACACTAAAAAATGAGGGACTTGGAAAAAAAAATCCTGATACTTTTGATATTTAACAAATGATGATGTTGAGATTTGTTTTTAAATTAATTAGACTTCCATTACACTTCCAAATTAGACTTCCCTTCTGACATCTCTTGAAGTCTCACATGTTCAAGACTTTTTTTCCAAGATGGTTATAGATTCTTATTTAAATCCGAGCTTCTCACAAAATCACCTGACTTCAGGAAATCAGACTTTTAAAAACTAGCAAATGCTGCTATTTGGGGGGGTGGGGTGGGGGAGCAGAGTGGCAATGCTTTAGAAATGAGTTGGGGATGATAACCAGTGGCACTTTCATAGTAAACCAGAGTAAGGGTTGTGACCTCAACCAGAAACACATTTCTCCGCTCAGGTTTAGTCCTGATGCAGGAGGTACTAAACCCCCTGCAGTAAACTCAGAAATCAGAGTTCAGAAGAAACTCTAAATAAAACTTGGGTGCTTAAATACCTCTGAAAATCTGGGCTGTAGTGAATGTATTTTATCTTGATTGTGGCTCTGTTCCTATTCCAAGTGTGTGACCCTCCTGGTCTTATTGGAAGCCAGCGAGCTTGACCTCAGGGTCCGCTATTTTCTTTTTCCCTTTTCTTTTCTTTCTTTCTTTCTTTTCTTTTTTTAATGAAGGGTTATTTCCCATGTCTTTGGAGAATTATGTCATCAGAGACTCTGAGTCTGATCCAAGCAGGGTTACTTCGCAGTTGTGTCTGTATTCTGATTTCTGCAACTGGTTGGAGAGCCACTCGCTTGGGGCAGCCTTGTATTTATTTGAGATTGTTTATGCTCGGTAAACTCCTTGGAGACAGGGAGCAGATTCCTCCGAGATCTTGTGGTCAGATCAATTTGTAGAGCTGTTTCTATGTTTTCTGATGCAATCGTGTGTAACAATGTTGTATCCCAGTAAACATGGAAATGGAGCAAGGAAAACATTTCTCATTCAGCTTCCTAAAAATACTGTTTGGGATGGGGAGGGGCTCCAGTTTTATTCCAGAAGCCCTTTCAAGCCCTCACCACTTTCCACAAGGTCTCAGGTTTTTCTTTGCTTTAGATTTCATGTACTTATAGATTGGAAAAGGCAGGCCTGCCTGAGCCAAATGCCCACTAGCCTGACATGCAATAACCATTATGCATTCAAATGTATATATTCATGGGTGGACGGAGGCCAACGGTAGCTGGAAGCAAACTTGATATTTGGCAAACTGATATTTTACATCAGGATAATCTTGGTAGGAGCTATCTTGAGTTGCTTTTTTCTTTTTTCTAGTTTTGTGTGTGTGTGTATTTGAATGTACTTGCAGTTCTCTGTGTAGAGAAAAGAAAGAGCCTGAGCTTTTTTGCTATTCCCTTTCTTCCTCTCCTTGCCCCCCACAACATCCCCAACTGCCCTCCATGCCATCTTGAGCTGTTCACAAAGGGGATTCAGCTGCCACCCAAAATCAGAGAAGAAAATAAGCACTGGCTGGCATTTGCCTTTGGAAAATAAAGGATTGAGTGGGTCAGGAAGTCAGACTGTATGGGAGTTTCTTATGGGCAGGATAACACAGAGGTTAAGGAAGGAGGGGGTCAACCTGCAGGTTGCAGCACATATCCCACGAGTGGCATGGGCAACCTCTGTGTGCAGGATGTGGCAGACCTGGGAGAGCACAGTAGCAGATGGGGAAGGGAGCAGAAAGCAGAGCAGCAGAGCAGGCCAGGGAACTGGGATGGAGTAGCACACAGGGAGGGTGTGGGGCCAATTTGTGGCATACCTGCCAAAAACGGCAGCCCCTCCCATTAGGTTAAGGTATCTTGTCAGAGGCATGAGCTTGAACCGTGCTGTTAGTACTGAAAAGCATCCCCAGTTGGTCCAGCTGCAAAGAGGTACTGATCATTCAGCCCAGGGAGCCCAGGGCAGCCAGGTATCATGCTAACCATGTTGCTCCCTCCAGTGCAGCTGGGACTAGAAACAGTCCTGCCTCACCTATTCCAGTGAAGATTGGCTGCTCTGCTTGCCCAGACCTTTGACTCGGGTGGCTGCTTGAGCAATACAGATGGAGCCGCACAGGCAATTTTACTATCCTATTGAACATCAGACTCCTAGCTTGTCCAAAAGATGCTGCGTTGTCACCTTAATGACACTGACCATTCAAAGCCCCTAATTAATCTGAGCATGCAGTTCACATGACTGAGTATCAGTTTACATATTTACCTGCAGCCATGCCTGGACACACAGTTGGTCCTTTGTAGCACAAATACCAGATCTGTGCATTCAGTTGCAGTAAATGTCCATGCATTTTGGGCATGCAAAGACACAGGGCTTTCTGCTTCTGCATTCATTCTGGTATGAAAAAATGAAGAAGCAGAAAGTCCTGCTGCTAGCAGGTCCATAAGCAGGGACCTATGGAGCATACCGCAACGCTAAGGGAGTGCATCAAGGGCTCGGTGAGCAACTGGTCACCAGGGCACCCACGGGGAAAACTAGGAGCAATGGCCACAAACTCCTGGAAGAACAATTCAGGCCCAACATTAGGAAAAACTTCTTCACAGTCAGGGTGTCTAGACTGTGCAATAAGCTCCCTCCAGAGTTGGTGCAATCGCCTACCCTGGAAACCTCCAAGAAGAGACTGGACGGTCACCTTGCTGGGGTCGCTTGACCCCCAGCTGTCTTTCCTGCCCAGTGCAGGGTGCTGAACCCAGTGATCTTCCACAGTCCCTTCTGGCCTTACAAGCTATCAATCTATTCCTTTGCAAAAGCTGTTTTACAAAATCTTGGCCCAAACTGCTAGTGGAAATGGGTGAAACTCCATTAAAGTCATTGCGAGTGATTAAGCCAATGATGACTTTGCCACAGAAGCATCCTCCTGATGCTGTAAAAGGATGGCAAACACTCAGAGCCTTATCTCTGTCCTGGAAAGATGCTGTCCTCAGGAAAATATGGAACAAAAACATGCCATGCGGTAAAAAGACAGGTGTTGGGCCTACAAGTCTCTCTACCACTTCGGCAGTGCACTCTCTAAGGAGCTACTATGTCCCGCATCCTGTGAGCTGTGCATTCTCAGCCGTACAAATCACTGCACCCTTTTCCGGAGGGCGGCAACTTGGACAATGACATCTCCGAGGAACGCAGCTAATCCAGTTTTGCCCAGCCGGATTGTGTGAAGTGACTTTTCAAACGGAGCATGTTTTCCAGACGCCGAGATGATGACATTATGAAAAGCACGACAACACATCAGCTTCTTTCCTCCTTCCAGGTCCCTAGCATGGGCTAAAAATAGCCTGTCTTAATCTTTTAAATGTAGCTTAATCTTTTCACAAGGAAGTTGATGAGGTCATATGGCCGAGAGAGGACTTGTTTGCTTTCAGAAGGATTCAAAAGAGACATGTAAGTCAGAGTAATGTACATGTGACTGGAAGAAGAGGTGGCAAAAGGGGCCCAGAATGCATTATTTTTAATGCATTCTGGTCTTTGTGGGACTTGCTGAGTTCAAAGACCACTTTCTCCATGGAGCAGGTACAATATCAGCAATGATCCCACAAGTTTTCCTACTCTAGTAAAGACCAGGGGCTTTTGCATTAGAAGAAGAAAATAAAAAGCCACAGAGCTGAGAGAGAAATCGGGATACTTCAAGAGTAGGGATCTGCTTTGTGCATCTGCACCATTTCCGTCTCTGCATTTCCTGGAAATTTGGAATTTCTTCTATTTTTCACTTAAGCCACCATCAAATCTAAATTGTTTGCCTTTCTTTCAGCAAAATATTGGTACTATCAACAGGTAAAACCTACAATCTCGACCCTACCTAGTTACCAGGTAAAAACCTATGGATAGCATCATGCAGGAACCCAGATTCAATAATAATAATAATAATGGCTATTTCCAACATTAAACTGGATCCCATATACATTGAAGCCTATGAGAGTTTTGCCTTTTCATTCATAGAAACAGGATTGAGCATGTGGGCTCCATTTGGCTTCAGTGACCCAAAATACCTTGCTGTGCTTATATATACATGCAATATTGCATAGTCGAGAGACAAGGTTCTTTGGGTAAATCTGATCTCTCTTCATAGACCAACTAAAAACATATTGCATGGTGCACATTCATAGCACCCTATAAATAACACTAATTTTGGGCAAACCGCAAGGTGTCTTTGGGTTCAGGTTGGATAAATAGCAAATATTCGTATCAACTCATTTGTGCTGAAAATGGGGTTTGGAAGGTCACCAAGTCATTCTCAGAGGAGAGTTCCTATCTTTGTGTGCTTTCTGGGTAATCTGGCCACTTCTTTCTTTCCTGTTTTTCTTGCACATGTGTGTTTGCCAGGTTTATCTGAGAATGAAACAACCTCCTTACATAAGCAACCACTTGCATCTAACGTGGGTCGGTAAAGATTCAGCCTAGCACGAGTCCAGCTCAGTTTGAGAATCTAATGTGAAAACACATGTATGTTATGAAAGTCAACGACCCCTTTCTTGTTTCCCTGTTTAAACCATACTCAACGCAATCAAGTCTGTGGGTGATGTTTTCTCATCTGCAATTTCCAGTTCAAACTTTTTTTTTAATTTTAATTTTGCTACCTCTGAACAGTAGTCCTGAGGTCAGCAATGGCAAGCCCAGGGAAGTTAAAGCATTCTGCCACCGGCCTTTGTTTCTTTCTGCAGATGATGCCAGATGGGTCTTCATTTATTCTTACGCATAGAGATTGCATTGTCTGTCTGATGTATACAGCGGACAGGAACCGTAGGCAAAATATATGAATATATATGGAATATATGACATTGGTAGAGTGGCAGGAGAATGAACTTCAGATGTTCAGAGTCCCTGTTATCCGGTGTGGGGGTGATGTAGTGTGTATTGATATGGGGGAACGGCAGGCATTTGGGGTCCATCGCAAGGCCTGGGGCCTTGGCGAGGATGGGAGTCAGTCTGTTGCTTGAGAGACTCGGTGTGAGGTTGGGGCGCTGTCTGTGAGAAGCAAGTATTTTCAGGGTACAAGACACCCCCCTGAGGACCTTGCAAATGATCTGCATTCAGCATCATGTGGGCTTGAGACAGAAAACCTGAGAGCAGTACTCAGGTGCGTGCTCAGGACTTGTGCACGCCACCTGCTTCATGCCTAATCATGGGGTGCAGTGGGAGTGACTGTTGGTTTCTTTTTCTCATCATGGAAACGGCCACGAGATCTTTACAGGACCTCATGTTTTAATGCCCTGCACTATACCTAATGCAACTCGTTCTTCATTGAGTGAATGACGGCCTGAGTTAGCACAACCAAGACATCAAATCTGCAGTGGGGAGAGTCTAGCAATAGCAAAACTATGGTCCCATTGAAAGTCATTGAGAGATTTGCCCTTTTATCTTTAGAGCTTAAAGCTCTTCAATGTCTAATCTGCATTAGGATCAATGGAGTATGGTCGGGATCTCTTTCTAAACCGACAGACAATTCCCTAACCCCAAACATTTCCAAAGGAATTGATCTGCCAGGATAATTGTATTTTCTTGCTGCTTATTTTCAGTTCCTCCAAAATGCATCCAGATCTCCACGTCCACCCATGTGTGAACTGCCCTCCCCATCCAGCCCCAATAAAAGCCGTTATGTTATAGGCCTATTATTTGCATAATTTGGTGCTAACAAAAACAAAGCCAACAAATTGCTGATAATTGCAAAATGTCAGCTACGCTGGGGAAGGGTCAAAGGTGAAATGTTAGGGTGGGTTTCCCAGGTGCGATGAGGTCACAAGCAACTTGTTATTGAAGGGAAACTTGTCAGGCATAATAACTGTCAGAGGAAACCCAGGAGATGATTGAATAACAGCAGAGCCAATCCAATAATGGGTGAAAGAAAGCCCAAGTGCTCAAAGAAACAGGGGTATATCCGGGCAGAATTCAGTCATTTCGTAGCATCTGACTTTAGGAGGGGGAAAAAGGCACTTCACAGACAGAGACATGCTCATGTTGTACAGCAAAATGGTGCGAGGCATGGAAGAGCATGCTTATTGGAAACTTGTGGATTTGAAAGGAAGTCCCTTCATGGTTTCAGGGCAGTGCCCTGAGCAAGCTAAAATCATTGCTACAGCATGGGACTGTGGTATACGAGAAATTAACTCTGTACCAGAAATGGTTGGCAACTGAGAGGACCAGAAATGTCCCTACCGCCTGGACTGGGACGTGACAATTCAGTGGGCAAGAAGCAATTTACTTTTGTAATGCCTGAACTGATGCTTTAGAGAACTTTCCAGTTTCCTTTGATTTTCCTCTCCCTGTGTCAAAGTCCTTCTTGTGGGTTTTTCATAGGTTCATAGATGTCCGGGTCGGAAGGGACATCAACAGATCATCGAGTCTGACCCCTGCCTAGTCTTAAGGGAAAAGGTTTGCAGGACAACTAGCATGATCCTGAGCTTCTGGCGCACGCATGTTAAACAATCATAATGATTAGCAATAGCCCAAGCCACCAACCAACAGTCAATAATAATAGCAACAACAAACTCAATAATTAGCAATAGCCCAAGATTCACGCAATAGTCATTACATCTAGTTGAAATGTTGTCGGCTGAACAAATGTGCCATAGAAATATGTTTTTTGGGGGTGTTGGTGGTAGCCGTGTTGGCCTAAGGACATTGGCTCTAAGGACAAGGTTCTTTGGGTAAATGTGATCTCTTTAATTAGACTATTTAGTTGGTCTAATAAAAGATATTGCGTTTGCCCAAAGAACCTTGTCTACCATTGGAACATGTAGATTCATTGAAAAATAATCGTTTTGTGGGAACATATCATGAGGTTTTTAACAACATATATGTGATAAGTGCTATGTAAATGATGACCAGGTGCAGGTTGAAGCCGTGTTGGTCTAAGGACATGGGCAGACAACGTTCATTGGGTAGATCTGATATCTTTTATTAGACCAACTCAAATAGCTGGAAAAAATTTAGCAAGCTTTCGGGTTTAAAAACCCTTCGTCAGGCTGAGGAAGTCTCTGTAGTTGGCGTGTGCTCTTCCTGGATGGAATGAATATAAATGACGATATATCATTTTGATAAAGCCAAATATTGTGATTCTATGATGCTGAAACACTTGAGTTTGATTCACGAGTATTGAAGTACATTTTAAACAAGCAGGGGGAGTAAGAACTATACTTGTCTTGCAGCTCGGGAAACTTAAGTACCAACTCACCCAAGCCCCTACAGCTTGTCTTGGGAGAAAAAAACCCAGGAATCCTGATTCTCAGCCATCCTCTGTAACCAGTAAAGATCTCTCTGTTTCAGGCTAAGCTGAACTGAGTGACACAAATCACTCTTTTTTCCTATCCCTGCAGGGCCTGGCTGTCTTTCCTCTTCACCGTTTCCAAAGGAAAGGCACAGGGAATTGCACCTCTCGTGATGCTGTAGAAGGAAGACTACAAGTAGGCCACTAGCCTGACCTTTCTTAGCCTGACCTTTCTTTTTGGGACAAGCACACCAGTCATATACTCTCCCTGCCTGACAAATTGTTCCCATGCATTTGCTCTTAGCACCTGATCCAACGCTCATTAAATTCAACTGTAATCTTTCCATCGACTTCAATGGGTTTCCGATCAGGCCTGTGAGAATACAGCTGAAGCAATACTGCGTGGCCTGGGAAAATACCTCTGTCTGTAAAGTGCCCTTGGATGCATAGTAGAGATGGGATCTTTTATTAGCCCAACAAGATTTTTGCAAAAAAAAAAAAAATCTTTAATTGCAAGCTTTTGGGCACAAACGCCCTTCATCAGGCATCGGAGAAAAGATTGTAAAAAGTTCTCCTGGGCAGAAATGAATGCTTGGATGTAATTGCCATCCTGCATTGCTTCAAAAAATCTCCTTGAGCTCTTTCTCAGTGAAGTGATCATTAGTTGACCAGATGACGAGGGCTGTTTAAAGCCACTTTTGCTGTGCCACGAAGAAATAGGTTCCTTCAGGCCTGGGTGCTGGGGAAAACCACTATCTACTGTGGCATGCCAGATCAACACACAGGGTAAAGAAAGGGCTTTGTTGGGACATGAATCTTTCGTTCCTCACAGGGCTTCTTTTTTCCCCTTCTGCCTTCAATTGCCTTTGTATCTTTAACCGTACAGCAGCGAGGGCAGGAAAGAAGCTGTCGGACAAAGGTTTCATTGACAAAAGCATATGATTTTTTGCTAGAAAGCACTTCCTTCTGAAGAGGCGACTTTGAAGTATGGTCTTTGTTCTTTCGGGGTTGTTATTTTTGTTCTCGTCGGGGAAAAAAAAAAACGCTGGACAAAAAATCTTGAAAGTCATCTCTTCGCATATGCAGAATGGTCACAGCAACAACAACAAACCCTTTCCTTTCACAGGATCTCCTCCAAACAGGGACGATACAGTTTAAGAAGCGGTCCTTATGAAGAGACACTTTAGATCATGACAGTTGATAAAGCACCCCCTTCTCCTCCCAAAAACACTATGTTTTCCTTCATAATCTCTCTTTCCCCACCCTTGTGCCTTTTTAGTTTGGACTTCTGTTTCCATTTTTGCCACTAGTCTGCTGGCTTGCCACGGGCAAGCCACGTCCCTAATTCTTGCATCAGTTTGCCCATCTGTAAATTGGCACTGCTGGTAATCAGTTCTTGGCTGAAGCACTCTCCTGGTGATAGTGCTACGGCAGAGATCTTTTAATTACATTGCTGTTATTAATTCACCACACGTCCCTCCAACCTCATACAGACCATTCAAACTCACAGCCCACTACCGATCACAAGCAGCGCGTTGCGAGACCCGTGCAGGACCTGAATGCAATCAGTGCGTTCAGTCCCCTGACACGGGGCCTGAGCCCTGTAAATCCTGGTCTGCTGCTGCCTGCGCCAGGAATAGGGTCAGGTCTGCACTATGGACTGCAGGATCAGTGCCTTATGGTGGTAGATGGAGGCTGAAGATGCACAATTACGCAGCCTGACAGCAAAGCCACGGTTGCTAATAATTTTAGTCCAGTCAAACCACAGACATCAACAAACCACTGGAGAGGACTTCCTGTGGTTTGACACTTTAATCCTGTACTGAAATATAACTGTATTAGCCATATATTTCCCCCTTGATTGCTTTCTCTACTGAAAGCTTAATATTCCATGATCTCTGTGTATTATCTTCCAGAAAGGGCCTCCTTGCCATGGGATGGGGAATGCAAGCTCCTTGACATGCCGGGACAATTACAGCAGCGTAGCTTAACTCCTTTGGGTGCCTCCAGATCCTGCACAGATGAAAAGCTCCTAAATACACTTAGCAGTGCTGGTGTCCATCCCCATGAAGGCAATTAGGCCATTTGTCCTAATTAAAAAGATCACTGGCCTTTTCAGTGCTGGACTCTCCACTGCATGTTTGCCTGCATCCCCATTTGAATTGGGCAGCCCAGTGAAAATCATCAGAATGGGCAAATTTATTTCTGCCTTCAGCAGGAGCCAGGGGTGTCTGTGTTAAACATATAAGTCAGGTCCAGACATCCCACTTTTACTGGTATAATAAGTGATCAGAAACCAGTCTCTACCCATAACAGAAGTCTGGCACACGCAGTCTGGTTTAAAAATGGTGCAACCCCAGTCTAAGATTACCCCTGGCTAAAGGGCAAATGTGCGTTTGGTTCACTATACTGCTTACAGAAAACTGTGCAACTTCGATCAATCCTGCCTTGGGCTTTTTCCATGTCTGTACCTAGCCATAAAGAACCTGGCAGTTTAAAATAAAGTAGGAGTAAGAATCAAGGATATTTGTAGCATCCGTAGATCAAAGATCTACCCAAGCCGGTGGGGTAGAAGGGTTAAGATGCACCCGTTTCTTATAGGCAATGGCAAACAAGGGGACAATGAAGCTAATTTCCCCTCCAGCCATCCTGCACTCCCAAACCTAAAGGACTAGGATCCCATTTACAGTTGTATTGACTGAGATGGTCTTTGGCACAAGTACAGAACCGGACTGTGAACTCACGACACTAAAAACCATGGCAAGAGGCCTTCCCTGCCCTGTCACCATGTATAGGTTGTAGCCATGTTGGTCTATGGACATAGGCAGACAAGGGTCTTTGGGTAAATCCGATATCTTTTATTAGACCAACTCAAATAGTTGGAAAAATCCTTCTTTGCAAGCTATAAATAGTCTTCGCACTCTTACCGTGATTCACTTGATATCAAGAGGTGCCATCCTCAAATCTTTCCGATTTTAGATTTCTCTGCTAAATAGTTGGCCAAAACTTTAGTGAAATTTAAAAAAAAAATGGATTTCATGTAATTGTTTTCAACAATCTCTTACAAATAATCAGACTGTGAAACACTGAGGAGAAGGCTAATCAAATGTTGACTTCCAAATTGTACAAATTCTTTTTTGCCACATCTTTTTTTCAACTGTATTTAAACTAAGATTTGTGGAAACTTTTAGGGACCAAACCCAGTGATTTTATTCAGTTGAGTTAACCCTATTCATTGCTTCCCAATTGGGACTGGCTGATGTGAGTAAAACAACCAAGGTTTGCCCCCCACAAAAAATGCTCGGCGCTGTGAGATGAATGAGGCAGCAAACAAGCAACCACAGAAGAGGTGAGAACGAGACTGGCCCCGATTTTTCAAAATCCCGGATGTCGGCGTAAACAAAACTATAACTTATTTGCATTCTTTGAAAGATTTTTCCCATTTGCAATATTAGCTGCAAAAGAGGGATTTGAGGAATCAGAATGACCAAGGCAAACATTAAACTCACTGTAATAGTTGACCTATAATAGACTGCACTTTGCACGCACACACACACACACACACATGCACGCACGTCAGAGACTGCTGCGGCTGCTGCTTCTGTGCTGTGATTCAGTAGGTATGTCGGCAAGGTGGACAAAGCACTGGAAAAACAGTATCAGTTTCTCTATTTGCGTGTGTGTTGTTTTTAAATCGTGGTGGGATTGCACCATGTTGGTATGGCAACACGTTTTTTTAGAAGTCCTTCTATTTAAGGCTCACAGGGAAATTGGCTAATTTCTGTCTTTTAAAATAAAAACAGTAACACTGACACACATTTTCTTTTCTTTGCTGTGCGACAGACATTTATATTTATAGGTTGTCATGGAAACGAACTGGGATTAGAAGTTTCTTTGGGTTGCTCTGAAAACGGACGCAGCAAAGCACCAGATTTCAAGCCTCACTCCTGCAAGTGTTTATACATGTATTTCAGTTCTGGGCTCGCACAGGGGTGTGTTTCCAGGCTTGAGCCTCAGGGGCATGAAAAGCAAGGAGCTCCCAATGCCAGTGTTTGTTGCGTGGATAATAAACATGTTTTGGTGGAACCAAGAAAAGAAAACCAGAGCAGGGTGTTTGTCTGGAAATCCCTCCTTGCCTCCAATGTTTGCAAATGCAGCTCGGTGCTACTGCCTGGGACCTAG
>NW_017728991.1:3254226-3278269 GCF_001723915.1 Gavialis gangeticus | reverse complement strand
GGGCTCGAACAGGGGTGTGTTTCCAGGCTTGAGCCTCAGGGGCATGAAAAGCAAGGAGCTCCCAATGCCAGTGTTTGTTGCGTGGATAATAAACATGTTTTGGTGGAACCAAGAAAAGAAAACCAGAGCAGGGTGTTTGTCTGGAAATCCCTCCTTGCCTCCAATGTTTGCAAATGCAGCTCGGTGCTACTGCCTGGGACCTAGAGAGGGGCACAAAAGGGAAACCACCGTGGCTCTCACCCTGAGTCGAGGGGATCGGCAGAGACGCTAGGCTGGGCCAGCGGTGGGGAATTAATTCATTTCCCACACAGGCCTTATAAAAGGGATGTGCAAGTGGGTGTTATGGCTGTCAGGGATGCCATGTGGGTCCGAAACCAATGAGGGTTTCCGACGATGCTGCATGAAATGAGATGCAAGCAATACAGGGAACAGAGAGATGAGAAAAAACAAGATTGTGCAGCGGTCAAATGAAAACCAAGAGTGCAATGAAGGAATCCGAACTCGTGGCAGAGGTGATATCTTTTATCAGAGCAGCTAGATGTTTGCAAACCTATATACCTGAAACAGTGCAAGGAGGAACCGCCCACAAATGTCACAGCACCTGGGGTGCCTCCTATTCCTTCTCTGTGTTTGCTTGAGTTTGGGGATGTGTGCCACCTTGTTGCAGTGTCTCATTCCCTCGCCAGTCTCCGGCCCCTTTGGACTGTGTCTCTAGCACAGATGCAAAGGCTCAGCTCGAATGCACTTGCATTGGTTTCATGCAACGAGAAGCTGCTTTGCAAAGGATGCCTCTCCGCTGCAGCAGAGCAGGCAGCGTCTCTTCAGCAGCTCAGAACTGGTTAAAGCCGCTGATATCAGGAAGGCGAGAAAATAAAAAAAGGAAGGGACTTTTGGTAGGCGTCAGGAAGAGCCCCCTACATCTAAATAAACACCAGACAGCTGTAGAGGAAAGCCAGCATGGCAGCTCCACGCATTTTCTTCAATCAACCTGGCCCTCAATGAGATGATGAAAGAGGAACACTGAGATCAGAGCCACCGTTTCCAGCTGACTTGGGAGGGCTCTGGGCAGAGCTGACAAAAATGTCCCTGCTTGGCTGGCTTGTGCAGAGCATTTTGGGAAGGCGATGTCTGAGTGCCAGCAGGACAGGCAGTGATGTGATGTGAAGTGTGCCCGTAGCGGGGATGTGCGAATCTTGGGTCATTTCATACAGGTTTTTCTAGGTTTGATATATATGCTGTAGCTTGCAGTTTTGGATAGTGGATGAATGCTGTGTCCCCTAGCGCCCGGTGAGGAGAGGTGTCGTGCATGCTGCACTAGCATCCACATCTATTTTATGCGTTCTAGTCCAATTCGTCTTCATGTTAATATGCCTGATTAGCTCAGAAAAAGTCCCTTTGATTGCTGCTGATTTAGGAGGGATGGGGTGGTAGAGGAAGCACTGGCTTAGGACACCGGAAAGCTAGGCTCTGACTCAGCTACAGGCTTCCTCTGAGACCTTGAACTAGTCATTCATCCGACCCATGTTTCCATTCCCCATTAGGGAAATGGGGATGATGCTCCTCGACCTCCTAGTTGTGAGCATACAAGTCTCCATGAAGTACTGAAAAACCTGTCATGGGAACTGTATGGGTTTATAGATTCATTGTTTTTCTTGCTAGAGCATATACCACACTGTTGGTTAAAGTTTTCAGAACAGCCTTCCAAATCCCTCATTGCAAAACCTCGTGTTTCCATGATGGCAGTGATTTCAGGGACAGATTTAACCCTGGAGACAGAGCCCTCCTCTCACGTTTTAGGCTTGCAACCCCCTCCCACTCTGCTTTCCCTAGCACTGCCAGTGCTGGGCCTGTTCATTCAATGCCAAGGCAATGTCGAAAGGATTGCAATGTCCCGGGCTCGCTTTCCAGCTCGCTGAACTTAATGCTTGCAGACTGAATCGTGTCCCCTATGGAGCAGGAGTTGGAGAGCCCTGATCCTCCCCAATTCATTTGTACCTGGGGTGACTTTCATTTGGCTCCTAGGGAATGAAGTGGGCAAACCGCGTACTTAAGGAAAGGCAGGCAGGTAAGAGCAGAAAGTGTCAGCTGCAATCTCTCTCCCTTTCGTGGTTGCACTCGGACCCGGCCAAAAAATTCAGCGACTTGCAATTATGGAAAGAAAACCTGAACGCTGCAATAGGAATCTCACAGCAGTGCAGGCACAAACGTCCCTGGGGACAAAAAAAAAAAGTGAGATGCCTTAGCAAAATGAAACCTCTTGCTCCCGTTTGTCTGCTCTCCCATCCTGCCTGTTCTGCTTCTGTCTGCTACCGATTTCGCACTGTCCGTCTGCTCAGCAGGACACTGCTGCCGTGAGCGTGGAGGGGCCAAGCACAACCCCGGCTCACAAATATGTCACTGTTTTTCCCTTTGCTCGTGGCATAAATCAAAAAAAAAAAAAATTTCTGTTAGCACAGGGCTCAGGTTTGTTTATTTTTTTGCCAGCTGCAACATGCTACCCTCTTAGGGGATCACCTAAAACCAGGCACGGTTTAGCTTGGAGTGGCATGTCAAACCCAAGCTATGGGCTTGGCCCCTCTCGATGAATTACAACCTTGTCAGGAGCCTATATTATTATTTTTATTTTATTTTTTTTTAAATCAAGGCAGGTTTTCTATCAAATCAAATACCTGCACACTAAATTATATTTCTGGTGCCAGCCTGACTCTACTTCTCCCTTTTCTCTCCCTCTCCCTCTTTTTCCTCTCCCCACCCCCCAACTCCACCCAGTTACGAGACAGAGGTTTTGTTCATCAGGACGGACTGGATGTCGAGAGCCACACTGCTTTGGAAATGCCGTTTGACCTCGCCACATGTTTTGTTCCCAGATCCTTACCCCCGTGCCCCCACGCTGTTGCCTCAATGAGAAAAATACCCATCTGCCATGAGAAGCAGCCTGGGAGGAGCGGTAGCTGGAAGGAAGGAAGGAGAATGAGGAATAAAGAAGCCATCAGAGGTGTTTACTCATTTGCTTTTCTGAAGCAAGTTGGTTTTAGTTATTAATAGGGTTTGAAAGGCCGAGAGGAAATTTGAGGGTGAACTGAAAATGCCCTGGGTTACTCTTGCATGGATTCTCTTTTAAATTTAGTGAGCTTTGGGGGTGGCTTTTCCCTATTCATTTTCATCGCGTTCCTGTCCTATTTCGGGAGAAGGTTGGATGGTTCAATGGCTCATGACTCTTGGGGTAACACCAGGCTCTGCATGGGCTTATCTGAATAGGGAGCTGCCTGCTCAGACCGTTCTTCCCCGTCACGTACGCACACAGACACCTGGAGCCTCGCGGGTAGATGTAAAGGAGCTGAGTGAAAGGAGCTTACGTTAGTCTGCCACGAATGTGGCAATTAATCCTCACTGCAGAAAATGTCCGTGAGCATCCGTGTTGAGTCTTCTTGCAGAGCTACTGAGGATGGATTATAGCTGCATCCCAAGTGGTCCAACCTCAGCATTGGAGACCATTCAAGATAAGTGGTGAATACCTTGTGAATCCATGCCCCACAACTCTCTCTCTCTCTCCGGGGCATTTGTACCAACTCTATTACCCTGGTGTCTAAGCCTTACCTTCATTATCCTTGCACCTCCATTACTCTTGCACCTCACAACCTTAATGCAAGCTCACAATTCCCCCGTGAAGTAGGAAAGTGCTTTCATCTTGCTCTTACAGACATGGGACGGAGGTGCTGAGGCTCAGCTCAACTTGCCCAAGGTCACAAAGGCAGAAGAGCAGGAAACTGAGCTTGACTTTCCCCAACCTAGACTAGCACCCGAAATCCTGGGCCATCTTTCCTCTTGCATCTCCTAGCTGCATTGCCTTGTCTTTGATCCTCTGCCATGTAGCAGCATGGTGTCACCTTCACAGCAAACCAGACGTTCAAGCTCCCAATCCATCTCCAATGGTGCCTAATGCATGAACCATGATTGTACTGCCTCCCTGGTAAGTAGAAGTAGTAAGGTAAGTAGTTTTTGTGGTTCCCTGGCCTCTTTCCTCTTCATCTTCCCCATTACCCTTGCTGATATGGGTGATGGGGTCGGAAATATCCCTTCTTGGGCAAGGTGACTAATGCAAAGGGCCATGACAAGAATAGATTTGCTTGCATGCTACTATTTGAAAACATCTGATTTGAAACACAGGGTGGTGGTCCACCATAATCTCTCAAAACACGGGGAAATCACCCAGATAATATCATTACGGGCCTGGACAACATCATTCGTTCCTTGGTTCCCTTTTACTTTATTCATCTGACTTATTTAGAGGGAGGCAAAGAATCATTGGCTTTGGTTAGCTGGCTCAGAAAGTAAACATTTTAATGTATTCTGTCACTTAATTGCATTATAGCCCTTATTAAATAAAGGTACAGGCAAACATGAAGGTGGCCTGCTTTTATTTTTTGATGCAGATATTATGTAAATTTATGTACCTGATTATGCTAATCCTGTACGTCCCCTCAGGTTTCTGGCAAGTCTCCAGCTTGCCTCCTGCCCTCAGCATGGGACATTAGATGCTGTTTTGTTCTGGTTTTGAAGTGGGGCCTAGCTAGTCTCCAGTTTTTCCTTCTCCCTTCACCCGCAGGCCGAACCTGGCACGCTGTTTCTGGCTGGGTGGAGAGAAAATGTTTGTGAGATGAAAATTTGCCTTTTAAATTCCTATAAGCTTGTGCTGAGATTATAGCTCATATGCCGAGTTTGAATGCAAAATGGCCCTGTTACTCATTTCCACAAACAGTCTGAGACTCGGGGAGTATGGCAAGAAAAGCGTGTTGGCGCTGAGTCCAGCTTGTAACCTAAAGTCAATGGCATTACACCAACAGTGCGTTTGGCCTATCCCATTCAGATCTGTATGGCTAACATAGTATAAATATTGCATGATGTCCTTGGGCTTCACTTAAACACACACACCCCCCCCAACTCAAAGAAGTATCTTTATTTGTTACATGAACAAAGCAAATATTGATGGCGGGAAGTGGAGAGAAAGAAATGCAAACATTTATGTAACGAAAGCCAGTGAATTCAACTGGATTCCTGGCTTCCTTTATTTGATGACTGTGAACATGCCCCTGGACAACGGGTTTTTTGCACATGTGAAGTGGAGCTATCTCATCAAGTCCTGGAGCAAGGCTGCTATAATGTGGAAAAAGACCTATTGTTCTGTGTGTCCTGTGGAAGTCTTTAAAAATGTTCGATTTCAGCTATTATTAAATGGTGACAAGAAGCTTTCCCATCAGGGAAGTCAATGGAAAAAAAATTTGCATTATGCATAAAAACATCACCTTGCTAATGTTTGAATTTTGGCTTGATAACACCATTTATTGACAGTCTGGGCACAAATGGGCTCTTTTTCCCACATGCTGAAGGACCATCTACTCTCCCAAAACTTCCCATCATAAATGAAAGCAAGGAGATGCCAACATACACACAAAGAAAGGAAAAAAACCAAAAGAAGATCATGACAATATATAAGGTGCCCTACTGGGTCAGATCAATGATCCATTTAGCCCAATATCTTTTCTCCAACTGTGGCAGTGGTAGATGCTTTAAAGGGAGAGTATATGTACAGGACATGTCTAGTGTAATCCATCCTTTGTCATATCTCCTTGGGATCTTCCTCCAGTATAATCAAAGAACTGAGCAGAATCCAGTTTGAAGCCTGGTAAGGATTTGATTTTTTTTTCTGGGCAAGGAGGTACGATGTAGAAGTAGCTAGGTGTGAAACACCATGTTTTAAAGCTATTTAGGAGACAAGAGGAACCACCTCTCTTGCTGACATCATTTATGGCTTGTTTTTTTTAATACAGAACTAATCCTATTTGCCTTCAACCCCAAGGTTAGCTATCCTTAATTCCCAGACATACGCCACTCTCTTTTTTTTATTATTATTTAAATGGTATTATGTATGACAAAATTAGACATTTGCACCCCTTTTGGCCCCTGCCCATCTATCCTAGATAATTAGCTGATGTGATTCTAATACTTTGCACATCTGGTGCTAACTGTTTTCTCACACACGAATCCCAGTGAGGCAATACGGCAAAATACCAACTTTCGTTTCATTTTAAAGTCCTCACTCTCTGGGATTGAAACCTTGAGATAAAACATCTGGGTTTCAATTGTGTCTCGGGGGATGAGAAGTTATAGTTCTGTAGAATACATATTGTATACAATGCATGCTTGTTATTTCTGCGTTAGCACTGCTTGTGCTGTTGCTAGCTGTTACCATGTCATTCTTCTGACACATCATTAATAAACAGGTAATTTCATACCTGATTTCCACCGAGTGTCATGTTGAAAACCACCTGGGTTTCAGTTTTCATTGACTTTTGAAAAAAGGCACAGATTGAAGAGTGGTGGTTATTATTGAACTGGGGCTGGTTTAATTGAATAATGGATCAATCAGGTCAAGACAAGCACAGTTGGAAAGAGAAAATGAAATGCCACAAGGCCCAGGCTGCCCAGCCTTGCTGTGAGGTATGGTAGAGTTGGAGGATAGGGGGGGCATATAAGGTGTCCAGCAGTAAGTAGCCGGGGCATTTAGGTCCCTGTCGACAGTTGCATCCTTGTAGAGGTTTGTCTGAATGACTGATTGGGGTGCGTGGGGCATGAAGCTAAATGGCCTGGCACTCTACACAGTTTGAAAACCAGCCGATGTTAGTGCTGTATGATGACAAATGATTTCCTCGCCACCGTTAGGAAGAAGGGCCACCTGCACAGTGGAGGGAGTTGTGAGAAGTAAGGTTGTAACGCCAACCATATTGTCATGGACCAGTTCCTCATAGGTGTATCTCTTTTGCAGAGCTGGAACATCCTGAATCCTTTCTCGCTTGCTGGACAAAATGGAGTAAAGTTGACACTCTGCTCCATCCTTGCATGGTTTACTACAGGATAATAAAAGCCCTTGGGATGGATCCAGCACCTAACGGAAAGGCGTTACCCACCAATTTAGGCTTCAGACCAAGACTTTTATCACCGAGCACAGCTACAAGTCATAGTAATTAATCCAGGTCAATTTTTCGACTGGTTCTTCAGCAACCGAAATGACACGGGTCTGCATTCACCAGCAGGTGTCACCGTCAGAGAGAGAATTGGGAAGGCCAACAGAGACGGCAAAATCTGAGTCTTGCAAAAACAATATTTCCTGATACCTGTGTAGTTGCACCTGGGAAATTGATACCTGGCAAGCTGTAGATTGTATATAATCCACGCTTACATGCATAACAGTATAGAAACTCTTAGCTCATTTATATAAATGATAATTAAAGTGGGGTGATAGTCTCCCTACCCATTTACAGATATTTCTTCATAATTGTGTATTGCAGGAAAACATACCCTCAGAGTAGAAGAACTCGAAAGCAAGTAGAAACCATGCCAAAACAAAAAAAATTACCAATTTTGAGATGGAGTTTGCTAAATGGATAAAATGGGATGATTTGAGACTGAATTCCGACAACCCGGGAGGGGTATCCTATTTTATGTCTCTGTTTCCATAACTGTAGGGATTTCAAGTTGCAAAGTATTAACATCATAGTGTGTGGGGAAGTGCCTATCTTCCATACTGAGACATGCTTTATAAATAATATTAGTTCTTGAAAGCCTTCCTGAAATACATCCAAAATTCCCTTCTTGCCAAGAAATGTTAGCACACGATGGAGGGGGGAAACTCTGAATTCATTAGGTGATGAATCTAATTAGGGTTTAGACGTTCATGGGATGGTATCTCGCATTTGCCTAATGTTGGGTTCATCCAATGAAATGTTTGGTTCCCACAATGCTACATTGTATTGTCCATTAGGGTCAAGTATCCAGTCCAAGATGATAACTGCTTTCTGGGTGAACACTTGCAATTAAATTTTCTAATTGTGATCACAACAAGACCTGCCAGGCTTTTAACAACATTATTATGCCATGACAATCGGTAGCATGGTGTTTTCGCATTTCTATGACCCCGCCTTGTATTTCTCATCACCTTTTTAGATTATCTTCGAGCCAAAAAGATCACCCTTTTTACAACGTGTTACCAGTTTGAGTCGATGCTTCTTGAGGTTCAATGGTTTGAAAACCACAAGGTCAGAGGACTCAACAGAAACCTTCTTGTTCTCAAAAGGCTCCCTCCTATATTCCATTATAAAATGGGTGTTGTATACTGCTCATGTATCTACTTTTGCAAAAAAAAAAGAAAAGTATTTTAGGATTGCCTTTATATATTTATTTACTTTTTTTTACAAAGAAGCATGCAATTCAGACAAATAATAATCTACGCGGTGAGACGGAAAACCTACAATGACTTTTCTAACGTCCACAACCTTGTTGAACTCAAGTACAAAACTTTGAGGTGATGGGACTTGAGTGAGAGGAAGAGTTTCTTTGCCCCAGTGAACCAGAAACTAGTGCATGCACCCTCAAAGCTCAAACAGTTTGAAGTTGAGGAGTCAGTATCTGCCTCATGCTTCGTAGTTCGCTGCTTTATCTAAATACATGCCCCTTCTACCACTGCCCCCTCCCCAAAATAAAAGTGTTGTTTGAAATTTCCAGTGAAGCTAAAGGCCTAAAGCGTTGGGTGAAATGTAAATTTCTTAAAATATTTATCCATCCATAAGTGGCTACATTTTTGACATTATTATAGGGTTTCTCAGTGTTCCATTTTATTAAAAAATATTTATTTGGTTTCTAAGATTACTGCTTCTCTGACCACAGAAAATTCAATTACCGAAAACTGCAGCTATCAAATTGGTTGAAAATAAATAGCCTTTTATCCAAACCTGGCACGGGCTGGTTTACTTTTAATATGTAGCCATAAAAAAGAAGCCCTTTCCACAGAGAGCTAGTTGGTTACAGAGCAAGAAGCCAAGGAATACTTTGCATCATCAGGTTTTATTTAAACTAGGGTAGGAAAGGGGTAAAAAGGGAGTCATTATAAGACTAATTAACTGTTGTTTCCCCCACCTTTTGTTTTAACAAGTGACAGCAGATTCTTAAAGCTTTCTTCCGGAATAAATCAGTCTCATTCTCTAATTTCTATGAATGGGTACAATATGCAGGTAACACTCCCAAATGACGCCATGAAACATGGGATGTCCTTTATCCCTCAGGGTTCAACGCCCTATGATTGCTAATGAAATCTAGGGAGATGACACAAGATGTGCACTCGTATCACTGCAGCACAGGTCTCATAGCCCAGGATCTGGGGTCCGCTCCATTCTTGTAACATCTGGAAGGTCACCTCCCTTCTCTCCAGCTCAGTGTCACCTTCTGTTAAATGGACGTCGCACTTGCCTGAGAAGAAGTGTTGTGACGATGGAGAGCTTTGGTATTTCCCAATGAAGCGGGTGGAGTGACACCACCGATGGGTCTAAAGCACTTGGAGATTTCCCAGTGAAGCTGGTGGAGTGATACCACTGAAGGGTCTGACCCATGCTTTCAGCAGTGTTGTGAGTGTTAGAAAGTCACATGAAAGCATCTCTGTTTTTGCATGGCACCTTGAACTGCATCAGGCAATATCCTTCTCCTAGAAATGGAAGAAAAGCTATTACTGGCATAAAGAGGTGCTGATCTGCTGGGGCCCTGTAGAGCTGTGCACACTTTCTGCACTGGAAAATATAGCTCGTCGTCTACTAGCTGCTTGGGTTGAACAGTTGATCTCGGTGTCCCAACCAATCATTGTTTATCCAGAAAAACTTAGGTGGTAGTGGGTTTTGCTGCAGTTTAGTGGATCAAGCAAGCAGCTTCTTGAGTTTAAGGGCTGGGTTTTTCAATGCAAAATAGTCTAACAAGTCTAGTGAATATGAGTATCCACTACACACCATGAATAAGGATTTGAGGAATTACTTCATTTACTAAGTCTTAGTACCCTATAGGCACTGCTCTACATTTAGTGTCTGGAGGCAGAATAATCCTTCTGCACATGACGAAGGAAAGACAGTGCTCCCGATCATCTGATATACCCAACTTTAGATGGGACAGTCGGTGCTAAGGGCAGAAAAATAACTCTGTTGTATCCCTAATCTACTTGTATAAGGCAGAGGGGCAACAAATCTCCCACCTTCACATGGCAGCATGCAAGTTGTGGCTGGAGATGGTTGGAAGAAGGAGAGTAGGTGTGTGTGCATGAGTGTATCTGTAAAAGGAATAGTTAAATCTTACCTGACTTTCTCCCTCTCCTTCATCCCACACATAGCAACACTCCTAGAAAGAGAAGACAGTCCAGGAAGTGCAAAAGAGGAAGGCATTGGTTTAAAAAAAAAATGACAGTTTAGTTTTGCCAGATTTTTCTTCTTTCCAAATGTTATGGAATGAGATTTTCCCACTTCGTTTGGTGCGCGTTTGTTTTCCAGTCCATGTCTCTCAGCTCGGAGCAGCTTTCAGGGGGAGGAAGCAATGCAATGTCTTTCAGCCGGGATGCAAAACAGCATCAAAGACTGGAATGTTAAACATCTTTGTAGTGCCATATGCCAAGGGGTCCTTGTTAACAGGTCCTGTTAGCAGGCTTGCTGACTTGAGAGCCCTCTGCTTTGATGGCTGAAGCGTGCTCGCTGAGAGACAGGCTTGAGATGGCTTGATAGGAATGATGTGCCCCCATCAAACATAGTTCTCAGCATGCAGCAAAGGGCCGTTATCCCCACCATAAGGATGAAAAGCTGAGAGATCAAAGCTGACAACCAGAGGATGATAGTGCAACAAGCATGGTCCTCACATGCTATTCTTAAATGGAAACTGCTTTTGGGGGGGGAGGGGGGTTGGGTGTTTTTTGGTCAGAGAAATAGTATGCCCATGACTGGAAAGGGCACAATGTCAAGATAGATATCAGGCATAATTGAGTTAAGAGACCAAAGCAAATGTTTTCCAAAAGAGAAGGAGAAAACTGGTTGTTGTTAAAAATCCTAGCCATTTTTTTCTTTGGAGAGAGCAGTAGAAGGAGAGCTGGACCCTTATGAGGCTGCAGACATGAAGCAGTCAAACAATACATTTGGTTAAAATATTCCTGCAATTCCTACTGAGTCCAAAGGGAGGTGTGAATGGTCTACAACTCTGTTAAATCATTGGTATAACTGTTCCCTTGCAAACTGAAAGCACTTTTTAGCTCATAGTTAGTGAGTTGTTATCTGTGAAATAACTTAGGATGTGAATTGCTTATAGACTAGAAGAGGAGACTGGGCAGCAGGATCCTAATCCAGACTCAGCCACTGATGAAATGTTTAGGTACAATGTGTTACCTCTCTGTTACCCACACTCTAATATCTGTCAAATGGAGATATCTCAGAAGGGGTATGTTGCTAAGACAGTGGTTTTCAACCTGCAGTCCACAGACCCCTGAAGGTCCGCAGATTGTGGCTAAGGGGTCCACGAAAGATGACTATGATCAGTCAAAAGTACATGAATACCCAAACTTACAATTCAAAGGGGTCTGCACCTCCATTTGAATCTTTTTTAGAGGTCTACAAATGACAAAACGGTTGAAAGCCCCTGCACTAAGGTAACTAAATCTATATACATTACATCTCTTATTCTGGAGGCCAGATCCGGAGGCCATGTTGTGGGGGTTGGTAGCTTACCCATGTCAAAATGTTCAATTACAGTCTATAAGAGAAGAAAGCAGATGGAAACAACGGTCTAAAAGTTTTTGGTATTGGAACAGGCAATGATGCATAAACCATAAATTGAACATGATGATGATTATGACAGAAGATTATAAAAAATCAAATTAATCTTCTGCAGCGAAGCTCGGTTCAACTAGTTTTATATAATGTTTGTAAAGGGCCTTGAAGGAGATCTCTAAAGGTCCCCCTGTAAATGGGAAGAATATTGGGTAATTTGTGTGTGTGTGTATGTGTTTGTGTGTATACACACGTGCACACACAAGCACACCATTAAACATAAAATCTACTCAAATATTTTTTTAAACCAACCGACAGTCATATTGCATGTGGTTGTTGATTCCTATAAAGAAGATACTGCTTTGGACAAGATGGCAGCAGAAAAGAAGGCCGAGGACTTGCAATCCAATCCGCTTTTCATGCCGTTTCTAAATTGCCGGTGCTGGCCAGCGAAACACAATCCAAGCACTCCTTATGTTTAAGGCATACCGACAGTGGAAGAAGGAAGAAAGGCACCCTACTGGCTATGCTATGATGGGTTTCCAGGAGCCTTGACCAGCTGCTTTGGGAAGGAACCACCTCCATTTATTTCCCATGATGTGCGCTCACACGATTCCACTGGAAATATCGTTTCTGGGTAATGCATCTATAATAGACCTTCCACACAAAACCAACAGACCAGTAGCTCAGCCATCAGCAATCAGCCCATAAAACCTGCAATTGCCTCCTCTCACTCTCCCTCTTCTTCAAGGGGGCAGGATGCTAATGGATTTGAAATTGCAAGAGCGGCTCACCAGACTTTTTCAATAAATGAAAATAAGAAGTGAGTCTCAAATTTATGTTGATCTGTATAACTGTGAGCAATGGAGTCCTCCCACTGCTTTTCCCCTCAGGGTTGATTCCTAGCCTAAACCACTCCGGTCTCGTAGCTGATAAGTGTCTACTGAAGGGTAATAAAATACAGTATGCACTGTTGTAGTGAAGGTAACTTATCGTTTTCATCAGACCGGGCTCTGAAAAGGTGTTTATCTAAAAGCCGTGTATATTTGTGTATATCTCAAATGTCTGCTGCGAGATTGTGTTGCCTGTCCATTTTAAAAGCACTGCCTTGAGAAAAGCGTTGTTTTTGGAAGTTAGCTGTGGGTTAATGGTTACATTTCCTTGGGAGCAGATACCCTCCTGGTTCCAGTAGTCGCGGCGATGCATACAAACGAGACATTGACTATAGCCCAATTTTATATTCTCAGTAAATCAAGGTAAATTTTTTTAAAGCCCAGTTCATATTAAAAATCTTTCTGTGGGTGTGAGGTGATTTTGACATGGTCACAACTAGCCTTGGGCACCCTCCAAGCTTGTGGCTTCAGAGCAAAGGGGTTGGAGGGGGGAGAATAGCAAGGCAGAGGGAGAAGGCAGAGCATTAGAAATCATTGGAGGACCATTTGGTAATGGATGCTAGGGTTTTAATTCACGTCACAAAAAAGGCTAGCTATCACATGCCATGCATCAGATTTATGGGTCAACTTACTAGCTAATGCTCGTGGATCTTTGGGGGAATGTCACCCACCCTCCTTTGACTTTTCTGATCAAAGACGGCTAAAGTTTATAAATGTCCCTGTGACATCTTGAGGTTTTCCTAAAAGGAAGGTGCAACACTAAGTAGCATTGATGAAACAGTTGTTAGGGCAACTCGTAAAGTAATATTTTTTTCATGCATGTCTGAAAGGTTTCTTGAGATTTGTATGGTATTGCACATATATTTTATACTATATGGCACACTCTACACATGGCTAATTTGTCTATTGAAATGAATTTAGTTTATGCCAGTTCAGGATATTTAAAATATATACGGCTGCATATTTTAAACAATTTGCTGTTTTGCTCAAGGGACAAATTCGTCATGCTAAATGCAAATATACGGAATGACTACCCTTGCATCTCACAATTTTTACTTTCGGCATATAGATAAGTTTACCTTAACAGTGGCAGTATCTCTTGTATCCATAATAGAAATGAATACCACAGTAAAGCCACTTTGCTCCCTACGTGATTTTGGATAGCACACTACCTACACACAAGAAATGGGATTCAGACCTTCTGCGTGTTGAAGTCAGTGCTGGAAGGTGGTGGGTTGCAGTGGCTTGCAGACCCAGGAAATAATATTTCTAAATAGCAAGCTGGTTGCAGAGGGGGCAGACACATTTTTAGCGCTGTCCTTGGGGGTGGGAGGGATTCTTTTGGCTCCTTTCCCCACTCACGTGCTTCCTGGAAAAGGGCAGCCTGCAAGGCTACAGGACAAAGCACGGCAAGTTTTCTTCTCAAGAGCCTATTCCTCAGGTGGGGAAAAGAAGAGCCTAGAAATGTGGTTGACCCCATTCTCCACCCCCTTTTTCTTGGGAAAGATGCAAAAGGACCATGCTGTCAGGCTTACTGCGTTAACAACCACCAGCCTGGGCCTGTGAACCTCAGCTGATTGAGCAAGTCCTCTCCGGTGGGGTGGCTTTGCTATTTACAGCAGCATCTGCAGCTGCTGCATGGATGGTCCACCTTGAAGTTCACTGAAGTTTCCTCTTCGGTCTGTACCTTTCCATCTCTGGGTCCTGGACTTCGGCTGGTACTTGAGGCTCCTGCTTTATGGATGCTGATACAACTTTATTCAAACAACTGTTAACATTGAACAGAGTTCCTAAAAATGATCCTTACTTAAATACCAAGCTCTTATATACAATGCTTTTCCACCTCCTGCCCCTCCCTAAATAAAGACCGTGCTGTAAAAAGTCTCAGATGGACAGAACTAAGCCTTCATTCCTGGGAAGAAACGGACACAGGCTCTGCCCTTGCCAGTTTGCCTCACCCTTGACCTTAGAGGAAACATTTTTCCAGGCAAAAGATGTGGCTCGTTCCATGTGCCATTGAAGCCGCAGCTTCTCTGCTGGGGCGGACAACAGTAACCCTAGTGGCAGTGATGCATTTTTGTGGTGCAGATACCTATTTTTGAATGCTTTCATTAACATACCTACATGATTGTCTTGTGGACCTGACTCTCCAAATGAATGAGCCCTTTCACACACACAGACACACAGACACACACAGACACACACCCCGCATGTGCAATATCTCATTTCTACATGCTTAGGCTGGACAAAATGGTGCATGTTTGTGGTTGTCGGATTGCTAAAATATAATCCAAATGAAAGCCAGTGCCTCATTTTCACTTGAAACATGGACGCTTCTTCCAAAGGAGGAAATGCCAGCAGATGGAGTTTCATTTTAGGACACATTTTTAATTTTAGACTTGGCCATCACTTGGTAGAGAAATTTGAAAGTCTTGAAGCATCATGCAGTTCTTGGAGATTGAATTATGCCAAGGGTGGAGCAAGACAGGAAACACTGAGTCTTTTTGATTAATTATGCACTTTCCCTGGGGCAGAGGAGAGGACTAGAACACCCATGCTACTTGAGTTTAGGAATATTTGCCACAAGGTTCAGACATCTGGGGGAAGATAAAATGGATTTTAAAAATAGATTGCTGCCTTTGGAAGATCTTTGGTTGACTGTCATTGAATCTGCCAGGATCAGAAATGGGCATCCTACCATCATTTTTCTATGAGAGGTGTTCACTGAAGACACAGCAATGAGCACCCAAAACAAGCGTAGCAGGTGATGCAAAGCGATCAGACACAACATTCAGATCTGTAGAATGGTCACACCTCAAATATCCCAGATTTATGGGTGCTTTGGGCTAAAATCCTAAATTTAATTTTGAAATAGGAACTGACTCAACTCTTGGTCTGAATTAAAAAATATTCAGAGATGTTTGGACTATGTTAACTTGGGGTCTGCTTTTTAGAAAGGCATGATTATTTTATGGGTAGCTACTTTTATTTTTTAATTTTTGTATTACTGAAAAACAAGTTGCTTCCAATAATGGCCATATTGGCTCAAGTAGATAATGATCGCTGCATTCAACCTAGCAAGATTCAGGACAACTGTCTTGAGAGTGTGGGGAAAATGCATACTTACTGAGCACCACGTGAATTAATAAATTTGGATTTAACATGTGGTCTGCCAGTCACCAGGCATCCGGAGAAAGAGATCTTTGTAGCATGCCATTTTAATAAGGATCTTGTGGATCTTTTGTTACTTGCTAAAACATGCAGAGTATCTTGCTTTGATTGCAGCTACATTCTGACTACGATTAGTCATATGGACTGACAAGCAAAAAGCCTTTTTTTGGATCCAGTTCTGTTTGTAATGAATTATATGAGAAAATTGCCACTCTCCCCACCCCCACCAGTTGGAGCAACACCAAGCCCCACAAAAGCATTATGCTAATTGGTTGCTAATAATGTGCTGATCCTTCAATGTCTACTGAGCCAACTAAGTATAGACCTTAACAGCAATAGTATCTGAGCTCTTGGGGAATGGCTACTGGAATGATTACTTGGCTGGGGTGACGTAGGTGGGGCTGGTCCTGCTTGGAGCAGGGGGTTGGACGAGATGTGACCTCCTGAGGTCCCTCCCAACTCTTCACATTCACTATACATTTATAGAATCATAGAAAATCAAATTGCTTACAGAATCAAAGCAATTAATTCAAATTTGAATACTACTATTTCTAATGAATTTTGCTTATTTCTCTGCTTGGAAATATCTGTAAGATGATGTAAACCTCCTCCAATATTTCCATCATTCAAAATCCTTTAATATGTTGGTGATAATTATTGCTCTAAGAGCCCATATTTATAATGAGCTCGAATGCAATCCAGTTTATTCTTTCTTAAACATACTGTCAGTGATCCGAGAAGTACAAATAACACTGAGTTGGATCACCGACTGAATTTCCTAATGGCCACTAGGCTTTTGGTTGTAGCCATTGTTGGTCTAAGGACATAGGCAGGCCAGGTTCTTTGGGTAGATGTGATCTCTTTTATTAGACCAACTGGGTAGTGGGGGAAAAAAAATCCTTAGCAAGCTTTCGGGTGTAGTTGCCCTTCTTCAGGCATAGGGAGTCTCACTATTGGCCACTATACACTTTTTGAATGGCAAATGATGGAGAAGTCACTGAGTGTGAATGCATAGTGAATCCAATGATAGTGGTGCAGAGACTTCTATCTAAATAACTATCTATGAATGTGTCTAGGTAGAGGTAGAAAAGTAATGATTTTTCTTATTATTTTTATCTTATCTATGCAAAAATGTTAGTTGAAAGGAAATGTTAATATTTGCATTACATTTTGGAAGTGGCATATTCTATGTAAAGGATTGATAGATGGAACCAGTGTAGACCATCAACTCTCTCCTGTATGAGACACGCAAGGAAAAAAAGTCTCATGTAACATTTTGCTAACATCACCATTTTCTTCCCCCAAAGCTCCTTGGAATTACCAACAGAGACGTGCTCTGTAACGTGAGTTTAGATGGGTTTCCACTTGCGCCTCTGAAAAGGCAGATGAAGAAATGGGCAGCTGACATTAATGTTGACCTAAAAGCAGCAAGCTCACACCCTTTGACTTCTGATGAAAAACATTCTGCTTTTACCTGTCTGCTCCTTAAGGCCCCTCAAGCGAAAATTTTCACAGTTCGTAGTGGAAATTTTCCAGCCTGGAGGTATATTGTGTGTCTATAAAATGAGAGTGTGTGTGCATATAAAAAAAATAGAGTGATAAACTCCTCAATAAATCTGTCACTAAAAAGCCCCTTGAAACTAAAGTACTTCTCAGCTTTCTTCAGCCATCACATCTACTCTTTAAAGAATATAAATAGCCAGTTTTAAAATCTGGTCTCCCTATTGAAAATGGAAAATTCTCTGGCACGAGATGCCAGCTTTTGACATTAGACTTGAGGGCTGTGCCATTAGATTTGCAGTCCTGATGTCCACATTCCCATGAAGATTAAAGCTTCATTGCAGTTCCTTCTATTTGCTTTTATTGCCTGTCTTTTGTGCCCATCATAGCATAATTTTCATAGCCACTCTTGTTTGTAGCGCCTTAAGCAAGCAGCTTTGGTAGAATTTTAAAGGCATTTCAAATTCTTTTAAAGGTATTTCAAATTCCCCCATAAAAACCCTTCATTTAGAAATAAAGGCCAAAAAAGGCCTGATAGATGCAAATAATAAACGCCAATAAATGCCAAATAATTCAACCTCCATTGCTGTCCTTTTGTCTCCCGTTATACATCTCCATTAAGATGCCTCTAAAATAAGGTAGTCTGTAATCGAAGCGATCCTATCACGGATTTGATTTTTCCCCCCTCCTCTACTATTGTTATGACTAGACGGAGGATCATACTGAATACATTAGCCAGTGAATGACTCAGGACACCTACTGCTTGGAATGCCATTGCGCTCTGAAAAGAAAAGGATAAAAACGTCTACCCTCCATCCCTGAACCCCACTCTCTAGTAATATTTCTGCCACAAAAATACTTTTCTGTCAGCTCCAGCAAGGCAACATTGGATAGCTGTGGTAGTTTGTTGTCAAAATGAAAAATGGTTCAGTGCAAAAGGTCTCATTGCTGGGATGCTAACAATCAAGGAACACTAAGTCAAGCATTTGACAAGGAACTTTGGTCTTGCTGTTAAATACCACTTAATATTGTCCTGCCCGATAATCCCTGCTGTTTAACAACTGCGCAATCATGGCTCAGCAATGGCATTATGCTGTCTCCAAAGGGAAAAACTGGGCCATATGTCATGCATTTGCCTGGAAAAGAAAATACATGTCTCTTAACATCCAAGCAAAATAGAGATGTTTCAAAAATCAGACAATTGCAAACACATTAGAGTCTTGATTCTTCCTTGGCGTTCATGTCCAGGATGAGGATAAGTGTACTAATTCCAGCTGAGGTTTAGCTATAGGTGAAAAGATGAGTTAGAATAGCCCATGATCATAACCGGTTGACATGCTTGCACATATTGCATTCTACTTCGAAGGCAAATAAATGTATTTAATATCTCCAGCAACTCTCTTTTCAAGGCACAGAGACTGGAGCTGCCTTCTGTCGCCGCACACTTCAGAATGAGCTGCTTACGGTACTCTTGTAGGGCTTATACCGCTGATCTCTTCTCAAACGAACCCCCTCAGATCAACATCTGAGGTTCTCTGGATCATTATCCACGATGTGTTTGAAATCTGCCTCTATCTGTGTATTGCCCGTCTCTTCCCTGCACCCAATAATCAGAAGATGCCAGTTGGATATACAGGTGTCTCTCGCTTTACACAGGTTCTGTTTGTGCAAATTTGCTTTTACGCAATGGCCCTTTTTACACCCAAAATTCATTATATGTGAGGTAAATTCACTCTTATGCGGTGGAAATCTGCAGTTAACTGTTTTGTGTGGTGCATTATGGAAATGACGTGCAACAAAATATAGTCTCCCATGTGGATCTGTGCTCCCTGCTCGTTGTCTGCGACACGCGTTTCTGTCGTTGCCATCCCAATTATGGTAACATTCACCACTGCCCTGTGCTTGTGTGTGCTAGCTGTTGTCGGCGAGTACCAAAGTTGTTGGTAAAAGTGGTAGAAGTGGGTCTGGGGGTCAGCACAGTCGAGGTCTTGGAACGTATCCCTATTCGTTACATTGTAACACAGGTTCCCTATATGCAAATTCGAGTTACGCACCATCTTCCAGGAACGCATGTACAGCATAAAGCGAGGGAAACTTGTAGCTCTGAATTGCAGAGTTTGGTTCTTTAGCTCAGGACTCATGCTGCTTAACTCTGGGGGCTCCAAATTTCCGTGGCAGACAAAATGATGGCTGACAAGTTTTCATGGAGTGGCTGCAGAGACCTAAGAGCTGTTCTATGTTTCTGACTCCTGACCAGGCTGGAAAAACTCCAGGGATATCCCCTTTCTAAATATTAAAAGCAGGTAGTCTTTTAAAAAGAAAAGTGAATCCCCCCAAGAGTTTGGTTTCCAAATTGGTTTGACTTTTCAGTGAAGGTTCACATGGCTTCTTATTTCAAGCAGCCAGTCTTCCCATCTGTAATTTAGACTGCTGACATCTTGCTGCCTTCCAGTGTCTGAATCTCTAATCACCCAAAATTATTTATATGAGCCAGGTTTCTCCTATGATGTGTCTTTTTTTTTTAATGGTAATGGCCTGTTATCTGTGCAACTAGAGCAAGGAACACTGCTCTTGATTTTGTGGTACAGCTCCTATTTACTGCTTAGTTACTACATTTATTATCTAGTCTGATTTGAACTGGACAAAGCTAGCTAACAGTACATTGTCAATGGTGTCTGGTAAGTCAGGGTCTAAAAGTATTAGTCCTAGTGATCTGACTTTAGACTACCTCGGGTAGCTGTTCTGATTGTTTAAGTGCTCCCTACATTTTCTGTGGAAAGATTATTCTTATATAGTGGGCATGTCTACATGTGCGCATTTACTGTGCAGTAACCAAAATTGCTGCACGCTACGGGCACGTGTCTACACATGCATACCTATAGTGCACAGCAAATACAGCAACTTATGCCAACTTGAGTGTAATTTTAATACCTGCAGCATGCAGGTATCAAATTTACGCCCGATTAGTTACTGCACAGTAATGCACATGTAGATGCCTTACTGCACAGTTACACTGTGTGTGTGGACTGACTTGGTAACTAATCGGGCTTTAACGCCTGCACATGTAGATGCCAGCCTATTCCTGCTTACTGCGCAGTAAGTTATTGCACAGTAAATTTAAGCTGGCGTAAATGCATGTGTAGACAGGCCCAGGGAGTCCCTCTAAAGTCTTCTGAGTATTACTACTGCATGCTTCAAAGAGCTGATTCCTCCTGTGAGGTTCTGCATCCTTCAGGAGGTGCACACAGCAACTTGCAGCCTGGGCCATATCACTGGATGCCTCCTCCCCTCCCCCCAGAGGTAGCTGCATTTCAGAACTGAGCAGCATTTTCTCAGAGAGTTCACAGAAGCAAGATTGCTTGAGGGTGAAAGTCCCTATAGGAATGGAGACATGGTAGATCTGCCCCTGCTCTGACTTACAGAAGGGAACTGGTCCTGAAGTCCTTGATGTTTTCAATAGTTGTAATTTAACTCAGGTAGAAGACATCCTACAGAATGGCATTAGAGATATTTGAGGAGTACTTGCAATCTCTGGAAGATACATAGGAAGGGGCAAGGAGGAGGATGGCAGTACCATTTGCTCAGAGGAACTCTTCAAAGAAGCAGAAAAACATTGCAGGAGCTGCTTACTGAAAACAAATGGAAGCCCATATTTAATGTTTAAGTTGGACACAGATGCACAAGTCCAGTGTGGTGCCAGAAACAGTAATAGCACTGAAAAAAAGCTACAGGCAGCAGAAGATCAGGAGATGACACTCAGGGCTTATAGTGGTGAGCTAATACCCCTTAAGACAGCATGTGAAATGTATGACATAAATAATCAATTAGTGAAGAGAGAGGTTGTAATAAGACTAGGGTGGAGAGATGCCAATTATCAGGCTAAAAACCTGGCACGCTCTTCTGGTCATTGCAAGTGCATGGGATGGTGAGGCAGGGAACCAAAATTATTGAAAAGAGTATCCTCTTCTGCATGGGATGGATTAAGGACTCTCACAGAGCACAAAATAGAGCTAAAAACAGGTCATTACTTCCACTTCTATTAAAGTTCCTCTTGCTGAAAGCCAAGGCTAGAAGAGGAGTTTGTTGGTTCTCCTATTTGCTTTGTGATTTCCCAGAGCAACAAGCCTATCAGCGCAGGTGCTGTCCTGGGTTGGAGCCCTTCTCTTACATATAGACTCAAGTGAATTAAATAAGTTTAAAAAAAGGTTTTTTTTCCCTACCTACAAGGGGGGGATATTCTGGGAGAGCTGGCTGATGGAAAATATTTTTCTATGCTTGACGTATCAGCAGGGTTCTGGCAGGTGCCCTTAGAAAAACAGAGCCACGTTTGAGCACATTCGACAGTCCCTTGGGGAGATGCTATTTTTGCAAAATAGAATATGGGTTGTGATCGGCCCTTGAGGTATCTTGCATGAAAATAGAGCCAAGGTTTGATGGCAGAGCAAGTCGTGAGATCTACATAAATGACCTTTTGATCTGGGACTAAACAGTAAACATGACCGGGGCTCCAGGCTGCCGCAGAAAGAACAAGAACTTAAGCAAACAGGCAAAAAGTAAGTTTTCTATAGCAGAAATAATGGGTGAGGAGAATTGTGAAGACAGCCAACGGTATGAATAGATCGCAACAAAATTGAGGGTGTCTCCACTACGCCTGCCCCCACAGATAGTGAAAAGAGTACAACTATTTGTTGGGAGCATAAAGAGAAATGGGTGTCTAACCTATCTACCGGAAATACCAGCCTGCCGTGTTGTATGAAGCAGCGCTCCGTTCGACTGTTGGCTTTGAGTGATTCCTGAATATTATAACCTGCCTCCCAAGCGAACTTAAATGGAAGCTCACCTGGCAATAAGGCAAAGATTTTTCTGCACTGCAAACAGCACCATATACATTATTTTAATAGAAGCCAGTATCTATGTAGCTTGCTCTGTATCAGTGGTGGTCTACAGTATAGACACATTTAAATGATTAAAACACTATATTCTCATTCCCTGGTCTGCTTTCCAAACAGGGGGATATACTGGTTGTGGCTATCAAGTTTGCATCTGAATATTCCCACTCTCCACTACCTGCCGAAGGGAGAGATGAACTCTGCATGACTATCTGAGTCTAGGATCTAATGATAGAGATGATGTGAGGCTTTGAGGTTTGCTTGGTTTAAGATTTTTTTTTCTCCCCTTCCTTTTTTTTAATGTTTCCTGATCTTTATCTCAGTGGGATAGTCTGAGACATTGTTAGAGAAAGAAAAAGCTCTAAGAGCCTGTCACGTTTGACAGAGTTCTGCATGGAGATAAAGATCGTTGAAATTGCCCCCAAAGATGGGGCTCAGTCCATCCCTAAGGTAAAGGTCACTGAGTTGGTGAGTTTACTTTCAGGCATAAAGGTATACTGACTATTGGGGTTTTGCCTGAACTAGTTCTTATATATATTTACCCCTTTCCGTTTAAAAGCAACTGTCCATTTTCATGATTGTATGGGCACTTTTTCTCTAAGCATTGGCTAGAAAATCTTGAGTGAGCTTTTAAGAATTTGTAGTGCAGTTATAGACAAGGAAACTGTACTCATTGGATCAAGTTCTTCTTTGATTTTAAAATCCTGGGTTCATGCATCTAAATTTTAAAGAAAATATTTCTCATCCTACATAACGGATTAAAACAATATTGAGTCTCACGTAGAAAGCAAGCAAATTTAATGGGAGATGGGGGGGGCATTGTTTTTTGCGGGGTTTGTTGGTGTGCACTTTGCAGGACTAGAGCACTAAAACATATATCCTGAAAGAAAGAATCGGTAATGCACCCCTATGCTGAATTTAACATTGAGATTCAGACTGTACACACTGCCCCTCGCGGTGCTGGGATAATGGGGAATTTATCCCAGGCTTAAACATTCTGGCTATTTTTTGTGTCATAAAACGTAATTGTTTTCATTTTATACTGAAGCCATGATAGAACCATATTACATCACCCTTGCTTAAAAACCCCAGACATAACTGAATGTGGCCATGATCCCAAATTTAGTAGCCACAAAGAAGTATGTAAACCAGACTTTAACTTATCCCGGTCCCAAAAATGTCTGTGGGCAGCACTACTTGTAGGTACTGAAAAAGTTTGCTGTTTTACTGTAATCTGTCCTGAAAAGTTTTGTTCTACAGCTTTGTGTGGAGGTGAAACAGTAAGAAATACAGAATGAAGGAAAAAGCCTGTATTTATCCAAAAGGACTGTAATAAATGCAAGGTTTTTGTCCTCCCAAGGATGAAGTTCTAATCCATTGGCTCCCAAACAGCTCTTGTTTCTGTTTCAAGTATCCTTAACTTGATGAGTAAGACACCATTTTCCTTTTCAATAGCCCCAGAGGGATGGCTTTAAATGGGTCTATAAATTTATTGCTGTAACTTTGCGAGGAAGCGATAGTCTGCCAGGCTGAACACAACAGCAGATCCATGTCAAATGGCAACTACATGGCTACTGGGATTGTGTTTCTGTTTGCTGTGGATATAGGCTGGTTTCATTTCGTAGGAAGAATTACTCACAGTCTTTACATTCAGTAGGAAAAATTGGAAAGAGTTGCTTCCAGGCTCCCTGAGGCCAAAAGCTGACTCTGCGGTTGGCTTGCCCAGGTCAGGCAGCAAACATGGAATGAAACTGCCCCCAAGTCTCACCTACAGGTAAAACTATTTTGTCTCATTAGGCTTTTCCAGAGTATAGGGTGGAAGAGGGAGGCAAAGGGATGAGGGGATTTCCTTCATATGCACCTGGAACTGATAAAGCAGCAGAAAGTGAAACCATGACCAGATGGCATTTACCAGACAGGTGTGCACAGGGCAGGGGAAAATATGCCAACAACTTATCCTTTGTGAGATAGC
>NW_017728991.1:3229152-3249226 GCF_001723915.1 Gavialis gangeticus | reverse complement strand
GGATGAGGGGATTTCCTTCATATGCACCTGGAACTGATAAAGCAGCAGAAAGTGAAACCATGACCAGATGGCATTTACCAGACAGGTGTGCACAGGGCAGGGGAAAATATGCCAACAACTTATCCTTTGTGAGATAGCAACACAGAAGAAAGCCCCAGAGACTTTACTCCCCTCTCATTCCTTACACCGTGCCTTTCCAGGGTAGCAGAATCAGACTTGGGAAAGTTGAACTGTTGCTGCTTGAGCTTTGCTTCTTTCCTGAGCAAATTTCCTGGTGCTGCTAAAAGATGTCTGGCCAAGGAGAGAGGGAGATTGCAAAGCAGCTGCCATGCCTGCAGAGCAAAGACAAGATTTGGGCCTATGTCTCTGTTTTGTTTTAATAGATGTGCACTTTTTTAAGGCATCTATTTGTGTTGTTCGGATATAAATTCAGAATATAGACTTACTGTTCATTTTTCACATTGCGTGAAAACAGTGACTAGGTGGAGGGACATCTATCATGCAGCTCACCATTGCTCCTCCAAAGGAGACAGCAGTTCTCTTGGGTCCTGTGCTGCTGCTCTGCAACAGTCGTGGGTTTTCATATGATTGTTGGACTGGAAAGGACCTCCAGGGTCATGTAGTCTACTTCCCTGTGTAAAGCAGCTAGTATTCACTTCGGATTTGAATACGGGTGATTTGAGGGTCAGTGATTTGATTTGGTGATTTGAATCACTGTCCCGAATCGATTCAGCCAACTCTGTTTCTGAGATTCGGCTGCCACTGAATCTGCCGAATCTCCAAATCAAACAGGCCCCATGCCCCACCTGGCCCCAGCATCTTGGCACTTTAAAAAAAATCAAAAGGCCTGCACTCACTGGCTGCAGCAGTGGCTGTTGGGGACTCTGGGGGGTCATGGCAGAGCCCCCCATGCAACGCAGGGCAGTGGGGAACATCAGGGATCACCCCCCCTACACACACACTTAGCAGTAGCCAGTGAGTGCGGGGCTTTTTTTATTTATTTTTTTTATTTTAAGTGCCGGGACACTGGGGCCAGGCATGGCAGCCATTGGTGGGGCTGGGAGAGCAGGCAGGGGTCAGGGAGTGCTCAGGAGGGCTGGGGGAGCAGGCAGGGCATGGAGCCATGTAGGGGTACCCCCATGGTCCCCTCCCCCATCCTCCAATCCCCATCCACTGCTCCCTACTTACCGGCACAGAGTCTGTGTTCAGCTCCCTGCAGCAGCGAGCAGGGACTGACCGAATCTCCAAATCTCTCTAAAGCTCTCCAAATCAATTTAAATTGATTTAGACCTTTTTATTGGTCTCCCAATTCAATTTGGATTCAGAGATTTGGCCACTGAATGGGGCTGAATCTCCTCCAAATTGAATCAGCACCCGAAGCTTTGCATAGCCCTACTAATCATGCCAACCCCATGCCCCCCTCCCCAATCATTTATTTTTTGCTGAATGCCAAATTGCAGCACCAAAAGTTCAGCCTAGCTCATCAGATGTAGCAGATTAACTGATGGAAACTTCTGCATTGCCATAGTTCAGAACAGCAGCATTCACTACGGCAGGTATCAGACACAACTGCCTCCCCTCCTTTGTAGAAATGGCTTTGACGTAGACAAGAGCTGTCAGTCAGTCCATGGTACAGGCAACAGGCTTGTTGCTGCAGCCAGCAAACATTTAGTTTTATCTGACAAAATGCCACATTCAAAAGACAGGCAAGTAAACAAAATCCCATCATCTGCAAGGCTCCTGAACACCCTTATTCACCATGCTTGGCCCTTGAATGATCCACACCTACAGCTCACCACAGATTACTCAGCATTGAATAGTCCTCTATTAGAAGGGGGCCTGGTACTGAAGTGGTGTAAGGCAGCAATGGGTGCAATTTTAATTACTACCCTTATACTCTTGCTTACATCTCCAAGCTGATATGGTACCACTGCAGTTGGCCATTGAGGAACACAGCAAAACTCCTGAAACACAAAAAAGAAGAATCCTGTTGAAGTAAATATATTAGACAATGCATCTCTTTCTCTCTCCCCTCCCACACATCTCTCTCTGGGATGTATTTTGGTAGCTGTGTTGGTCAGAGACAAAAAGAAATGCAAAACTCTAGATCTCTTGGTTTAGAGATGATACCTTTTATTAGACCAACTCTGGTAACTTTTCTCCTTGATACTGCACTTTCCCTCCTTTCCCCACCACTTGAACACTTTTAAAATACTGCTCCTACTGCCACTTCTCTTTGACTGGACATGTCTTCATGTTGTTATATATGTCTTCATGTAGCAACTCTTCTTGTTGCTATATAGTCCCCATATCATATGAACTACTGTGCCCCTAGTTCAATGGTGGTTTTCCAATAGTTGGTTAAACACAAAGAAACCTGTTTATTAAGAATGTCCTTTCTGCCAGGTTCTGGCTCACCCATGTACCTTGACAGGTTCAACTCTGGCTATCCCAGCTCAGCTCTGTTACTTGAATCACTAGAGTAGCTTGTACCCCTGGAAAGTTGACATATTCTGACCAAGCTTTGAGGGAGAAAAAGAGGTGCCTGAAATGTGTACAAAGGGCTTTGAGGATGCTGCGAGATCCATGTGGGTGAACCTTGAGTTGTGCTGGTGCTCGAGTGAAATAAAAAGTGGATGGTATCTCCAGCAATATATGGGTTGTGTAGGGAAATTTGATGTGGGTTTGTCTACAGGAGAAAATCTCTCTACCTTCGTCTGGAGTGATCACACAGTTATTGTGGGCAAACACTCCTCTGCTTGTTCTAGCTTCCTTAACCCTGACTACCTCTTCACATCTGCATGTATATCCAGACTTAAAGGGAAAAAACACCAGGGTGCTGAGTGAGTTGGGTGACTCAACACATTTAGTCTCCTCTAAATGAAATGGGCCTGACCTGTAATTTAACCAACAAACATAAATACCTGGGTTGCTTCCTGAACTGACTTTTCCATGCCAAAATATCTGGCTGCAGAGACTCTCCACATTTTAAACTCATGAATGGCAGTTAATGAGACCCACCTGGTCTACCTGCTAGGTGAGTTGGCAGAAAAGCTCTGCATCTCCACTCAGGGTCCTAACCAGATGTCTAAAAGAAACCAACCCAAAAGAGAGTAAAAGCAAGATGTGAGGGGAGTTGTTGTAGTGCTCTACAATCCCTTTTGTAATGTTGCTGCAGCAGCAGCTGAAGGTCAATGCAATGCACCTGTGCTTTTAGAGTGCTATTTTCCCATGGGACTATTTTAATTAGCAATTGCACTTGCAGCTATAACTTTGGGAGGGAAGCCTTTTAGAAGCCCTAGGTTCCATGTATGTCTATGCTGATCACTGTTGTAGAACTAGGGATGGAAATACAGTTTCTAATGTCCCCAGCTCCCTTTTCATACAGAATAACATAACTACCAGATGCCACACACATTCCTCAGGGTCAATTTTAGCATCTCTGCAGTGATATGGCAGATCCCATTCTGAATGGAGATGCCACCGCAGCGATGTCCCAAGTAATGCATTCCCTTCCAGACACTTTTCTGCATTCAGGGTAAGCAGTTGTAACACCAGCTCTTCTTTCATACTACTATTAATCCTTTGCCGTCCTCCTACTGTCTTCCTTTTGATGCGAGCATTGAAGAGCAGCAATAGGTGAACCTGGCACTTTGAGGTTTGGTTCTTGGTGGAAGACAAATCAGGGATAGTGCACATGGTATATGGTAACTTGTTTTGTGTAAATGCATAGAGCAATCTTGGAACCAAGCTACCATGGTTCCAAGAGACCACCCTCATCTACCTCTTGACACAGCTTTTGATTAATGAAACAGACTCAACCCAAAAATGTGCATCTAAAACTTATTAGAACACAGCAATCTTTCCAAGACTCGGAAATGTATATGTTCATGGGTTAAGAGCCTGCCATATAGTGACATCAGGCATGACACTGACTGATTGTATTAGAGCTGAGATGCAACTGTAAAGTCTTCAGGGCAGGCATTCTGACTCCTTGCATTCAAAGGTCTGTAATGTGTTTTTTTTAGACATTAAAAAATAAGAAAAATTTTAGGACAATCTTTCTCTGCTTCACTAGTATAATGTCTAATAAAGTTTGCCACTTTCATTTTGCACACTGGAAGTCCCATAAATATTTTCACCACAGACGAAGTTCCTTCATTCATCCACAAAAATAAGATGTCGTTTACAAAATCCATTTTTTCCCCTAGTTGATCTGCCCATTCAGTATTTTACTTACCAAAGCTGAGCCAATGCTATCGAGGAGTATTCAAATATTTTTTAAAATTATTTTAGACAGGTTGCTTCACTCAAGGCATGATCCTTCAAATATGTGTGAAAGGAAGTTACTGGAAGGGAATTCCTGTAATTACTTGTTATGCCCCTGGATGACTTCTCCTAGAGAGGTTAATCACTGTTGCCTTTATATTTTGCTTGTAACTAAATAAAGTGATTATCTATGTGATTCTTGCACTATTTATGTCTGGCAGACCAAGCAAAGAGATTCTCTATTACAAAAAGTCTGCTAGTGTTTTAGGGGAACCCAAAATGTAAACCACTTACAGTACGTTTCTTCTGTCTCACGATGCCCCTAGCATATTCCTGAATATCTAAGGGGTTTGCATACCAAAACACTTGCCCTACCATGTTGCTGTGGAGGCGGTTAATACTATAACAATAGACTTTTCCAGTAAATCTATTAGATTAGCCTGGTAATCCGTCTGAGGACATTGTTAAGGTGGTACATTTATGTCCTTTGGAAGGACTGGGTGCACATATATACTTAGCTAAGTAAAAATATATTTGTCTGGTGAAAGGACATAGAGGATAACCTTCTAGATTTTTTTTCAGATTTGTGTTGAAAGGAAAGACACTTTTGCAACCTTAATTTCCAGCTAATTATATTTTTCTTCTTTTTATTATGGGAATATTATAACAATCAGGCTCAGGTGCAGTGATTTAAGCCAGCATTGCAAACATATTTCCAGTCAAATCCTTGTTTCTAATTAAAATAAACAATGGATTCCTGAGGGCTAGGAGACCTTCAATAAACCAAAAAAAAAAAAAGATAATAGTTTAATTAATAGAATCTGGCATCCGTCCAAAGTACACTGTGTCGGTTTGAAGAATGTGAGGTTGGGAAACTCAGGACGCCTGGTATGTGAAAAACATCTCTCAAGATGAGTCTTGCAGTAAGATGCCACTTGCACTTCAGTGAACAATGTCAGGTGTCTTATCTCTCGCATTAAACAGACTTTGCCTTCTGTTTGTGTTCAACGTACTGTATGTGTTCAACGTTCAACTTTTCTGAAGATTGGTGTCAAACAGAGTAGGTTTTGGAGCAGTAGGTGAAATTCCATGAGCTGTTAAACTCGGGACCATCAAATTCATCTCTCTGTGGTGTCTGAGCGAAGGGAGGGAATCAAGCCCCGGTCATGATGAGCCGTCCTGTCACCAGTTAGGGCTTGTCAGTCTTCACTCAAACACAGGAAGGCAATTGTGTTTTGCCAAAGAGCAGCCCAAAGCAAAAGGTATTGGATCTACTTCCACCATGCTTAGGTATCAAGTGACTTCCAATAAAAATATTTTCCATTTGGACCACTTTCCAGCCCTCCCAGACAAGGGGGGGTACATATGTGTGTTGCTCTGACTACTCCCCCTGTTGCTAGCCAGCCAAAATCTTCCCCATTAAAAGCAGCCAGAGGCCAAGTGTTGAAATATCTAGACACTTCCAGTCCCTTATATTCTACTTACTTTCCTGTTCATCTATTCCATCTTGATCTATTTTCCCCATTTTCCCCATTTCCTTTGGTTTTATCGTTGTGGGTACAAGACCTGCCTTCTCCGTAGCTCCTGCTGTCTCAAAACCCTTCGTGTATCTCTATACCTATGGACTCTACAATTGATTTCAAATCTAGGCAGAGGCCTCGATCACTTTCTTCTTTCAGTACTATTGGCTCTAGCTCTTAAATGCGCTCAAGATGTGATGCACACCTCAGCTAGGGACAGAAGTTGCACATAAACCAGTATAAGTGATTGAAAACTGGTTCAGATCTGTAACACAACATGAGTTCAGTGCCTATAAACCACTTTCAAAATGGCCAAAATTGGTTTAAGATAAACCTGGATGGATGTAGTATCAAACTGAACAGATTTAGGTTAAACTGGTTTATTAAACTTCTGTCCTAAATCCCCTCCAGATTCAAGTTAACTCACAGTCCCCTAACATCCCAGCATGCTTTGCATCTGCCATGCATATCTCCCCTTGCAGGGTGGGCAGGCTAGGCTTGGCCTAAGCTGTCTGCTCCAGCCAAGCAGGGAGCCACGATCTAGAGCCCCCTGGCTTCTGGGCTGGGCCACTCGAGGCAGGTGGCTGCATTTCTAGAATCAAATGTGAATGTCTGTTCACTTGCTTATTGCTTTAGTCTATGCAGCTTAGACTAACCTGCGAAGATTGAATCGATTCAACCTTGGGCTTTTTGGCTCTCTGTACTTAGCCTTATAGGAGACATTATAGGAGAAATGATCTACACATCAAATGTGCATAATAAGCAGTCCTACTAGCCAGCTTCTGTAATGAAAATCTATGTTGTAAAAAGAGAGAGAAGGCATGTTATCAAGCTTCATGCAGCCAGTTGTTGTGGTTGGAGTCTACTATTGCTATTCCTGTTTGAACTACTGTTGTCTTATAGTAGAAAGTCGTTGAGTCCCCTCAGCCCCATGCTAAGATCACACCCCAACCCAGCCAGACACTGTGCATTCACAGAATAAGAGAAGAACACAATATCCTCCCAGAGAGATTTTCTCAGGAGGGTGGCAGCTTGCAATGTATTAGACATGCAAAAAGCTACCACTGTCTTGCATTTCATGTAACACTTGGGTGAAACAAATAGCATGTAAAGCATGCCTTTTACTGGTCAGGCAGACTTAAGCAAGCTGTTGCATTTCTAGGAAGGAGGTTAAAGTTTTGCTGCAGTGCATGTCAGGGGTGCAAGCAGAGGTGTGACTTCGGGAGTTAATCATTCTCCTTGGGCAATACAAAGCACTGCACAGCCAGGTGCATCTAATTTCCCTAGGGAGTTGATTATCTCATGATAATAACCACATCCTCTGAAGGTTTTTCTTTTTCTTCTTTTTTTCTTGTTGGTCTATTTTCTCAGAGTTCTTGTACAAAGGAGGGATTTAGATAAATTGAATTGACCAAAAAAAAGAAGCCTGCCCAGACCCAGCTGTAAAATTTACCAAGAAAAAGTCCCCTTTTAAATAATGTTCAGAAGCCAGTCAAAAGCAGAGATCTGTATCATGAAAATGACCACATTTGTGCATTAATTTTCTGCAGGAGGGTCAGCTCCGTTAAGATCTTGTGACTATGCAAGCTCTGATATGTGTAGAAAATTCATTTCCATTGAGTAAAAAATTTTTTTGCAAAAATCCTGTTGGTCTAATAAAAGATATCATCTCTACTACAAGTCCTGATTGCCTTTTACTTATTGAGTATAAAATTGTAGTTCCATTTGTATAAATCAAGTGTCACTGCCAAATTCAAAAATGTACTTCAGCAATAACTATAAAAGGAAAAACTAATAAATTGGGCTTTTATGGTAAAACTACATTCATATACACTGATTCAGTGTTTTAAAAAGGGGTTAAGTATTTAGAGTATTTATTTTGTTTTTAGAGTATCGGATATATTCATAGTTGGAGAAAGAAATGCGTTCTAGCGTATCTTGCATATATGTGCCTATTTCAAGAGAAAGATGGGCAAAAAACATTTAAGACATGCCTCTGTCATTAGCATTTTCTAAAAGTTAATTCTAGGCTGCTTAGATAACTGGCTATCTCAACTGAAAGACAATGAGGACATTTAATTATTTAATGATTAACGATCATAGTTCTCATGTAATAACAATTATAATGATAGTAATGTTTATAACAAAGATATGAATTTCCTCAAGATTCATATTTATCTATGACCCCCTTTAGTGTTGTTATTACTTCAAAGCAATTAAAGCTGTTGATCATCTCCCTGCTAACAGGAAAGCCCAGACTACTGCATCTTGTGGTAAATTTGACGTTGCAGCTAATACATCCTTGTCTAAAAATAAAAGAGAAGTGGTGGTGAGACCGTCTGTTATCTGCAAGTTGAACCACGCCCCAGCACATTCTTGGACAGTTGAGACTCTTTTGTGAAGCAGCCAAGACCCAGATTATTGAATGCGAATGTGTCAGTCAATCACAATAATTTCACCTCAGTTATTTTTCTCACAGCCATTAATGCTTCGATCACCAACAAAGGAGCAGTGAGATGTATTAGATCTTGCTTCCCTTTCCAGGAACTTAAGGTTCGGGGGAATGCTGATTTCTCAGGCTCCGATTCTAGCAATGCCTCTTCAAGGAGTAGCACGTTTTCTCTTTTACCATTATCTACCCTATCCGCCACAGTTTGTTCTTGGTGTCAGGAACTGAAAAGTAAATTATACCAGCAGATCCCTTAAACTGCAGGAATTAAGTTGGGGGCATAAGAAATTCCCATGCCATTCGTCTCTCTTGTGTATGGGATGTGTCCACAAACAGGACACAATATGCCATCCCTCCGCCAACTCCCAACTGGTTTATTAATCCTCCTCAAGGCAGTATCACCCCTGACTAAACCATCCTACCCAAGTGTCTGTCCAACCTGTTCTTGACAACTACCAAGGATAGAGAGTCCACAACCTCTCTAGAAAGTCTATTCCAGTGCTTGACCACCCTCTCAATCATCCATCCTAAATCACCTCTGAGGCCCACTGGGGCCATTGATCCTAGTCCTGTCCTCTATGGCCAACGGAAAAGGGCATGTCCATCCTCTCTATAATTGCACTTCAGGTATTTGAAGACTGTTATCAAATCCCACCTCAGTTCTCTAGATTACATAACCTTAGTTCTTTCAGTGCTTTCTCATAAGTCTTGCCTCCCACCCCCCGAATTATTTTTGTTGCTATCTGCTGAACTCTTTTCAATGTGTCCACTCAATACTTCACTCTCCAGCATTTATTCCAATAGATACTTCACTCTCCAGCATCATCAAAATGAGAATTTATTTTTTCTTATGAGGCATATATCATTTTGGACAAAAGTGTCTTATGTCTAGGGTTGAATTTCTAGTCTCAAAGACAGAAGAAGAAAGAAAACAGTCCTCTCAGTCTGGCAGAGTTAGGGATATGAGCGTGGGATATTCATATGTTTGTTGAATGGCTTTACCACGGCATTCTTGGCTATTCTACAGTGGGCCTTCAATATTTTTTGTGGAAAATTTGCCAAGGTTCATCCCAGTAAGGGACAAAAATGTTTTATGAAATCTCAAACTTCCATGAGATGGGGAAAAAATGTCCCACTCAGAGGGGATAAGGAGTGGAAGACCCCTGTGGGTGTGGTTCTGTGACATATGAAGTAATGAAAGGTATGAATTAATAATTGAAAGCAAGACCACTAGAAACCTTGGACATATGTGCATTTTTTATTTAGAAATGGCAGCATTCTTTTGAATACTTTTGCTAAAACATTTTCATTCGTCAAGTCTTGCTGACTCTTGTTTCTAGTATTTGTAGGTAGGCCTTTTTTAAAGCTAAAATGAAAAACAGACGGATACAATTGGTTTTGATGAAAATAGTGAGATCATCACAATTTTGCACAAACTGAAAATTCCAGACAGGGCTCCAAAAGTGGGTAAAAATGAAAATTTCCTGAGATACTCCACTTCAGTTTCTCAACATTTTGAAAGACAGTGTCATTAATACACTTATTAGAACTGCTTAATGCTTTTTCATGGGAGAAACCTTTAATAGAAAAACCGCCATGTTGGACATTTGTTTTGCTGGGACCAGGACACTTACGATGATTAATGTTCAGTTATGTGCAGACATGTAGTCCTGACCCCAAAAAACTTACATATAATGATAGTTCTTAGATTTAGAGTTTTACTATCTTTCACTCCAAAACTTACCCTTTAGTGTTGTAAAGATAGTATTGCTGTGTTCTCAGTTTAAGGTCAAGAGATGATTTCCTGTTCAGAGGCTTCACTGATGTCATATTACTTTTACCTCCATTGGCTTTAATTAGCATGAATAAGAGCTGATAGGTACTCAGGTAAAAGTACCACTTACACTTCAAGAACCTTGTCAAAGAAGCTAAAGTCGGAGGAACTAGAAACACAGTTTAATCCACTTTAGATTGCTCTTAAACTTAAAAAAAACCCAATGAAAGATCTCCTCTAGGCAGTAGGAAATAAAGAGATCTGGGTGCACATCCAGGATCTGCTTGCAGATTTCTTGTAGGACCTTAGGCACACTGTTAAACCACTGGGCCTAAAGCTGGATGAATGAGAATAATTTGTTGTTCAAGATTTGTTTTTGTTTCTCAATGGAACACGTTTTTATTTTTAAAATACTGTGGCTAATTCTACCTATACAAATAACATGTAAATACTGTCTTTCCTCCCCCAGGATTGGTTTGCAAACTTCATAGGGCATGGGCTGTTTCTTACAATTGTTTATCCATTGCACAATGGAGTCCTAGTAACAACTGAGGCCCATAAATACTAGGTAATGTGGATACATCCGTAACTGAAGCTTCATTGTGTAAAAAAATATGCTCTGAATATTGTCTATGTAACACTAGACCAGATGAACTCATATTTTTTTGTATAAACTGCAGGTTGGATCTTCTATCTTGGTATCTTCTTTCTCCATCTTAAGTCTCTGCCTTTGTTTAGGATGCAGCATTATGGGAATTGTGGAAGGGCCTGACGAGTGCCATTCAGCAAGAACTCATTGTTTTTGGGGACACTACCCAATTTAAAAGTCAGCAAGACTTTGGTTATAATCATCTCAATGGATGATCACCTCAGTGCTAGGAGCATTTTGGAGATCTTGGCAAAGCTGTTTGGGATAAACATGGGAGTGAGCTGTAAAACTGAACCAAACTTGTCCTGGGATATTTAGAAATGCTGAGATCAGGGATTTTGCAGTGGGATAGAGACATATGCAGCTATTTTCTCCCCAGGGCTGTGTGGGAGGTTGAATATGTTTTTCCATGCTGGTTCTTCCATCTCCAACTTTGAGTTTCATCCCTTCAGGAACAGAATGAATATTTTAATTGACTAAGGTAGTATCCAGGTGGGAAATCAAGCCCTGCGGTATGTGGCTCTGCTGAAGGGCTCGTGCGATTAGTATTTTGGGAATTCAAGTGTGGGTGTTAGGGCCGTAGAACGCTATGCGTCTCTCTACCCCTCTGCAAGCTCCAACAAAGGGCTGTTTCGGAAGCCCCACCGGAACACTGGAAATCCCCATGCTCACCCAAACCTCGTTTTCTTGGCAGATCAGGCAGTGAAGTCATAAGGAATGTCTGACTAAGAGGGTTTCTTTTACCTCCACCTTTAAGAAAACCCAGTCAAAACAATGTCTCTGAAATGTGTTTCATCCCTTGGGTTACTGCTGTAATGCTCTGAATAGTCACCGGGGAACATCAAGGCAGGCTGCCTCACAACCTTGCAAGGGGCCGCAGAGTATCAAGGGAGTACCTTGATTCCTGATGTGCTGGCCAACCGCCCCTTGTGGCCTGTCAGATACAGCCTTAGACATTTGCTGTAAAAAGATCTCTGTGTTTCAGGGGTGAGTGAAAAAAATTGCATCTGGTTTAAAAGTCAGCTTGAAAAGCCCTTTGGTTTGCTATCGAGGGAAAGATACAGTATGAGATGGGTGAAAGCCTATATCCTAAATTCCAGCCTTGAGGACATGTTTAATCTTCGTCCCAATTTTGTCTTTACTGTGCGACACAATAGCCTAAATACCACCATCCTTTAGGAACACGCTCCTAGCCACCATGGATGTTACCAGTGTGTATACCAACATCCCACACTAGGATGGCATCCAAGCCTGACTTACATATCTACAAGAGCAAGATAACAATTCAGAGTACAGACCCAAAGACACTACTGACTTCATACACTTCATCCTCACATACAACTTCACATTCAATAACCAACACTTCCTCCAGACCATGGGCACAGCTATGGGCAGTGGCCCCACAGTTTGCCAAACGTTTTATGAGCCACCTGGAAGAAGAACTCCTCAAGGACTGTACCATCAAACCCTTGCTATACTTAATATATATTGACGACATCTTCATCATTTGGACTGAAAACCTGCAATCTCTGATTGAATTCCATCAGAAATCCAGCTATCATCACCCTTCCATCAGATATCTCTTAAATATTCCAGCACCAAAATCTCCTTTTTAGACATGATGATCAGTATCCAGAATGGTAAAATACAGACCATAATATAGAAAAAACCCATGGACCAACATACATATCTGCACAGACCCAGCAATCACCCTAAACACGTCAAGAAAGCTGTAATATACAGCCAAGCTCTCAGATACCACTGAATTTGCACCAAGGGGACACCCATGATCATCACCTCACAAATCTCAAAAGGGTTTTCACTCAACAAGGATACTCCTCCAGAGAGATAGATTAAACTTTTGAAAGCGCCACCTGGATGCCATGTAAAGAATTGCTGCAGTACAGAAGGAAATCCCCCATGAATCAACACAACTGGTTATGGCTTATCACCCTTCCCTCGAATCTATATGGAAAATCCTCAAACAATTGCAAACCATAGTAGAAGAAGACCCTATTCTTAAAGAGATCTGGCCAGAACCACCCATCCTAGCCTTCAAGCACCAAACCTCACCAACCTCATCACCAGAAGCAAACTTCCTATGCCCCAAAGCACACCAAATGGATCCAGACCATGCCAGGACAAGAAATGTGAACGTGTCACCATATCGCTACCGCCCCCACATTTACTGCACCCTATAACAGAACCATCAGCATTCCTGGATCTTATAGCTGCATCTCCAGAAATGTTACATATCTCATCCAGTGCACCACATGCCCTGTTGGAAAACACGTAGGAGAGACCAAACAACAACTGTGCACCAGAATGAATGCACACCAGAAATCCATCAAAGAGAAGAATACCTAATTACTTGTGGGGGCACATTTCTCACAAGATATCCACTCCCTCTCCAATTTCTCAGTTCTAATCCTCAAAGGAAATTTACAAAACACCTTTTCCAGATGAGCCCACGAACTTCACTTCATCAACCTCCTGGATACGAGAAATCATAGACTAAATATAGACCTTGGATTTATGACATATTATAACCTGCCTGACATCTGACTCCCCAGGTACCTCTCCACTATTTAACTGCTACATTGCACCCCCCCACACACACACCCTGTCTCTTTCCCACTGACTCCTCAATATACATCTTCACTGACTGATTTTCTTGCATGCAGACCAGCCTCTGGCTTCTTTACTATTCAGTCCATTCAGGAAGAGCACACACCAACTGCAGAGGCTTCCTCAGCCTGACAAAGTGTGTTTATACCCAAAAGCTTGCAAATAAGAATTTTTCCAACTATTGAGTTGGTCTTATAAAAGATCTCAGATTTACCCAAAGAACCTTGTCTGCCTATGTCCGTAGACCAATACGCCTACAACCTTTAGGGGTGTTCAAAGTCCTGCACTGGAATAACACATCTTGGGTCCATTTCTTGCATGGTTATTACTAGATGGACCCCAACTCACCATTGCAGTGAGTTGTGCTATGACCTCTACCTAGACATGTTACCTTGATTTAGGGTACCAAAACATTCACATATAGCATGGAGTGACTCAAAACACTTTAAATGAAGTGCTGGGAGAGGGAATAAATTAGTTACCCTTTCACTAACAGGTTTAAAATGATCTTCCCTGAACTTTATAGTAGCATCTTTCATTAGGAGAGCTATAGTAAGAGAATCTATCAGGCATGTTTTTTCACTTCCCTGCTTCTACCATGTGATCTGCAGAGGAAACAAGGAAGCTGGGAGAATTGGGTGCTTGAGGATCAGTCTAGGAGATTCCAGATTATCAGTTTCTCATTTATATGCCAGGTGGGTTGGTGAAAAGCCGGAAGCCTGGAAGGCCAGGTTCCCAGGCCAGGTTCTGACACAACCTTAATGAAACCGCGCAGTCTCGGCAAAATGAGTCATCAGAATCTGATGAGAAAATATTGTGCCAGAACATTTCTGATCAGTTCACCGTCAGGACAGGCAGCAAAGGCCATCTTATTTATGGGGCAGTTGAAGTAGGAAATATTTTGGGAAGAAATTCTTAGAAAACTGTCTTGCTTTTTGGGCAGAGGAGGTGTTTGTTTTTTCTTTTTTTTTATAAGGCTTTTCCCATTAGAAATAATGAAGCTAGCTTAAAAAAATCAAATTTCCCAAAGCTTTTTTTTTTTTTTTTAACAAAATGAGATAAATTTGGCTTTTTGTATGGAAAAAAACACGCTCCATTTTGTCCACTAGTGTCAGGGCCCAGGGTTGCTGCTTCTTTCTTAGACTTAGTGTTTTTTTTAAGTGCTTGTAGAAGTACTTCCCATAGACATTTCTATTGTTTGAGAGATGCAAAAAATAGTTGCTAGGATTTGAGACCTAACCACATCTGAAAAGCAGCTTGCCATTCCAGTATTTGTCACATCCGGCCTGACAGCTGATGACATAAGATTGATGCCCACGTGTCCATCCTGGACAGGTTTCATAGAGCCCTTTTGCAATAATTCTCTCTGGCAGACTGGTGTCACCTAATTCCTCTCCCTATACAGAAGCAAAGTAAATATCCAGTACATATAAGCCTGCTTATACAGGATGCCAACAGATGGCAATATTTTATCATCCTTTCACAATATGGGCCACTTCCCTGCAGCTCCATGGAAAGTTTACATCCAGCTCTTCACTGTGACATAAGTGGCTGAAGTTTTGCTTGTCTGGCATCTTTGATGTGATTTTTTTTTTCCAGGATAGTGTGAATGTACATTCTGGGACATGTCAAATTCATAGCTTTTACAACAGTTGCTTAGAACCAGTGTGTGCGTTAGGTGGATTCTGGGAAGCTGCATTTATGAAGAATGTAGGCAAACGGCCCGGTTTAGATTGTGCTGGGCAAATTGTACATGTGCTTCCCCCACCCCCCACAACTGCTGCTTTTCTAGATCTGTGCATTTGCATCTCCTTTTCTTGCTTACCCCTGGCTTTTAGCTTTTAACATCAGCAGATTGACAGGAAGGGGATCAAATGTTTCAAAATTTTTTTTATGTAGAAACTACATGTAGCTGAATTGAACATCCCAACATCTCAACAGTATCTCTGCCCAAACAGCCCTGCCTTTAGACTGCCATTTCATTTCTAACTCTTAAATACAGCACCTCAGGAATTAAGAACACCCCACGTCTACTCCCAGCTCTGTCTCTAACCATTTTCCTGGTGTTAGGCATGTCTCATCTCCTTGCTTCTGCTTCCATCGGTAAAGTTAATTAATTAATAGTACCTGACTGCCAGACTAAATTTGGCGAAATAGTAGTGTACATGATACCCTCTAATGTACGCTAGACAATGGGTGTGTAACATGGAAGGTTTGATTTAGTGTTTTGAAGAGTGGCTGTTGCAGAGGGTAGTGCCAGTGTAACTGGATGACTTTAAGAAAACTGAGTGGCAGCAGGGCTGTGCTGTATAGATACTGGCAGCTTTTCTTGTTGAATTTACTCACAATATGCTGTTTGTCAGGTCAGGACAACCCCTTCCATCAGCTGCATCCTTCAATGTCTTCCTCCTCCTGATAAAGGCACTTCCATGCACCACTTTCTGCCATTTCCATAAAGAGTGCCAACAGTCCTCCAAAAAAGCAGTCTACACCAGACTTAAAATGGCTTATGTTAATTAAGCCAATGGATGCTAGTTTTCACCTTTCCTTTAGGTAAAACATAAGAAGCTTTTTCCACCCTTTTCAACTATGAGCATAACAGAGAAACACTGTCCACTACTGTTAGAGTAATCAGTGGCATACACTGAAATTGAAACCTGTTCCTATCCCACCAAAAGCAATTTGGAATTATCCTAAATGCTACTTGCATTTAGCACATTTCTCCCCCAGTTCAAAAGCTGTCTTGAGCAAAAAGCACCTAATAGTGATACTCTTTTAAGACTGACTTTATTCTTGAGAGGTTGTAGATACTCTTCAGGCACATCTACATGTGCAATTAATGCACCTGGATTTTCTGTGCAGAAAATTCAGGCGCATTGAACTGCACCCCGCACTCAGCTGAATGTGTGCCCGGTGGGAGCAAATTTGCTCCTGCTGGGAGCACTTCAGTTTAGGGCTGTTCCTGTCTTGCTCTGCCCCCCTGAAGCAGCCAGGGGTAGTTCTAGGCTCCCCCAGGTACCACCCCGAGGCTGCAAGGGGCCATGGGATATGGTCCTGATCTCTGTGGAGCAGGGAAAGCTGTCCCAGCTGCCAGACAGCTGCCTCCCAGTCATGTGGAGATCAGGACCCAGTCTCCATGTGGTTGGGAGGCAGCTGCCCAACAGCCAGGACAGCTCTCGAGAGCGGGATGGGTCCCAAACTCCATGTGGCTGGGACAGCTCTCCACTGTAGCCCCCTGCTCCTGGTCATCATCTACACATGCACACACACAACTGGTTCCCAGTCAACATCTACACATGCTCTTTGGTGCATTAGTTTAATGCACTGATTTCTAGTATCTGTATCTACAGGTACTAGAAAACAGTGCATTAGACTACTGATCAGCAATTGCTCCACATGTGTAGACAGTGATGCTTTACTGCATATCAAATTAGTCTAATGCTTACTAAAGAGTCTCGTGTAGATGCACCCAATGTTTTGTATCTCCCTGTGTCTTCAGGCCTTCTGTCAGGAGATGCCAGACAGTTCGTATATGCAGAACTTAATATTGTCATCACAAGGTGTCCTCATAAAGATGAAGTCCTACGCTGCCCAGAAGCAGGATGTTGTGACCTGACAGGGCAACGTGCTTACCAAGGTCTTGATGCTGTATTGGAATGACTGGAAAAACCTGCCTAGAGAGCCACAGAAAGTGTTTCATAAACAATTGCCCAATTTGAACTCATTGTGATAGTACCTTGAACATCAGACTTGTATTACTAGGCCTCATCATTTAATGAGGCTGAGCTGACAAGGATCTTGATACCTATCTCCACCCTGTTCCATTTGTGTGTGTTAGTTTTGAAGGCAATATTTCAGTGCCTGATTTCCCTGATATTTGGCCAGCATTTTATTTGTGTTTTTGAGAAGCAGACTTTTTTCTGGCATCTAATCCAGGAAATAGGCAGTACGATGGCTTCAGGCAACTTCCTGCTGTGTCCATAGATTTCTCCCCCTCCCCTCCCCTTTGATTCAGGAATCCATGCATACCTCCTGAGACCTGAAGGGGATCCAGGGCTGTAGCTAGGTGGAAAATGCTCTGAAACAAATCTCCAACATGTTCAGAGGTCACTTGTTCTTAATTGTTGTGAATTCACATTTGTTAGGGAGATAGAACTGAACTTGTCCGGGTTTTCTTTTTCATAAGCAGGTTGTAGAAGTAAGCATTTGCAAAGGAGCTCGGAGGTTGTGTCCACATTTAAAATCTATAACCAAGTCTTTTACTAAATTATCCCTCTGTTGTTGTTACAGTAGCCCATGCAGGTACAAGCCATGCTTCATATCCTCCAACAATACACATCAGCATCAAGCCATGAGGAAGAGGGCAGAGCTCAAATGGCAAATCCACAGGCAATAAAAACAAGACCACCAGAAAACCAACTGCCATTTATTTCTTTTTAAAAGTGTTTTCTCTCTTTCTTTCCTTCAGCAGATTTTCCCTGTGTTGAAAGGGATCCCCTGGTCAAAAGTCAGCAGGCGAGGTTGTAGGAAGCTTTGATAGTCAGTGAAGTGGAACATTACAACACATGGTAGTAGCACGCACCAATGGAGAGTCCCCTCACTGGATGGACCTCCCTCTGAGAACAACCGCTGAACATTCTTCATCCAGACCCCCCTCGAGCACTACAAAGCCAATACTTCTCATGGTCCCGACACTGCTTGGGTCCCAGGTTGCCTTTTTCCACAGGTACTGCTAAAGAAAATAGCACACAATATTTACTAGGTGTAATGCCTTAAATCATATTAATCTATCCAGTAAAGTATTTATGGCTAATAAAAATTCCACAGTGGCAAAGCCGATTCGGAGGAAGGATGAATGACAGAATGACGCCTTGCCCCCCGCCCCCGCCAGATTGTCAAAAGCCCTGGAAGAAATAGCGAGAATGGTAGAAGGAAATAGCACATGGACTTAACATTGGCTTTCTTTTGTTGCAATTGGCAGTAGAAAGTATTAAAGCACCTTTGCATTTTTGCTTGCAGTGCACAAGGGGATGCATCAAAGAAATGGATGATTATAAGGCAATGTAGAAATATTGAAGATGAAGGTCACAAAACCCTTAAACCCAGGCTTAACTTTAGGTATAGGCTGAAGATTATCCCAATTCTATGGGCTTTAGCAAGAATCAAAAAGGGGTTGGCTACTTCTACAACTATCAAAAAGATCCACATATATAATGAATGATGGCAAGCATTTTGGAAGGGAAGCTAAAGGGTGGCTTAAACCAGTCTAGAAATAGGTCTCATCTTGGTTTCTAATATTGTAAAAGATTGAGTATCTCGGCTCTGCTTGCTGCGGGGTTCTCAGGGTTTCCTCAGAAGCATCTTGTTTTGGCCACCGTTGGAAACAGGATGCTAGGGTAGACAGACCAGATCCAATTTGGTGAGTCCTATGTTCCCAGTTAAGCACATGTTTAAGTACCACTGAATCCATCATTACCCAAGAAGATTTTATCCTATATTTAAGCCGATCACTGAACCAGGGCTGAAATCAATGAAAGTAACAGACAACATCTAGATATTTAAGACTACAAAATAAGGAGAAATATGGTGTCTTTTCCTAGCTATCAGACAAGCTTGAAGCTTAAAGCAGGGTTTTACAAATTAGCCCTATGCCTGCCTCATACAGGATCATCTTTAGGACTCTGATCTTCCCCATCCTATTCAATTTAGGGATTCCCTAGCTCATAAGTGACTAAAATAAGCAATGAATGATCATGAAACTTAGTTATTATGCTTCCACTCACAGCTTCCAACCCTTCTCATTGTCTTGCGTCCTTTTGATGGGAGCGTATTTTTATCCCATATCTGTGACTCGGGTAATTGAGAGAATACCTGAAATAACTGAATATAAATTGATTTATCCTGCTATGGCCAAAGGGCATTAAATCCTAAAGAGGGACATAAGCCATTTTTTATGAAGACACGTGTTTGTACTCAGAGCCCATCCAACTAAAGAGCCACTTACGCATTATCAAGGTCCTCTAAAAATTGCTGAATCCTTAATGCACTAAGTACCAACAGGGCGTTGAAGAGAATCTCTTTGCCAAATATCCAATGACTCCAATGCTATGCTGGGGTTTGCTCTTACTGTGTGTTTTTGGGCAGTGCACCAGTAGTCAGAGGTTCACCCCTTCTGGTTGCAGGAGCTGGATGAGTGGTAAAACGATTTTACTCGGATTCAGAAGGGAGATGACTAAGCTGACAGTGTAAAAAAAATAAATCCAAATGAATCATGTATGCTTCCCAAACCACGGTCCTGGCCACATAATTGGTTTGCTTCCAGCAGGCCTGTTCCAAATCTCCTTGCAACACCATTACTTCTTCTCTGAGTAGATGACTCAAGTTTTTTGCTAGTACTGTAGACCACACATGACATCTAATATGATCGCCTTTTGATTTATCTTGGAAGGAGCAAATTCAAGAGTTGAGGACCAAACCTTGTGGTGGCACTAGGTCAAAGGTGTGGGTGGAGCACACGATAGCTCATCTAAGCGTCATGTGTACTCATTGGTGAAGGACTCTTCTGAGAGCAGCTTTTGATGACTTTCCCTGTGCTAACTACAGAGAAAACTGCTCAATATGCATAAACCAGTCTTGGGGCTATGGAGCAGCTGTCCCAACCCTCTGTAAGAGTCTAAAGCATAATGATACTCAATTACCTGCAAATGGTGGAAAGTGATTAGGCTGCAGGTTAATATAATGCTGATCGTACTACATGATATTGTTGTCATTTCCTGGATGCTTTG
>NW_017728991.1:3221771-3224152 GCF_001723915.1 Gavialis gangeticus | reverse complement strand
GGGTGATCGTACTACATGATATTGTTGTCATTTCCTGGATGCTTTGGTGACAGAATTGCTAATGCATCTAACTAGCTTGCTGGTTCTAGTCCATTCCCTAGATCATGGTAGGCATTCCTGCATGCACAAATTACTGTGAAACTTTAGATAGATAGATAGATAGATAGACAGATAGATAGATAGATAGATAGATAGATAGATAGATAGATAGATAGATAGAAAGAATCCAAGGAGCAGAAGGGACCTGCATCAATGCATCAAGTCCAGTCCCCTGCCATGGGCAGGAGGTTATTGGGCTCAAACGAGCTCAGGAAGATATACTTATCTGGCCTCCTCTTGAACACCTCCAAGGATGGCGACTGCATCACCTCTGCTGGGAGCATGTTCCAGATTCTAGTTACCCTTATGGAAAATAAATGTTTTTTCTTATGTCCAGCCAAAATTTTCCCTCTGTTAGCTTGTGTCCATTGGTCCTTGTCCTCCCTTGTGGTACCTTCCTGAAGAATTGCTCCCCTAGATCTTGGTGCTCACCCCAATGTGCTTGTAGGCGGCTATGAGGCACCTCTCAGCCTTCTCCTACCCCGAGTGAACAGGCCCCATTCACAGAGTCTTTGGATGGGGGCATGTTACTGCTGTGTCAATGATGACCTCAGGCACAAGTAATGTTGAGCAGACCACTTCACATGAGACCCCACAGTCCTAAAAATCTCAGGTTGGTCTGATCTCTTTCATGGGGCCAAGGGAAGAGAGATCTGCAGTGGAAACCACTTGCCCCATTGCCAGCTGCTCAAGACCCATCGGCTAGATGTACACCTTGCTGGGGTCATTTGACCCCAGTACTCTTTCCTGCCATGGCAGGGGGTTGGACTAGATGATCTGCTCAGGTCCCTTCCAACCCTAGAAACTATGAAACTAAGACCAGGCAAGAGATATCTCACTGCTTGTTTCTCCCCATCAGCATCTTAAAGAGTCAAACACTGTCCCAGAAATAGTTGACACACCAGGCTTTTCTGGTACCATTATAGATATCTGTCTGTGTTAAAGCCACCATGTCCATGGGGAGCGGCACTTGCTATTTTTAGGTGGAACAGAGAGGAAGAGGAGAAGGTAAGAGACGTGAACTCATGGAAGAGTTGATGGATTGTCTGTTACATTATGTTCCCCAGATCAAGTTCATCCTATTTCTGAATCCATAGTTTGCCAGCGTCTTTCCATGCTGCCACCCAAATTAACACGCTCTTTAAGCATCTCTGCAGAGGCCATGAAGTTGCTTCCTACGACAATGAGAGCAAGATGGGTAGGAGTGGGGAGGTACTTCCCTGGCAAAAAAAAACCCAACAAAAAACGCACACGAGGTATTTTGTTTTGTTTTCCTGTGCCAGTTCTGAGATGACTTTCCATCTGGCACCTTGCTACAGCCCTGAAGAGAGATCACTCATATAACTCCTGTTACCCGTAACATGCCACCACCCCTTAGAACAACAACTTTTCTAGCATGTGTAATTTTAAAATTCTGACACGGTGTGACATAGAAACAAACAGGGGCAACACCCAAAATTAGCAAAGGCAGCCTGTACAAAGTCTATGCATCGGGGAGAGGGGTCAGAAGGATGAAACCATAGGTACAAAGTCTGAGTCGGATAAAACTATGCTGGTTTATGCTAGCTGAGATTCTGGCTGTCAAGAAACTTCACAGTCCAACTTTCCCTCTTTTTTTTTTTTTAATAGCATGCAGACATGAGAAACTACTTGCCCTTTTGTTTTGCAAGTGAGGTCTAATGAGCTGAACACAGCTGCTTCAGCCTGGTGGAGACCAATCAGATGGTTCTTCTGTGCTATTTGCATGGATTGCCATTGTTTTAAGAGCATTTGGGAAATGCATTCAACAGAGTTCATTTCTTTTGCTTTTTTGCTTGAGGAGGAAAGCTCGACCATGGCAAAGAGATGAGTCTTGCATTCCACTCTGAAAGCAGTGAGTTTTGTTGTGGTCATTCTTAATTATCTTGAGATTTGTGGTTACTCAACGCCTCCTAGGCCTAGGCCTACAGCTAGATAATAGACACCTTTGATCAGCAGGGAAAGCCCTTTCCTCTTTTAAAGCTTGTAGCACTAACTTAACTTTCTTCCTGATGGCTGTTCAGTTCTTGCTTTGTGTTGGCTCCCCTTCTGCGTGCAGCCAGGCCAAGAGCCTGCAGCCGGGAAATGAAGAGCCCCCAGCGGATGCAGAGTATGAACCTGAATGCATTCATGCAATTTCAGGTAAAGGCCAGAAATTCTGCCTTTCAAGCTGCATAGTCTTTCACTGCATGGATGTGATGGAAATTAGCGCGTGTGTGTGCGTGTGTGTGTGTGTGTGTGTGTGTGTGTGTGTGTGTGTGTGT
>NW_017728991.1:3214136-3221756 GCF_001723915.1 Gavialis gangeticus | reverse complement strand
TGTGTGTGTGTGTGTGTGTAACAGCTCCAATTAGCCTTTTTTTTTCTTTTACTGTGTTTCCTGCTCTTTATGACTAAGTGCGGGTAATTAAGGCTGGCTCAATTTTTCCACTCCACCCATCCTTAGAGAAAACCTGTTGCAAGTTTCCTTGATGTTTTGCTTTCTCTCTCACTCTCTCTTTTTGTAGTTCTGAAATGTAATAGTATTGCAGATTGTTACACATGATGGCAATGTACGGTCACTTCTCACCCCACACCTAAGAGTTATACGTGCCAATGAGCGAGTTGGGGCATACTGTGGGATGTTACCTTTTATCTCTCTCTAATTATAAATCTCCCCTCCTTTTGTTTTAATAACATCTAAATCTAAACCAGATTAATATTAAATGGTTTTGAAAGCTTAGCATAGGGGTAAGCTTGGTATATGTTGTTTCCTGCTTTCTTTCAAACTAGTCCAAGTTTTACAGCATTCTTGCTCCATCCTAAGATTTATGCAGCTCAGCTGGTATCATACAGGCCAGGTGTATCCTACAGACTTCTGCCAGCTTGCATATGTAGATCTGGGGTGTGAAGAGGTCTAATCCCTGACAAAGCTTTGTCTCTCCTCTAGACACGATTATATCAGAGGGAATTATTACAGAGTCATCATTATAGCTTCCTTTGGGGATGAGGACAGTTTATTGGACCAAAAAGCACAGCTTGGCTAATATAACTGCATATTGCCAGGATAGTATATCAGTATTCCTGTACCAGTTAATCACTTCAACGATAGACTGATAGACGTAGCTGCAGCCTTGTTTTGGTGCTACTGGAGTTATCATACCATTTGTGGGGGGGACAATATAGATAAGATGCTCTCTAGGCTTTGGCCTGGTAGATTCACATCAGGTAATGGCTAATGTTTGGCTCCTTGTACTCTGTTCTCCATCTTGTTCTTGCCCTGACATATAACACAAGGTGTTTTTTGTGAGGGGGAACATCATTTTCCTATATGCTTGTACAATGTATATAGGATGTGTGTATTAGTGTTTAACATGCCACTCTGCCTTGTCTTCTGCCTAACTTTATTTTAACCTGGCAAAGCACCTCTGTTCAATGAGAGTGCTGGTCTTGCGATATAAAGATAAGTCAGGTATCCTGCACTTGATGAACTTGAGAATAACAATGTCATCACTTTGAAGTCCCATGACTCAGGAGGGAGTTAAGTAGCCTTCTCCAAAAATCTGAAGTGTATAAAAAACATGGAGATGGGATGGAGGAGGGAGAAGAGCAGAGGAGCAGTCGTAGAACTGGTCCCGCGTGCAACATGTTCCACCTTTCATTAGTCAGAGTAGCCAAATCTTCTGCATGCCGGTTGGGCTGCTGAGTGACGCTGGCCCACACTGAACAGGCAGAGTGGTGGTAGCACCAGCAAGAAGAAAGACTGGGCTGCTGGGCTGGGGCCCTTCAGTGCCGCTAGCTGGAAGTCTTCCAAGTCCTACAACCGATGGACCCATAGCCCTGTGCAGCATGAGAGCCCTCACTAGCATCTTCTCAGCATCCCCTCACTTACGCTACGCAGTGCTGGAAGGCAAACTAAGAGATACGTGAAGAAGGCAAATATTTTAGAAAGGCACATTACTCTTCTGCACCGTTACTCCACAAGAGACAGAGTGCTCCCTTGAGGGATGGCACAGAAAGGGAATATATAGTCCTAGCGCTTCAGTGCTAAAGCATTCACCTCAATGACTCTACCTAGCCAAGGCTGTTGGCTTGATTGACACTCCTGTGTGACGCCCATGGAAGTTAACACAAAAAAAAAGCCATTGACTTCAGCAAATCTTGGGTTGCAGCCCTATGTAAGTTATCTTATCTGCATTGCACAATGAACACACACATATTTCTAAACAGGTTTAAATTTGCATTTGGAAGAGCTACCCCCACTCCAAGAAATGGCATGTCATTCAAGAGGCAAGGTGGAGGAAGGGTTTTCTTTCTCTCAATATTTCTGGACCATTACAGCAACATTGCATTTATACTACCATGGTCATTCAAAGCACGTCTGACCTCCTCACCGTTCTCACTGCCTTAGCAGCTCCATTACTAACAAAGGCAACAAGGTAATTCAATAAGCTCCAGAAACCAAAATTTAAAGTCAAGCTGTTATCAAGTATGCCACCATTTCCAGCTAGTGGCAGGCTCTGACAATGCCACAGAAAGTATTTGTAAAATTGGGAGCCTCCCCAGCCAGAAAAAAAACATGCCTCTCATGGGCTGTTGCAAATGTTTACACCCATGAAAATGATTTGCTGCTCCCCAGTTGAGTCTTCTTCCCTAAAGGATTTTTTTTTTTTTACAACTGATATCAATGTCATTTGTCTGTGTGTAACTAAAAAAAAAGTCAGGCAGTATATACAGTCTCCCACCTCCATTTTGGAGAAAGTCTGGCAAAATGCAGCAGTAAATTATCAAATAATACCCCACATTCATATAACAGTTCACACATAAATAGCAAAAAATATAAACACTGACCTCCATGGATCAAATCAAATGAGTCTCCCAGGCATTTTGCCTGACCTCCTAAAGATCTATAACGTCTCTTTTTTTCCCCTTCTCTCTCCAATAAATGTACTCTAACTTCTTAAAGGATTTACTGTTTTGGTCTAAAAAGAGAACTATTCTCTTCTGCTCTACGGTTAAACAGCCTTTGATTTTCAGGCTGCTGCAAGTTTTAGGAGGGTTCGACCTTTTGAAAAGGGACCGAGTATTAAGTGTGAGTCTATTGTTCCATTAATGTTATCTAGAAAGGGTGGTAGACCGTTAATATTTCTTTTGTGCTGTTTGGTGTATTCTGCATGTATCAGAGCTCCAGATGCATCCTAATTATCAAAGCCTTTCTAATAAAATCAACCCCAGTTAGAAAAGCTCCTATAATGCTGCAGAGTTAATCTAAAATGGGGAGCAGACAAAGGTTGGTGGGGGGGCCACGAGAAAGTGGGAGCATTATACTATGTAGCTCCCATCATGCAACATGCATTTGCCCCCTGTTAGCTGATCTCGGAGAATCGCCTTCAAAACCCTAAATTGCAAGTAGTTACGGAAACAACCCTCCGAGTCAGCACCGATCCCTTTAATGAAGCAGGAGTTGAAGGCGGCTCTAGCCCTCCAGGAGGTGCCCAGCACCTTACAGTATTAGGCCCTAAATATCCGTTGGCTACAGTGCCTGATTAAGCTCATGGGCTTTCCTGAATTACGTTTGGCTGTCAGCTCTTCTGCTTCAGTCAGCAAGGACTTGTTTTGTCTTGCCTTCCGTCAAAATAATTCCCACAGACTGAGCAACCAGAAAGGTTCAGGTGCAGGTTACAGACAACCGTCATCCCAAAAACTGACAGTCGCAACAGGAGACGGATCTGAAAGTGTCTCTTGCAGATTTCTTTAACCGATACATGAGAAAATAGGAAGACAGTTCATGAAATTACAAATGGGCCCTCTTGTTCTGTCCATTCCTCCTCTTTTGTTACCGGTAGCCTCTTCAAGACCGTGGATGATGGAGGCCCCTTTGTGATGGGTACTGCCCAAACACGTGCTAAGGTGGTCCTCGTGCTGGAAAGATTGCAACTGAACAGGAATACAAAAGGAAGAGTGAGAGCAAAGATGGGACGGGTGGTAATAGGCATAAAAAGAAGGCCACACACTTCCTCATTAAGGTTTTCTTGTGGTCAAGATCACCCTGATTGACTTCACTCTTATGACCAGCATCCTCACATAGCCCATGAGACTGGGAGAGGTATTTGTTTTAAGATGAGAATAATAGTAGGACCCAGATTCCCCAAGTTTCCTCTTCAGGTGCAAGCAAAGGCAGGCAGTTATCAATACAAAAATGGTCACTGCTGCTTTGGATAGCCATTGACTTGGAAGAAGAGCAAGTGGACAAAACCAAGACCAGGAAAGAAGGAATACAGATCTGGAAGGAGCCTCCTTTGGTTTGATTCTACAGTGCATGAGTTTAGGAGTTTGGTTTGCAAAATCTTGAAGTATGGTTCATAGCTGGGTCTCATTCTACCCAAAGGACAGAAAGTCACAACCATCTCTTTGTGTTAACATAGCAGAACTTCCTTCGAGTTTGACCACCTATAGCTTAAAATATTCTGGTATCAGAGGGTTCTTTAATCCAGCTGACATTATTCATATGATCGGGTCTAATGGCTGGAAGCTTGAAGCTAGCTAATTTCAAGCTTGGAATATGGAAAAAAAGCCAGCACTTTTCAAGCCAGCAAGATTAAATAACCACAGCAACAGTTTTGCAAGAGATGAGCGATCTCCCATCACTCGACATCTTTTTCATCAAGGCTGGACAAATCTTTCTAGAAGAGTCGCTATAGTTCAACCCTGACGTTTCTAGCTCAAAATAGGAACCAGAGGCTGAAGTCCTGTATCTTCCATCATGAAAGAGGATGGAATAAATTGTCATATTTGTTCCTTCTGGCTTTGAACTCCATCTACCTATAAGAAAATGAGGACCTCCGACAAAATGCAGTTCTGTCGGGAAGTTCATTCTAGTCAGAGCGCAAATATGGAGCTGATGACTTTGGTGTGTTCCCCAAGAATGTCAGGCTATTAATTAGAAAAGCATCAAGATTTTATTTGAGATAGATAAATAAGGATGTTCTCAAGATGGGCCCAGCCCTTGTGGTTTGCACTGAGTCTTCCTTTCAGTGTGGGAATGCGCCTTCAGTTGGATTGTGAAATTTTGCTAAGCAAGGTCTAAGCTGACACCACTCAAGTGGATAATGAAGGTAATTATATGGGAAATGTTCCTGATTGCTGCCTTTTAGATCTGGCAAATATCTTTTTTTAAACAATAAAACCAACAAGAGCACTGGCAGTGATATTAAACTCTTCTTTAAAATAGAAGAAGTGTAAGGAGTTATACATTTACATTTTGGATTCATTCCCAGACTAGCCAGAGTTGCCGGTTGCATAAATGCCAGGCCTTGTTTTTATCCCATTTAAAAATAAGTATAAAAATTATATCTGTCTATAACTACCTATGTGGTTGGTTGACTTGAGTTGATGTCCCTCCAGTACATTGCTTGCCCCATAACTTTCACCAATGCAGGAAAGAATTATCATTTGCTATCAAATACAAAAATGCAACCAAAAACATATTTGTGATTGAATATTAAGAATGTTCCCAATTCACATTAATTTCTTCATCATGCCAGTAAGGAACAACTCTGGGTTCTCAGTTCAGCAAGGTATTGTCTTTGGTCTTGGGGAATAAATACTCCTGTGGACTCTATGTACAAGCACTAGGGGAAATATATTTGAAGGGAGGCTGTTTCAGTGGCTTGGTTTCTCCCTGCATATGGTTTTTGTTCATAACTAATTCCTGCCGCTTTTGTTCCAGTTCTGATTTTGTTAAGTGTAATTGTAATATTAAACAACCATAAAACCAATGATGCATGGTCCATCACGATTATATACGTATATAAAACAATATTTTAGGCTTCAAGAACAACAGCTATGACATGCCTCTATTTGGTCGGCAATTTTATTTATGTAATTATGCATTGATTTATTATTTATTTATGACTTGGGATGTTTTCAGGAGATACGGTTATTGGGATTGGATTTAAAGCTTTGCCCTGGATGTAAAGACCTGGGCACTAGAAAACAGTCTAGGAAGATGCGTCTACGTGTGAAATTAATTTAATGCAATAAACTCCAGTGCAGTTTACACCGGAGTTTATTGCCCCAGGGCTCAGCATTTCTATGTGCGCCCAGGACCACAGCACATTGAGCCGAGTTGGAGCAGCCCTGACTGGCCTGCCAGCCCAGGGATGCTCTGAACTGGCACAACAAGCTGTGGAGGGGCTGGCCAGCTGTGGGGCACAACGGGGCTATAGTGTGGGGCTAGCCAGCTAGCTACTGTAGTAGCCTTGTGGCCCAGACAGCCCCAGTCAGCATCTACACATGCATTGCAGCAGAGTAAATAACTCCGCCGTAGGATAATACTTGTGTTGGGCGGTAATACCCTATGGCAGAGCTAACTAATTTACTCCAGCCTAATAGCACCGCACATGTAGACACTGATGCTTTACTGCAGATCTATGTAGTCAACTCCACAGTAACCATCTCGTGTGGATGCACCCATATTGTACAGGAATAGCACACCCTGTATTTGTGTCGGGGGCTAGAATAAATGACCTGTGGGGGTCTCCTCCAACCCTGCGATTCCCACAGTCCTAGTTTGTCCAGTCATCTTTGCCTGATATTGATTGGTCCTGTCATGGAAATACCACACCAATACCCTATTTGTGGTGCTTGAGCTGGAGGAATGAATTAAATCCCTAACACCGTGCCCACCTATGGAGTGAAGTGTAAAATACAAACAGCCAAGCCAAACTAAACCAAACCCTTCCAGGTTACGAAGTGATCTCTTCCTTTTCTACAGTTCCACGTAAAAGTGGAAAAAGGCAGTAGGTAGGGGAGAAGATGCACAGAGAGTTTATGCCCGTTGAATTTCAACGTGTGACTTGCAAATCATTGCAAATATTCGTGCCTGCTCTACGAACAGCAGCGAGTCACATGCTGCACTACCATGACCCCGACCTCTTCTCCCCCTTTCCCCGCTACGTGCATGAAGGCAGCAGGAACAGGACAAGGGAAATCCAAAAATTCCCGCTTGCTGAAAACGCTGCCAGCTTGTCAGTCTCAACATGCAGCCGACGAGAGGGAGAGGAGCCGGTGGGCAAGGCAGAGGGATGATGTGACATACGGACGAGCGTGGGCTTGCAGAACCAAAGCAGAAACGATGGTGGGTGTAATTTTCAAGCCTTGACAGTGTCCCTTTAACAAACGCTGAATGAGGGAGGCCTTGCCATTAGCACCGAAGCCTATTTCTTCCTGTCAGCCAAACAGTTTTATTAGGGGAACAAGTCCACACAACCAGCCAAGCAAGCAGCTGCCAAACGACGGTTGTGCTATATATACAAATGGATACACCTCATTCATGACAAATATTTCCCCGCCCTCCCCTTCCCCTCCACCCCGGATGTAGGTCTGGTGGCTTTTTAAGTGAGATTATCTGTTGGACACAATCAACAGACAACCAGGAGGGGCTTGCACTTGAGACTCAGAGAGCTGGGTTTAATTCTTAACTCTGCTACATGTTTCTTATGGCATCTTGGGCAAATTACTTGATTTCTGCCTTTGAAGTTCCTCAGTGCAATGGAGAGAATTTGCCAACCTTTCTTTCACCTTCTGTCTTGCAGATTTCGGTTGGAAGAAAACAATAGGAAGGTGGAGGCTTTCAATAGGAAGGTGGAAGAAAACAATAGGATATTGCTATTTTTAATAACTCGATTCTTTCACTTTCACCTCTCGTATAAAAATAATAATGCGAATACTTATCAATGCACACATTTATAGACGTTCTCAGCAACAGAACTCTTTGCAATGGATAGCAGCAGCATTACCTTCATTTTGCATATGGGGAAACTGAGGCACAGAGAAGGGAAGTGACTGGGTGACAAGGTCACTCAGCAAGTTGGGAGCAGAGTTAGGAACAGAGCCCAGTTAAAGCACCGAAACTCCTATTGTGGTGTTTAACCACTGAAATATGTGACAATGCCAACTA
>NW_017728991.1:3186592-3209136 GCF_001723915.1 Gavialis gangeticus | reverse complement strand
GAAGGGAAGTGACCTTCTCTGTCCTTCTTCCACCTTCCAACAATAGGATCCTACAGCTGTTTTTTATTCCAAGAATCCTCCTGCCACAACTTAGGTGAATAATGGGAGGACAAGGACATGCAGCTTCTTTCATTGTCTTGTTCAGTTCATCCCTCCGGATATTGAGAGTCTTCATTTCCCTCCCTCCCCCCCCAAATCTATTCATTACAGTCATTAATGGACTCTTATTAATAACCTTCCCCCACTCCCTACTTATACACCTACCCTTAAATACCCTTAGTCAAATGAAAGTGAGTTTATGATTAGTTGGCATTGTCACATATTTCAGTGGTTAAACACCACAATAGGAGTTTCGGTGCTTTAACTGGGCTCTGTTCCTAACTCTGCTCCCAACTTGCTGAGTGACCTTGTCACCCAGTCACTTCCCTTCTCTGTGCCTCAGTTTCCCCATATGCAAAATGAAGGTAATGCTGCTGCTATCCATTGCAAAGAGTTCTGTTGCTGAGAACATCTATAAATGTGTGCATTGATAATTATTCTCATTATTATTTTTATACGAAAGGTGAAAGTGAAAGAATCAAGTTATTAAAAATAGCAATATCCTAGTGTTTTCTTCCACCATCACCATTTTTGTTTTGAAATCCTGCTTGCAATGTAGGTGCAACTCACTAGATTTTATTTCACCTTTCTTTCCCTGATTGGAAGGAGTTGAGTTGTATCTGCGCTTCTGCTCAGTCCTTCCTGCCAGCGTAAACCCATGTTGGAAGTTCAGCACCTTGCTTTCTTGTGTGTGTCAAGTGGAGAAAATATCTATTGGCACTTAGAATCATAGAAAATTCAGGTTGAAGGGACCTCGGGAGGTCACATCTAATCCAACCCCCTGCTCAAAGCAGGACCAGCCCCAACTACATCATCCCAGCCAAGGCTTTGTCTACCCAGGTCTTCAAAACCTCCAAGGAAGGAGTCCACCACCTCTCCAGGTAACCTGTTCCAGTGTTTTACAAACTTCCTCGTGAAAAAGCTTTTCCTAATATCCAACTTAAAATTCCCCTGCTGCAGCTTGAGCCCATTGCTCCTTCTCTCATCTGCCCCCGCTGAGACCAGTCCAGCTCCAGCCTCTTTGCACCCCCCTGCAGGGAGTTGAAGGCTGCTATTCAAATCCCCCTTCAGTCTTCTTTTCTCCAGACTAAATACACCCAGTTCCCACACCTCTCCTTATCAGTCAAGTGCCCCAGCCCCCAAACCATGTTGTTGCCCTCCCCTGGACTTGTTATATCCCAGGCAATTCATGGTGCCAAGCCCTTCACCATGCAGCTATGAGATAAGGAAAACAGGACCTGCATTTAGACCTTTTCCTCAACTTCTGACCAATATAGCTAGGCTGTCTGTGCTGACTTGTGTTTGATCTCCACTGAAAACATCTTTTTGGTGGTAGAATGTGTTCTGCTGGTGGAACTGGCTCAATGCAACGTTGGCATAATGTTGGCTTTGGCTTATCCTGCAAAAATTCCCTCCAGTTCGGGGGCTTGGAATAATCATGCTAGGGAATATATCCGAGGCCTTTCCAAGGAAGCAGTGTCAGAACTGGAAACAGACTGCAAAACTTCGTGGCCCAAGTTTCTCTCTGCCCACTGTTAAATAAAAAGGCTGTTGTACAACAGGGTGATTCTCATGCCTATTCTAATTTTGCTGGTAAGGTACTGCAAAAGATCATCCAAACAGCGCATTTTTAATCAACCCCACTCCTGTACAAATTCCCTTTTTTTAAGAAAGGGGGGCAAATTCGTCCTTTCTTTACACCTATGTTAATTCTGAAGTATTCCAGATTTACTCTGGAGTGGGTGAGAAGAGAAATCAGGGCCCACTAGCCTGACCTCATCCACATTTGACCCACACAACCAGATTGGAAGTAGACGTGAATGATGCGAAGTCAAAGAGAGCACCTCATCTTCCTGGATGATCCTTATGGGATGCCACAAGGCAGCAAATTGGGTTTTTCATCTCTGTCTCCCATTGAGGCCTGCTGATTCCTGCTTCCTGGCACATAGGTGACTGTCAAATGAAAATACTTTTGTCAGGAAAGAGAGTTCTTAACCTCAACAACTGATGTCAACAGCACTAGGAGTTCATAGATAGAGTCATGTTCAGAACAAGTTGCTGGTAGGTAGTGGCCTGGCCATTACAGACAGGACTACCACGGAGGAAGCCAAGTCTGGGTGTCTAGGAAATGGGGGAGCATAAGTCACTTTTCTATCTTTGGTCTCCAAAGAAGGCACCTTTTCTTCATGGCACCGCTGGAGATGGAAAGACAATTCATGGAGGTGCAGCGCAGCACTTCCTGGCTTGAGCCAAAAGAAGCTCTAAAATTAGGTGAGTTGCAGTGCAGGACACTAGGAAGTCCAAAACCAACTCCAGAAATATTGAAAGGCCTTTTCTTTCTGCCCCAGTTCTGCTCTGGCATCAAAGACAGTAGGAGAAGCTGTAATCTGCTCTTGCCTGGGCAATGAACTCTAATTCAAACCCAGAGGGAAGCTCCAATCCAGTTGAGCCAGGGCACTAGAAGCTAATAAGCAGGAGGTATAAACAAAGTTGTCTCCCCCTGGTCTCCATCCATATGTGACATTTCTGCCTCTTTTATTATGGAAACCCCATATCATCCAAGTCTGTTTATCCTTGAAAGATCTCCTCCCCGTTGCTTTCAGCTTTCATTTCTCAGGCTCACATTTTTCTGTAATATGCTTTTTTTTTCTGTGTGGTCACTAAACAGAATGGCAACAAGGGAAATGGGCTATCCAAATAAAGCCAGAGACCAACTGAATAAAGATGTGCTAAGTCTATTGCTGGTTGATTTGTTTAGAGTCCACATGTTGGGTTTTTCTCTTGGGGATTTCTTGGAAAAAAACAGTAAACTCAGATGTCAGTAATGTCGGAGTATTTAAAGGATCGCATCCTCAGTGCATCATAACAATGAGAGTGCTAAAGACATTCGTGATTTGTGGAGTGACCGTGTGCAGCCTTTTAATTATATGGCACAGAGCTGGGGAAGCTAGCATGCAAAACAAGGTGACTATCACGAAGACTTGCTTGTTGTAACATGCTGCCTTTCTTGCATCAAATCCTTCATGCTTATTTGCAGTCTTTAAGCTAATCTGTGGCAGGAGGAGTAGGGCAAGGAGACTGGAGAAAATGAAGGAAATTACACAGACACTGTCCACCCCCAGACCTAGCATTCCCCTTCCATGTGGTTTTGGGATGTATGTGGGATTTGAGTTGTACTTGGAAAGGATAACGCATGTACCAACATCTGGAAGGATCATAACGACGGCTGTAAGAATTATTACAGTAGTTGTGGATGAAATCTAGCACTCTGCAGCACATTCAAGCTAGCAGCAGCTTGCTTTGGTTATTGCAAATATTTTTATGCCCTGGATCAGACTTAACAAAATGAAAAGAAAAAGGAAAAACATAATCTAGAGATTAGACAAGCAGGTTCGGCATTGAACATACCTCCAGAGGATTCTGGAGGCTGTATGTGGATTTTGGGAGGAATGCTTGTGGTAGCTAAAACAAAGAACCAGAGGCTAGAAATATTGGTATTATTCTTAGTTCTGCAGAAAATATGCTTTCGGAAGCTTGTGCCGAGTCACATCCACCAAACTTATGAAAAGCATCCAGCAACCGTGGGTGCCACACTTGAGACCTCTGGAAGAAATGGTGGAGTCTTAAAACCCTCTAGAAATAAAGCAGCTCAAGCTGGCAATAATAAGGGCCCCAAATTAGTGAGTACTTTGAATTTCTATTTTTCTTTCTCCTAATTTTTTGCATTGCTCATTTTTTAATTGGGCACGGTACAGTCTAAGCTTCAGAAGGGTGGTAGTAAAATTTATTTTGTATGTCTTTAATATTTTATCAAATATGTGTATGGGGGGTGTTAATAATGTGTGGTGCTACACAAGCTACAAATCTAAGAAAGTTGTGTATCACCTGACCTGGTATTCAGATGGTGAGGCACTACCTTTTGTTTTTAACTCCTTTATTGGCAATCACAGTTCAAAATATTGGCCAACCCAACTTGGAAATGATGATCATGTCTTCCTGCCCTCCTAAACAGCAGAAGGTATGAAAAGATGGCAGCTGGCATTGGTTTGATCAGTTCCTAACTAGGGAAAGTTTGTTAGTCAGAGACAATTGTTACCATAAATTTGGTTCCCATCAGCATTGTTGCTTTTTTGGACCCGGCAATAAGCCAATAATGGGAGTGTTGCTAGGCTAGTTCCCATTTTAATTGGAAATAAGTGATGGGAATCTGATATATACATGTTTATAAATAATTTGCAGCTAAGATGAATAATGTCTTGTTTCCTTAAACAGTAGAAACAACCTAGAGCAGGCAGAAATCCCCAAGTCTGCCACTCCAATGAGCTTTGTGCGCTAGAAGGTCTGTATCTTCCTCGTGACTTTGTTTCTTCCCATACTGTTGCTTCAACCTTTCTGCCTCTGCTACAAATGAAGGCTGCAAAGGGAAACTTTCAGGTCATGAAACTTATTTCAGAAGAGCACTGTACCTTGGGTAGTCCCTCCACTGCTTGGAGCTGTGTCTACTACATTGAGTTTCAATATTCCTTCCATTGAGCCTGAAAGGATGCTTTAGCAAGCTATCGACTCCCCCTTGGAAATAAAGGCATAGCTAATGGCAACCATTAGCAACTTTCAACATAGCAGCATTATTTATAGTCTGTGAGAGCTGACCCAAAGCATCAGCATCTGGGCTTAATCTTTTGAGGAGTGATGCATTTTGTGAAGATCACTTGCTGTGATCTATGAATAATGACTAACAAAATCCAGAGGGACAGACACATTTCTGAGGGTTTCCCAGCACTCCTGAAGCCCCTTGTCTGGAACTTGAAATGTGTGTGGGAGTCCTGTCTTACCGGTACCAAACACGGGAAAGGGCCTTGGAGTCTGCAGCCCCTCTCGACTGCAAAAAGAAGTTGTGCCTAAAAGAAAGGAACCCAAATGAAACCTGTTGACAAAGCTCAGCCTTGCATAATTTCTGGCCATGTGCCATCCCAAACAGACTGCAGGCTGGGAAAGGTGGGTGTTGTTTATCAGAGACACATCTCTTCAAGTTTCATAACTGCCTTTCAGAAAGAGGTCTAGGTAAAGCGACTCCAAGCATCATGTTTTGAGATCCCAGGGTACCACAAAGCAGGCTGGGAAATGGCAAGGGAATAAAGCTCTTTGCTTGGGTCAGCCTGAGCCAAGAGTGGGAAAATGTCCTAGAGGTGCTTTTGGTTCCAGCAATAATACAACCTGTCATTGGTTACATGTTAATTGCACATTATTATCTTCTGTAGGTTTAGTTAGCTCAAGGTTGTAATCAATGATCGGGTTGGTGAAGTCTAATTAATTTTTCCCAGGTCAACTTCAGGAAGTTTGAACCAATCATTTTTAAACAGAGTAAATATAATTTTCCCCCATGGAGAAGGTACATGGTCTCAAGCCATATAGGGTGCCTGTACATGAGCCAAGAAGCTGCTCCAATGTGCTGTAATTACAGCGCACTGCAGCAGACTCAATCAATTAATTGAGCCTTCTGGAGTGTGTTAATTAGCACGCTCCAGCCAGCCTCTGAGTCTCATGTACCCCCCACTTCAAAATGGTGGTGGGGGTGTTTTAACTAAAGCTCGTTCAACGCTCCTGCCACCATTTTGAAGTGCAGAGACACTGATACACAAGACGGTCCAGGAGCTTTAATTAGAGTGGCACTCTAATTAAAGCATCCTCCACTCCCTCCCACCCGTGGGACATATATAAAAACACCCATCACTTCAGCCATAAGATAATTAAGTCATGCAAGTATCCCATGAGGAAGATAGAGTGGCATCTTCATTTCTTGACTGCCCAGTGGCACAAGTCCATCATGGAGGCCAGATCTTCAATGCCGATTCTTTAGCCCACTCCTTTGCCCACTTGTCATTTGATTTGGTCAGTAATTGCTGCACAGTAGGGTGATATGGAGAGCAACAATATTGCAACACGTTTCTTTAAAAAATACCCTGCCCTTTCAGGGTTTATATTTCTACATCAAGCTATTAACACTTTTCATTCTGTGAATGGCCTACAGCTGTCCTCTTGTGTTTTGACAAGACGTAATAAAGTTACCACGGAAAATGTGGGGGAGGAGGCTCAGGATTTCTTGCACTGAGAGTTAATGCACAAGGAAAATATCTTAAACCAGCTTATCTCTCTCTTCACCCAGCATGAAGACTATGACAATCTACTTCCTCCTCTCCAGCTACACCTGTAATTCTGTATTTTGCTAGGCCGTTTTATGCGAAAGCAGTGCCATAGCAATCCCCTTCCAGCAGATGCACGATTATCCCCTATTTTGTGTTTTGCTGATTTTTACTGCCCACAAAATGGAGAGACTAAGACTACTGGCTGCAGAAACAGGAAACAATTAGCAGAACTGAGCATTTATTTTTCCCACATGGCCCTGCCAATACAATATAAACCTGTTTTGCAGCCCGCCCCTTGCTAGCGCAAGTCTTTGACCATTGCAACAGCCCTGTGCCAATAAATAGATGAGGCAATGCACTTTCCACCATAAGAGTAGCACTCACAGTATTATAGCTCAGTTTACGCCAACCCACAATGAGCTAAATTTCATCTCCTCCCAAACAAACACCCAGAAGGAAAACTAACCCATAAATAAAAATGCACAGAACCGCCATGTCAAGCAGACGTGTTACCGCCGATAAGGAGAAGTTGCACTGTCTCTCTGAAGTTCATCAAGCCCTACTCAGGTTCTCCTGTGAATGTCAATAGACAGAAGAAACCCAAGAGGAACTTTCTTTTTGATCTGTAGATGTCTACCCTTATTTTTCAGCCTTTATTTTCTGCAACTTTTACTTCTGGAGAAGAGAAGGTTGATAGGGCCCAATTGCCTGGTGGTTGCATGAGGATGTGAAACTAAAACAAAGCTTTCAACCTTATTTTCACTTCTGGTTTCACCCGCAGTTGAACCAGGGTCCGTTGCACTTTCAAAAACAAGTTAATTAGCCAGCCTGCTTCCTAATCTCATGTCTTGTTTGCACTCACCTGTTTTCATATCTGTTGTCAATCTGTTTTCATGTGTGTCTACTTATATAATGATAAATCCAGCTCCTTTAATTTTAGCTGGAAGAGGAACACAGTTTGACATGTTTCTTGTCATATTTTTTGTTCTGCACCTGGAGGTTCCCCCCTCCTTTTGCTTTGTCTGCAGTGTAGAGAATTTGCCTCTGGGACATTTACAACATCAGGTTAAAGATTTAGGGTTTTTTTATTTCTTTTATTTTTTGAAGAGGGACAGCAAAACACTTAGCAAGAAGGAACAAGTGAGAGCAGACCACCACATTAGAACAAAAGGAAGTCAATCAGAACCAGAAGCAATAATTATACAGTGCACAATACAAAGGAGGACTCAACACATCTGCAAGTGTACAGTAAATGTCTCTTTAGTAGATTTATAGTATTACTCTACAAGGAATGGGCTGAGTAATAAGCACAGAGCTGATTTTACCTGGATAGTTAAAAGCACAGCTGCATGCCTATTATTTGCCCTTGTAAACACAGTGTGTACTAACCGTGTGCATAGAGGAGGAGATGTGCATGTGCATGTTTGAGTGAGAGGGTAAGAATCATTTTTGCAGGTGAAATGAATAGGCCCTTCTGCTTGCATATGATATTTAGTCTTTGCCTACACTGCAGGCTTGGTTGTGGCAGCTAACTTGCAAGAGATACTCAGGAATTCCCTTGGATTCAGTATTGTTTCAGTATCCTTCATGAACCTATTCATTCAGACAATGAAAAATGATAGATGGAGACCAATAGCTCCAGGTCTCTCTTATTTCATATATTTAAAAAGCAAAATCACCCCCTTCTGCACAGTATGCCTCAGGCTGACTTATTTCCACCTTTATCATTTATACTTGTCAGTCTTCTCATTTGGAAAGAGTGGTCCTAACTCAAGGGGTTGGTGCACTGGGTTACTGGGTTATTGCAATGCTCCGTTATAACAACAACTCCCACACACGGAGTCTCCATTCTTTAACACACCTGATTTTGTTTTATTATTATTTTATTATTTCATTCTTTAAAAGGAAGTCTACATAGTGCCCTTCTGCTGCTTCAACTTTTATTGTAGAGCATCATCTTTACTTTGTGCAGAACAGATCTGCTCACCTTTATACCCCACAGCTGAAAAACACTCAGATGACTTGGTACATAATACAATTTAGAAGCGCTCGCTAGGCAGCAGCAAATAAACTTGAATGAACTTTCTTTGCACCTTGCATTGTACCTAAATCAGTGGTTCTTTGGGATAGGAAGGCTGCAGAAACAGGGAAGCTCAGCCTAAAGTGATCCACATGGTGTTTAGCACTCCCAAGCACTGTCTGATGTACATGAATACTCAAGCAGTCCTCATTGTTCAGGCGAATTGAGTACCATACAGGCGTGGATGCAGAGGGAGTGCATTGGCACTTCCTCCCCCCCACCCTTTAATTCTTGCTCCATCCAAACTTTAAAACCAACTGCCTGGGAGGGGCAGTGGCATTTCTATTCAGGCAGTGCTGAGAGAGTCAATTTACTTTGCGGCTCATTATCATCTCCATTGTTCTTGCTAATCTCTCCACTCCACGGTTGTTAACAATCCTCCAACCTTTTTAATAGTCTTGATTTTCCAACATTCAAACTATCCTTTCTTCTGCTATTTTACTGTCTGTTGGCCATTCCTGGGAATGTCTCTCTTCTGTTTCATAGCCCAGCCCACTGTACCTTAATTCTGGTGTAGAAATGACTGATAGTGAAATATTGGAGGTACTTCCAAAACTCTCAGGAAAACTAGATTTTGTTTTACATTTAATTATAATGACCACACAACTAATGACACTTTCTTTTTTTTTGTACCTATTTTGACTATTTTTTTGCCTAGCCTGTGTTTTTTAAACTTTATATGTAATCTAGCAAATTACAGCACATTCTAATAGTTGTATTTGTTTCTGCTCTAATCTTGAACTGAACAATATAATGTTACCCCCCTAGCATATTAATAAAGCAACTAGTTTCTCTTTAACTGGAGGAAAACATGTGTTGTGTTAGATGTAATGATGTGCCATACCGTCTGCACCCCCATTTTCAAAATCCTAGATCCACCCATGGTACTGTATACCACTTAAAATAAAATATTTCCATATCCACTGGGCAACTTCTTTTTTTCATCTCACTGCTGCTCTTTTTCTGTCACCCAACTTTTGAAGTAGTTGCTAATTGGTTAAGCTTCTTTGTGCCTGATTCAGTTGTGGGATATACTGGGAAAAGAAAAAATGTTGTATGCCCGATGACAGGCATCATGCTTGCCTTTAGCATCATCTCAGTCCTTCCTTGCACTGCCTTTTTGTTCATATTTGTACAGCACCTTGCAAAATGTACCCTGGTTAAGACTTTGATCTGCCAGGTACTACAGTAAAACAAGGGTTAGACTGTTGTATCCATCATGGCCCAGGAAATATATGGGGCACAAGGGGAGGCTTATGGTATCTTCGACTGGATGAACTGTATAGTAACATTCTGTTGCTCCAATAAAAGATATCACAAAAAACTTCTTGCCTCCCTTATAGTAATACAAATAATAGGTTAATAATCAAATAATGTAAAAAAAATGGTAGCTGACATCTCAGCTATGGACCTCAAACGTTCGATGATGCCATTCAAGATCATCTTCAGGTTACACAGGAGCAAAACTGAGACACTGAGGTCTGATGGGACCTGATCCCAAGGTCATAGGGCTTTTCCACAGCAGAGCTGGGTGTTGAACCAAGTTGGAAGTTGTACCCCTACAAGTACAGGAGTTTGAAGTCCTGCCAAATGACTGATTCTTTTTTGCATAGCTTTACAGTCTGTTCTTGGGATTGTTTATACTTTTTGTTTTCAAAGGAACCAAAAGTAATCATCTCCATGCAGTTAAGATCCAGGAAAAGAATGGCATCACTTCATTGTTTGATGCTTCAGCTCTTATTTAGAAAAAAATCAATTAACTCAATTGGCAACGTCTTTGAGTTCCTAAAATGTGACTGAGACAGCTAAACAACAAGTGTATCTATGTCTATTAGTTCCAGACTGACTTTTTTGTTTGACATGGTTGTGTCAAAAATTGTAGGTAATTTGTCTCTCAACACCCCATCCTGATAGCCCGAGGTCCTTACCACCACCGAAGCACAGTACTGCTTCCTACATACAATTAAGACCTCACCCTCCAGAAGAGGAACTACTCTGCCATTTCCTCTGTAAACTATGTAGCATGTTTGCAGACACTAGAGAAATGCTACATAATAATAGTTGCATCCTTTTAGGCACATGGGATTTTTCATGTCAAGCATTTAATAAGTCAATATTATTGAGATGGATTAGACATGTGCTGAGCTGCCTTCAAACGAGAGGGAAGTGGCATATCATTTTACTCATCTGAGATTAGTATACAGCAGGATGCTGGACATGGGAGTTTTAACTTATTTAAGAATGTTCCTTGCTTTTTGTTGTTTAAAAACTTCTGTACAAAGCAGAAGAAAAGCTGCTTTTGAAAGACAGAAACCAGGAAATGCTCATATAATAAGCAAGGCAGTGATTTGGGCTCAGCCTTGAGCTTTGGATCCTGCAGAGCTGTTGGGGCTAGTGCCAGGTGCCATGCAGGAGTACAGAAGCACAGCAGCCATCTTGCAGCACTGTCTCCATGCTTGCATTCTTCCCTGATCCCATAACAGCATAGAAAAATCAGCTTCCCTGCTGAAGACATGCACCCTAATTTTGGGGGACAGTTTTTTGGGGAAGAAGAAGTTGGAGGTGGTATTTGAGTAAATAGGGTAGACACAATGCTATTACTTTTTGCACCTTATCCTTTTCACTATAGCCTATGCCTATGGGTAAGTATAGTACAAATACAATGAAAAAGAAGTAATATTGAACTAGAGCCCTTATGGAACTTAAAGTATATATAGTATGTATATCTTAAACAGGTTATACCTTAATAACCTGTTTTTTTTAATGTGGTATTTGGCTCATTGACCAATTTCAATAAGGAAAGGTCCACTGTAAGTTGTTTTCTTTAGCATCTCTATTTGTCCTTTTATTTTCTTGTCTAGGAAACATTCCAGCCTCCTTAGGCTGTTTCATTTTAGGGTTTGAAGAATTGGTGGTATACAAGCAGGTATATCTGACTGTCCATTAAGCCCAGACAAGGAAGGCTGCCCTCTCAGTTGTCTTTGGTCTATGTTCAAAAGTCCTAAAGAATTGAAATTGTGATCTGTCACTTCTGGTCAACTTGAGTTGTCAAGTTGAAATGTATTAAAAGTATTTTTTAAGTCTGTATTAAAACATCTCTAGTGGGATGGAAAAAAATGGGAGAAAAGGATTAGAGAGGGAACAAAAATAGAAAGCTATGGAGAGAGTTTAGATCTGGCCCTGCAATTGGGGTGCAGACATTGGATAATTTGGTCTCAGTATAAATATGTTTAAAAAGCTATGAGATAAAGATTTGATTAACACAGAAAATTCTCTGTTGGAGGTTTATGTCCATATGAGCAGCCATCTTCTATGAATCATCTTAAGAATTCATGGCTCAGTATTTTTAACATTTAATTTGATTATTCAATGAAAGTTATGAATCTGATCCAATTCTGGAAATAACTAGTTGGTTTTTTTAATTGTTTTGCATGGATCAGTCCACTGCTATATTCTGAATTTAGTTGAATAATATAAATAATAGTTCAGCTTTGGCTATGGTCTTGTTTTGTTTTGTTGGGTTTTTTGCTTTTGCATTATTTACTAGGAAACTGAGACAATTTTTTTTCCTTACGTGACATAGTCACTCAGGTTTTCAAAGGGTCTAAGCCTATCAGTCAGGAAGCCTAAAATCCTGACCTGCTCCACTTAATTTGCCTTTGGTATCTGAACTATAAATGTAAAATTAAGGAAGAGGTGGCTTATGTGAGATACGTGAATACATTGAATGTTCTCATCAGAATTCAAGCTAACTTTTTCTTTTGTTGAATCTGCTGATGGCAACTAATGCATAGTTTTACTTTCTGTTCCAAATATATTCTGTACTAGCCAGCATGACAGCACTCTTACCCACATCAGTGACTTGAGTCACTTTATTTATGGTTGCATTTAGACAAACACAAGACTTTGTGCAAAGATAGTGAATTGGGGCTCACCTGTCCTGACTTCAGGCCTGCTGACTTCCAAATTTTATTCTCTAGCACTAGAGTATTGACAGTTTGACTTGATTTCTGAAACTGGTACTGCTCCAGGTAGTAGGGTTGGGTGCTACATAGTGGACACATCCATTGCCCAGTCATGGAGGTTAGCATTCGCGTGATACGAGCCATTGTGTAACAAACTGTATGGTGGAAAGTAGCAGATCCCTTGAATATGACAAAGATGTGAAGTCAAGATAGTTTTATTGCAAAATCTCCTTGCGAACGGGACAGTTCTGCATTGGTTCAGAGGTAGGAGGAGCAGTTGGTCTAGTAAATCATTTCCATTCTGAATTCCTACGCGTCCAAGGCTATGCCTACACTGATAGTTAAGGGTGACCTAAAGGTCAGCCTTAACCACAGCCCATCCCAGCCAACCATTTATACTGCAAAACCTTATGCTTTTTCTCTGGTGGCAATCCAGCCCATCCCTGGGAGCTCTGCTGAACTTTCAGGCATAAGGTCAATCCTATATCTTGCTAATTCATAACTTAGGTGTGGGCTCCAAGGTCTTACATAATGGTGAAGTGCAGCTTGAGTGGCTGGTTGAGGGGTTACTTCCAGGTCAGCCCTATATATCAGTCCAGACCTAAGTGAAGTTGCTTTCCAACTTTTTAATTTTCCTTTTTAGAAACAGATTTGGGGGCAAAAGACACAAACGTTCTGCACCACAATCTATTCTGGACACACTCGCACACACCCGCTCCTAAGTGTGTCTTCAGTTGCACTCCAAGTGTAAAATCCCTGTTGCAAAGACCCAGCCAGAGGCTTCAGAAAGAGCTGAATTGGAAAAGAAGTGGGATTAGACTCACCCACATTATTTTCTTTTGTGCCAGTGTTAACAGACGTTTCGAGTTAAAGTGAGAAACAGCCAGGAAAAATGTGCAGATGCCTAATTCTCTGCAGGATTTATAATATTATATGGTAAGCGTTTGCACCCTATACAATAAAACTGAGTTGGCTTTACTACATATAAAAGAAAACAAAACAAAAAAACACAAGTTTGACAGTAATTAGGGGGAATAGACATTTATTTTATCCTTTTACTAGCAGGACCAATTGTGATTTTATGCTCTGAAAAAGCTCATTTTAAAGTTTTATGTCTGAAGTTTCTTTGCCAAATCTAGCCTAATATTGTTACATTAAATGGATGGTAAAATGTGTTCTTAAAACCCCCTCCTTAAAACTTGGGAAATGAAGCTAATGAGAGTCAGGTCCTGAAATATGCAGCCCTTGAGTTCTGTAGCTAGCAAACATGTACAAGATGTTTGCCACTCTCTCCCAGCATGAGTCTTCCTCTCTTTTCAAACTGTAGATGCCATCCAAGTTCCTGCTTATTTCCAATCACCCAGACCACTGCCCTTTGCACAGCAACAGCAGAAAACTGAAGCTGTCTGTAGACTTGTTGGCACCATGAAAGTCCAGGCCCCCAGTTTCTCCTTCTTGAACCCTCAAGACTTCTCAAAATATAAATATCTTCTGAAGTGAATGGCTTCAAAGCTGGTCAGCAGAATTTTTTTAATGCACTTTTTCTTCCCTTTCTCTGTTGCAATATTCCAAGCACCTTTGAGCAACAGTTATTTAAAGCTGTCTATTGAATTTGAAGATGTACTGTTATTCTCTTTGCTTAGTCCATACCTACTTTTTGACTGTGATGGGGAAAGGGAACCGCACATGAGGTCCCTTCCAGCCCAAAAGTCTATGAAATCTATGAGTTGAATTTGCATGCACAGAACAGGCCATAAAAGTTTAGATCCAAAGATACCTTTAGAGCATGTTTTCCTCATATCCAGAATATTTGCTGATTATTAGGATGCCTCTAAAGTTTATACATGTTCTCCTACTGACCACTGAAGTTATCTATCCGCATAGCAGAACTTAGTTGTCCTTAACCATTTAGACACTGAGGACCTCAGAGTCAAAGAGCTTTGTCCTCACAGCAGCCTTACAAGGCTGAGACCTCCCTACATCTATTATTCTCCTGTTGAGATGCCGAAGTGGAAAACAACATGATGGTCTACACCAGAATCCATCCTCAACTCTTTCATATATATATGCTCCTAAATATATCTTCCCTGCAGCAATTCCCTGCTGCAAATACACAACCAGAGATTTTAGAAAGAGGGGAATGGGAAAAGAAAGGGTAGAGCTATTCCCAGTTTGCAAATGGGTGACTGAGATGCAGGGTGGATTCAGTTGCTCACCCAAGGCCATAAAGAAAACTGAGCTGAGCTGAATGTGAGTGTTTAGGTCCCTGCCCACTGGTCCCAGCTTCACAAAGGAGGCAAAGGGTGTGTGCTCAGTCTTAGTGGAATTTAAGTTCCTTTGAAAACCCCAGGTTAATGCTGACACATGAATCAACACAGACAACGCTTGGAGTTAAGGATTTTTCTCGTCTCTCCCACACCGCTTGCTCAGAACAGTGGGCAAATTTGGCCTCCTGATCATGCTGTTTAGTCAGACAGAAGCGACTAGTGTGAGTGTGTTGCCATTTTAGACTGACAGCTCTTGAAATAATTGTCGGTTGCAGGGTGCTGTCAGACAGGGTAGGTGGGTCTTCATGGGGATCAAGCCAATTGTTGCACAAACACCCTTTAAGGATCAACAAACCCTAGGTAAGGGTGTTGGCTACTTCCCACATCCACACCCAGCACATTCACCTTCTCACTCGAGATGGGAGCAAGAAGTATCAACAAGGCACTGAGTTAAGAGGAGGTAATTGCAGGGAAGATACGCCCAAACAGGAGGCTGGATGTTGCCTAAGGACAGCTGGATGAATGCTGCAGATGCTGACTTTCCCACAAGAAGAGGTCTGAATGCATCCCAGCTGCTACTGTCCTGTGTTTCCGTAAGAGTCTGCCCAAGGGGGAGGATCACTGTCTGTGATTTCAGCATAGTCTGGATCCAAGGGGAACTGGGTTTAGTTTTTGGTTCTCTAATTCATTTTCTTTGTAGCTTCAGACATAGCCAGTTAAACCCCTCCATTCCCAATCTGTCAAATGGTGCTAATTGAGCTCTAGATTTGGGAGAATTAAGAAGCTAGATTAGTGGGAGTAAAGCCCCTTTTTTATCCCCAACTGAAATGAGGTACCCAGGAGACTGTGGTTGACATGAATACCGAAATCAGGTATCACCTTTGTTTTTGTAGAGTTGTTGAGTGGATCATGCTGGGGCTAGGTTTGAGTGAGGGATAGAGATAGAGATATCCTACTGAAAAAAAATTACGAGTTTCTATACTAAAAGGAAAAATCACAAAGAAATTAAATTGACTTGGCTTCACCAACCTTGACCTTTGTCTTCGTAATAATAATATTCTCCAACCCATTCTAGGCTTTTCCTGTGCATGAGGAAGGTACTCGGTAGGCGGAAAAGAAGCAAGGGGGAATACATCTCAGTAACAAGAAGTTGGAATAGTGTTTCATCAGCTTGGCATTCTCCCAGTCCCACTCCCCCTCCTTCTTCTGGCACTTGTTATTGAGTCAAGTTTGTATTTAGCCAGTGATATGAAGAATGTTTTTAACACTCCACTTGCCCCCCACCCTTAGAAATCCTGTTAAAACTAGACATGTACTTTGAGACAGATCTTTGCAGGGTTCTTTTTTAATCATGTAGGCCCTAACACTTTATCAGGCCTCTTTGCTGGCATTAATAAAGGCCATTAAACCATTTTTTAGGAGAGACGTCTTTGTAAATACAGTACATTTTGTCTGCAATTTTCCCTTAATTAGAACATAGACATCTATTTTGAACCAGTGTTGGCTAACTTTTTTTTTTTCATCAAGGACTTGCTGAAAGCTTTTTTAGCTTTCTTGGGGTGGTGATTTTCATTCTGCTTGCTCGGTGGGATCTTATTAAACAATTGTTTTTGACAGTCTTAAATGCAAACAGCAAGACTGCAGTTACTGGGAAATTAAAATTATATTGCTAGCACAATGCCAAGGGTTCTTATTCTTCCCAGGAAGGGTCTGACAGCATTTTTATGTGAAAATGTAGCTGTGCTTTAAACAAATGTTTAATACTGACTTGGATCATAAACTGTTGGTCAGGCTTTCAGGGAAGGTTCTTAAACGTGCGTTCGATTTCAATGTTTATGCCATTATTATACGTTAGAAAATGTTTTTAATAATAATGTTGTGTTTTATTACGGATTAAAGAAAGTAGTAAATAGGAATCCTACCTCTATGGGGTTTTATAGTGAGAATTAAAACTTATCAGAAAATGAGCCTGCTCTGTTACAGCATATTTAGTCATTCCACAAAAGTATTTATTATGTATTTATATTACAGCAGTACTTGGAGGATCCAGGTGAGATCCAGGCTCCAATGGACTAGGTGCTATGTCAACACATAGCAAGAAAAAATCCTTGTACCAGAGAGCTTACTCTCTGAAGTCCAGAGATCTGCAAACACTTATGAAGTTGTCTATCTCTTAGTATGTGAATCATCCTGTTCATTTATGATCCCACGGCAGCAGTACAAGTGAGTACGTGAGAGGGTGGGCAGTCATGCTTTGAGTCTATGACCTTTAAAAACATCTACTCCATCTCCTTACTCATTTCAACTGGATTTCTGTTGGAGTGATGCGCAGAAAATAGTCTGGTTTCCCCCTGCCCTCCGCAGTCAAACGCCGTACCCACCTTCAATTAAACAACTCCTATTTCTGTATGTAAGCATCCTATATTATTCAACCGGTGTGGGTATTTATATTGAATAATACAGCCAACAACATTCTCATCGGGCATGTAAAGGATTGGCAAGGTGGTACTAGAGACCTAGTAAAGAGTGGACCTCAGTCTCAACTAAGGATGTCTCACTTTGTGGCAGTAATACAATGGTTATGTTCCTAGCAGCTGGCTTGTTTCATTCTGGCTATTGGACAAATGCTGGATTTCTCTTTCTTGGCCCTGGAAAGGACATTTCAATGACAGTCCTGTGTGGGAGACCAGCCTGGATGACTCCATGGTACTTTGCAAGTTAAAGAGTGAATCCATTTTCTGGTTTTGGCTTCAGCAGGGAAGAAAGGTAGCATTACTGCTCCGAGCTTTGTTTTTTTGCCTACCTCAGTGGCAAACTAAACACCCACATGGAGATTATGAGCCAGGTAGCAAAAGGGTGGATCCAGCCTTCTATTTAATGCATATAATATTGAGTTTCCTACTTGTTCTTCATATTGAATCTACCATTTAGATGTCTACTTTTAAGTGCTCCCAGGTGGTTAGATGTTGACGTGCTAAGAAATGCTACCTCCTCCTTTACCGTGACTGCAAAATAGGGGCTATTTCAAAATACCAGGCAGAAGTTACCAGGCGTTTCTAATGAGATTTGCTTTGTTTTATTTTGGTTCATTCAAAGAAAAGGTATGTGGTTCCCACTCCTTTTTATATCTGATTTTAATTCTTCAGAAATCATTCTAGTAAGAACTGTTGGGTTTCTAGCTGTTTCTAACTACTCCATGACCATTTCAGGCTGGACATAAGGAGGAACTTCTTTACTGTCTGAGCCCCCAAGGCCTGGAATAGACTGCCGCTAGAGGTGATGCAAGCACCTACCTTGAATGCCTTTAAGAGGCATTTGGATGCTTATCTTGCTGGGATCCTGTGACCCCAGCTGACTTCCTGCCCCTGGGGAAGGGGGCTGGACTCGATGATCTTCCGAGGTCCCTTCCAGCCTAAATGTCTATGAAATCTATGACATCTAGCATGGGCGACTGGTGCCTTCTGCTACTGGGGGGGCACCAGTGGCCGATTGCAGTGGCCGATTGCAGTGGCCAACGTCCCGGGGGGGTCCCAGCGGCCGATTGCAAAACCTGGAAGCAAAGCCAGCAAAAACTGGAAGTGCCAGCAGCATGTCTCTCCATGCCCCACCTCCCCAGCCGGGGCCAATCTCAAGGGGTGCGCATGCACCCAATGCATTGCCAATGGTTTCTAGGCTCCAAGAGAGCACAGATACATGGAGAAAAAGCACAAGCTAATGTTTTTGTGCCAGATTTCAGTAAATTTCACTGGTTGTGCCTAGACTGCATGGTCTGTGTCCTTAGGCTATAAAAAAAACTATTTTTTGGAACACTTTTCAAACAAGTGTGGATTAGGATGCTGCTTAGACCTACAAAAATAATCAGCAGATTTTGATTGCTGTTGGAATTTTGCTTTACCCACTTCTTATCAGCGGGGTAGAAACTACCATTACACTAAATGTGATTTGTTTTGGTTTGGTTTTTTTTTAACCTATTGTATTCAATATTTAGCCTATTGAACCCTGTTCCATTGTTCTGAGTCTGGCGGCATGGTGCTGCTTGTATATTAAAGACACTCACAAAAATACAGGAGACTCGGGACTTGCAGACTCTGCATGGTGGAAGGAACACTATTTTGTGGCTTTAGAGGAATGAGTCAACAAAGATTTCTTCCAGACAGAAAAATGGTTGATTACGCTACAAGAGTCCCTCTCAAATCTTCCATGCAAGTTGATAGTATGGTGACAAAATGGAAGGCACGGGTTGGCGGGTGAAGGGAATCCTAAAAAACACATTCGCATTATTAAAGGTTGACATGCCAAGGCAAATCCTGCAAACGCAATCTCTTCACTCTCTGAATTACACAGTCGGCATAGAGTAGCACACTCACTAAAGACTGACTGCGTGTTCATAGTAACTTCAGAGCATCACGATGAAGTTATCTGTAGTACCCGGCTCCACGAACAATCACATTTCAATCAGTGAAACTATTTGAGGGGCAGAGAACTGGTCAAGATGAATAAAGGTAGCAGGATCTGACTCCAAACAAAACTAGAAAAGCAAGCACAGGGGAAACTCCTCAGCTTTAAAATGAATGAGAAAGGAGGCAGGGGGTGGTTTTGGCTGGAGGTGCTGCGATCTATTAGATATCGCTCTGCATTGAGGACTGGGCTATTTGTTAATGCTCTGGGATCTGTGTCCTTGGCTATGCATGACCTTGGTTATTAATTTGATTTTTTTTGCCTAGTCCATCTATATCTATTTTTGAGGTAGGGACTTAATTTCCTTATGTTTACACTGTACCTGGCCCCTATCTCAGCTATGACTCCTGGTCTTAATTGAAATAACACCTTTTTATCAAAACCAGAACATTGTTTCATCCATATCAGTATGGTCGATAACAGACCAAAATGGTCGGCAAGTGAAAAACTGAGGGATCATTAGTGAAGATCGACGAGAAAGGACAAAGTTTATTGTCCGCAGCCTTGACCTCAGTGGGGAAAGGTACAACAAAAAGAGCAGCAATTTGGGAGGGAAATTAAAAATAATGAAATGTGTCTTTTAATGGTCAGAGTGTTCCAGTTAATCCAGGAGGAGAGACGCTGGCAGCACACCACTGGCTCTCTCCTAAGAGCTCTTAACGCAAAAAACAAATGTGAAGACAGTGACATTAACTTCACTTTTTTAACGGCAGTTGTTCAAGGTCATAAAACTGATTCAGTTTTCCAGTTTCAACTTTTCCCATCTACTTTACTGGATGGTAATCAGGTCATTGGGCCACTTCCCTTGGAAACAGACCAAGGCGTCCTGAGTTTTTTGGTCTAAATATAGCTGTCCTTTTTTTAGCATTGTTAGTTTTCCCACTTTCCCCCCGCCCCTTCTTTTAAGTGAATTTAGTGCAGCCAAAAGGTGCCAGATCGACATCACTGGAAAATGAAGTTCCAGCGCTGCTGTTTATCCAGGGAGCAGACTGTGTTTTTCTCCATAGCACATTGGCAGGACGGGCTGACTGTGAACTGCTCCATCAGTGTGCCTCGGCACTAATTGGGAGGAACTAGGGCAGTTCGGTCTCTGTGCCTTGTACTCCAAAGCCTCCCTGCTTGGCTGGCCAACAAGTCTACCAGGCTCTCTTGTTCTGCTTTTTCTCTCCAAGCTCGAGCACCGTTCCCCTAAGACTGGACTTGCACCTTCCACAACATTTACCTGCTTCTTTTGTGCTAGGGGATTTGACAGGCAGAGATTGGAAGTGTGGGGAAGGAATAATATTGTGAACGGCATTTCTTTTCTACTGTGTTCATTATTATCATTAATTGTTTCAGATCTGGGCCTGCTAATTACAGCACATTGCATGTCAAAGATGGCCTTTCATTGTACTACAATCAACGCCATACAAGGGAGCCTTTGACATATACAGATGTGACATATACAACCTTGACATATACCGATTGTGATGGCGTGAGCTGGTGCTTAAGAAAGCTTCTGCATCTCTGAGTTTGGTTAGTCTATAAGGTGCAACCCTGCCTGGCCTTCTGCATATACAGGCTCATGAAATGCTGATCACAATAGGAGAACATACAAACCCCTACAGGATGGGACCTTGCCAGGCGCCTGTAATGTTAATGCTAAATAACAATGTTTTTAATTGAAATTTAACATTTTGGTACTGCAGCTTCTTGGGTCTCAAAGAAGCTTAAAAGGTGTATCCCAAGGAAGGTCAAATAACAACTGCAATTTGCCACTGATACTGCATTATAAAATGCATGCTGCTCTTCATTTGCTCCTATGAATAAAATTTCCTATTTACTTTGACACTCCTGAGCTTTTCTACTTTATTAACACTGCCTTGTCACTGAGTGGGCTTTCATTCCTCTGGGCAGGCCGTGCCTTTCTACTTTAGAAGTGGGAGGATTGTTTGCAACTAATGCCATATATTAGCAGTCAGAGCTGCCAGACGTGTTTGGTGGTCCCTGCTCAGTATGTCACTGTTACGACCATCTTGGCTAGAGAAACGATGCCTTGAAGTTTCGTACTCCCTAAAAGATCAAAATGATGGAAAAGCAGGACCCACAGTTCAGTAGACTTCAAGTGCAAGAGGTTTTCCTTGCGTGATATTCCTACAGCTTTCATCTGTATCACTTCATCTACTGTGTTTCGTGGAAAAGGGCAGGCTGAAAGAATTGGAAGAAGTTGTTCATTTTGGTGTGCACAAGACAGTTTGGCCTGCTGATTTACTGGTGTATTTTTAGTGCCTCATGAGATACTCTCAGCTCCTTTTGAAGTCAGTGATGGCTGAAGGTAGTCAGTGCTTAAGGACTCCTGCAGCTTCAGAAATGTCAGTGGGCATCAGGGATTCAGGACCAAGCTCTAAACAAATGTACTTGCAAATTTTGCAGGGATGACTGAAGATGCCTATGGCTCAAATGGAGTTGAACGCTTCCCAGCCCTTTTCTCCAGGGGTCAGAAGAACGCCCTCGTGGATAAAATTCATAAAACCTGGTGGATTCTTTTGATGATGAAATAGCTTTTCTGAGGCTCTTTTCCTTTCTAACAGTCATTGAGATTACCAGTGGCTTTCTCACCACTTTTCGGTAGGAACATTGCAGATTCAAAGACCTTTGGGGCGTTTTTCCCCCTCAAGGAATCTGTTTCAGAGGAAGCCTGGCTGTGAGTTGAACTTGCTAGATGGGGATTCAAGAGATCTCTAGGCTAGACTCATCAAGGGATTTAGGAGCTTGTCTCCATTTAGGCATCTAAAGCATCTCTAGGCCAGATTCACAAAGGGATCTCTAGGCCAGGGATCTAGGTCTAGATCTCTAGGCCAGACTCACAGAGGGATTTAGGAGCTTGTCTCCATTTAAGCATCCAAATGCCTTTGTGAAGCTGGGCTCTCTGTTGTTCAATCCCAGCCTCTGCCACAGACTTCCTGTAAAACCCTGGGCAAGCTACTTAAGAAATATGCATGAGTGCCCAGGAAATTTGGCAGCGGGGGCGTGATGGCAACATTAATTAATTGCCGTGGCTTCCAGAGCGGTGACAACGAATGTTGCCCCTGCTCCCCCTGCCGCCAAATGTCTGGACCCATGGGGCTGGATGGCATGTCCCCATGCTGGATTTGGGCTCTCGGCTGGAGGTTGACCACCACTGCTCTGTTGTCTTTGTGTACTTACGTGGGAACGGTGCTGGCAGGGATTGTATTTGGCTTAGTCTAAAGCCCAGCACAAAGCAAAATGAATTGGAGAGAAAACCCAGCAGAGGTTTCATCACAAATGATGAAAAGAATAAGTTTTGTTTCCACCCAGTTCTGGAAGCTGCAATGAGAGGAAGAAGGAAAGCTGTTTGCTTAAAGGGGTCAACGTTACATTTTCTACTCTCAAAACAAGCCCACATAGTGCTCAGCCCTTAGATAGACAGATATTTTTCACTCTATTATTGTTTTACAGTGTCAGGTCCAGACACTTGAGCATTGTTGGAATGCAATGGGGGGTGGAAAAAAAATCATGTTTTAAATCTCAG
>NW_017728991.1:3180725-3181592 GCF_001723915.1 Gavialis gangeticus | reverse complement strand
CCACATAGTGCTCAGCCCTTAGATAGACAGATATTTTTCACTCTATTATTGTTTTACAGTGTCAGGTCCAGACACTTGAGCATTGTTGGAATGCAATGGGGGGTGGAAAAAAAATCATGTTTTAAATCTCAGATGGGGTAATAAACTGCAGCCAGAAGCTAATTGTCCTGAAACCTGATCCTTTATAATATGTTACTGCTATAATGGGACTACTGAACATTACTGCACTGGGGAGGGGGCTTGTCTCACCGTGAGTTACCTAGTACATGCACACACGCTTAAAAAACACCACCAGATCACAGTTTTGCTCCTGGCTGTATAGACCCGAGTACAAATTCTCCATGCTTTATGTACATTAAGCCGACGAAGGAGGGTATTAATCCTCATCACGGTTAATGGCTCACTCTGGATTTTCCTCCTACCTACTTTCTTCTACCCAACAAGTCTTGACAAAGCCTTGCCCCTCCTGTCAAAAGAAAATGAATTGGGACTAAGAGCCTGGAAGGCCATAGGTGGCTTGGAAGCCGTACTGGGGAACACTCGCACTACAGTATTATTATTTTCTTTTTATACCAGCGTTAAATAATATTTGAGCTCAGGGTGGTCAGCCCAATGGGTGGCTGTGTCGGCTGCATACAGCTACAGAGCTAGCACATCCATCATGTGCTTCTTTCAGTTTTTGTTCAGCAGTGTTTTTCCCCCCTCCCTCTCCAAAACAAGACCTGAGCCAACCAGATCATAAGATATTAAGGCCAACCTCTAAACATTAAACCCCCCTTTTGGACTGGACTTTAAATGGCAAAATTTAGAAAAAAATAAAATTAAAAAAATAAATAAAATTATTTGTGTGTGTGTGTGTGTGTGTGT
>NW_017728991.1:3163075-3180639 GCF_001723915.1 Gavialis gangeticus | reverse complement strand
TATATATATATAATCTTTCCACACTCACCCCACATCTGTGGCACAAGCAATAGCAGACGTGCCAACCCGCTCCCAGAAAAGCCGTTCTAAAAACATTTTGAACCCAAGGAAAAGGACATTTATTAGAGCCAGTGGAAAGAATCGCATCAAATTTCCATGGAAATTTACTGACATGTTTTTTTTTTCCTCGAATTTTTCAATTAATTAAAGAAGCCCATGCAAGGGCCTGATCTCATGAGTTCTGTCACGGTAGACTCCACACCTGCAATCAATGAGGCCTATCATTTTGCAGTTGTACTAGCCTTATCCAGACCCCTCAGTCCATCCTCACAAGTCTTGCCCCCCAGCTCCTGAACCATTTTTGTCACCCACCGCTGGACTATCTCCCGTTTGTCCACTTCTTTTCTATAGTGGGAGGGTCCACAACTGGACACAGGACTCCAGATGTGGCCTCCCCAGTGCTGAATAGAGGGGAAGAATCACTTCCCTTGACCTACTGGCAACACTTCTACCAATGCAGCCCAAGATGCTCTTAGCCTTTTTGGCAACAGGGGCATGCTGCTGGCTCAGCCACTGTAAATCAACAGTTATCACATGGTTAACTGAGCATTTGGTTTGAATTGCATTGCTGCTTTTCCTCCTTATGTCTTTGATGCCCTTCACATAACTTGATGTGTCCTGTGGTTCCAGTTGGAAAAGTGATGCTGATGCCTTGTATGCCTTTTGACCTCTAGCCCTTAAGTCAGTCTGAGTTTTGCCTCTGACTTCAGCAGAAGGAGCCACGGGCCATTGTGTCTCCATAAGTCTGTTCAACCCATTTAGGTGTGAAGTCTTTGATCTCCCCGAAGTGCAGATAAGGCACTGCCGAGTTGCACCTCTCTGGATGTTTTGAGGAAAAGATTCTGCAGCTGGCATTGGTGAACCATTAGATCATAAAGATGTTATCAAACAGGAATTATTTTAGTCACCTAATTCCAGGAATTATTATTTTATCATCTGTATTATGTTCTGCCTAGGAATCCCATTGATCTAAGCACTAAATGTGGCTGAAAAGCACAGGCCCTTCTTTTAAAACTGGAACAAGACCTGGCAGGTTGGACGAAACAGCTAAAGAGAGTGATATAATGCTTAATGTACAAACCAAGAGCTCAGACCCAAGGCCTAAGGGAGCAGACCTGTGGAGTAAGAGGATGCCGTTTTTATTTGCATTATCACTTGTCAGACCATAACTGGGCATTAAGCTATGGGCTGTTTCTTTTTTAATGTAAGTTCGCTGCATCCTATTCTACCCGAGCTGAGATATAAATATTCCTATGGTTAATACAGAGCAAATTGGAAACTAATCATATTAAATCACTTAATCCCAATACAGTGGGGGGAAAAAAGCTGTTGAAATTCAGAGTTGTTAATCTATCATGCTGAGGGAACAAGTGCCAAAGTGGAAGAGCAGAGCTGAAGCCAAGCTAAGTCGGGGAGGTTTTTCTGTTTACGCTTTCTTTGACCATGAAAGTATGTGTTTCATCACAGGGGTCCTGCTGTGACTGGGATTATATGAAGCTTTCCAGGAGTCTTAGACCTCAAATATGAAATTTTGCCCTCATTCTTACCTGTTCAGCCATAATGGAAGGGAAGGAATCGACCTATTGTCATCTCGGGTATCAGTTGATTACAATCCTACAGAGACGTCCTACAGACAGACACCACGATTAGCATTAATCCAGTATTTACATGTACAAATCTCTCAAAGGTCAAAATGCCACCAAATTCAGATGGCAACATCCTAAACCAAGAAGTAATGCCATGAGATGCATAAACCAATCCGTGGTAAAATAGGAGAATAAAACCCAGGCTTCCCAATCCCCCATCCCAGTCTCTAACAAGTCGTCCCATTCGTTGTCGGAACGAAGAAAACAGCATAAACTATTTTCCTCCTTGTCAGAAGGTGATGTTGTTTCTACTTTCCAGCTATAATAAAAGACAGTGATGCCCTTCTGCTCAATGCACATACAGCAGCTGTGCACAAAGATGTACCCAGGCTTGGTTGAAGCAGAGTTCATGTTCAAAAAGTGAGTGCTCACTTTTGCCGACATAATTCCCTGCTTCGTAATGTGTAGAGGTATATGTGAAAAAGATGGCTTGAAAAGACAGCAGAAGAAAAGTACATCTATTCATTAAGTAAATTTAGCATTGGTGAAAGGTAGGCAGCAAGGGTCCGCAGAGACTGATGACCTTCATAATGGACATATCTATAGTGCAAGCAGCAGCAATGCAAAATTTCGCTCTTTCTCACTTCTCTTAGCCGGGGTTCCTATCAGAGGGAAGATGATAGTTCATCAGCTATGCCTATTCAAACCAGTATCCTCGGCTTCTTGGCTGAAATATTCATGAGTGGTGCCAGTTGTGGTGGCGGTGGTTTTTTACTGAGAGTAACAATGTCTCCGTTAGAAACTAGACACAGACCCACTCCTAGTTGAGAAGCCACTTGAAAAGTTATCCTCCACTAATAGCTTACACACCTGGACCACTTGGAGTCCATCAGCAGTTGCAGGTGAAACATTATCATATCCCACCACCAGTCCCTTAGGCCAGTGCATCACGTCATAGGGCGGAGGGGCAAGGAACGAGCATATTTGTTCCATTTAAACAGCTTAAACTTAGATTTTAAAAGTTATTGCAATGGAGAGTTTAACTTACTTTCCAGCATATCAAGATGTACAAGTTGGCGCTTTTTTTAGGAGGCATAAAACATTACCTCTGAATCTCCAGGAGCATTTAAGGTTCAAGATCCCTAACGCAAACTCTTTTAAATTGCATAGCAATTTCACGTTCAACGACGACAACAACAAAGACCTACAGTCTTCTGAAAAGTTAACGGGGGAAGTCGATGACCTCTACTCCAATATTCAGCGAAGGCAGAATGGTTCTTTATTAATTAAGAAATGTCAAATGTCTTCAAAAAATAAAAACAAAAGTCTGTGCTCCTATTCTCATGTCCCTGAATTAGCTTGGCTAGCAGACATTACAGCTAAACAGATGATGCTTCCTCATCTCAGAAGGGAGAGAGATTGTGGATATTTTAAAGTTGGAGTAGATAAGCTGGGGGGGGAAGAGCTCTCTGCCCACTGGCAGTAGGTTATGGGACTCTTCTGAAGTCACCTTATACTTGGAGCTAGCTTGTGAGTAGATGCACGAGGCAACACCATCCCAATGCAACACCTTCCTTAGGCTGAGATACTGGAGTGCCAGAGCATGTCACAAACACTTCTCATGGCCTTCATGCTCCTGTACAGTTGCAGTGCTGATGTAAGACCAGCTCATCCGAGACAACATAAGGCAACTCAGAAAACAATTGAATATTGCTCATTAATTTACTTTAAAACTTGGTTATTAGCATTTGAAATTGTGTATTATATGAACAGAGATTTCTAATGGTAGTTGTTTTGGGCTGTGAAAGGCAAATGTGCATAACTACATTTCGGAGGCTCTGTCAAAGCAGAACCAGGTATGTTCTGCAAAGACTCGTGTTCAAATCTGGCTGCACCTGAAGATCTTGTGAGGTCCCTTCCAGGTCTGTGAAATGTCTGTGAACTTCAGACACTGAATGAAAGACCTTTGTCAACCTCCCTAGCTTTGAGTGATCATTGAACAAAATAAGCAGCAATGCCATCAACCAAGTCAACCAGCAAAAGCTTTTGTTAGCTGACCCTTTATATATGGCACATATCTAACCCCTTGGGAACAAGGTTACCCTTTATACCAGACAGACACAACTGTTAGCATTTGAGATACGCCAGATTTAGAAGAAATCTTGTTAAATATGGATGTAGACGTGTTCTTAATGGCTTTTCTACCCATCTGATGAAAGAGTGGCTACCTCGCATGTCTCAACAAAAGGGTGTTTCCACCAACGTGCTGATTTTTAGGATCTGTCTGGAACTGGCCAGAACCCAGGATTCACAACCAGTGGAGAGCTCTGAAGGTAGTTCTTTTTGGAAATGCTTCAAACTGGTGGCATAAAATACAATAGCAACATGAAAACACCTTTTTGACTTCTTGTTGTTGGGAAAATTTCTCATCAAATTTCACAAAACCAATACATTCCTGAGAAACATTTTGGTTTAGTCAAATCAGCGTTTTCCAATGGAAACTTAGTTCTTTGGGGAAAGTTTCTTCCAGTTCTAATAGTATCTGCAGGAGAGATCAGGTTGCAGTCGCGTGGAGGGAGAAATGGGGAGAGATTCTTGGGTGATTCTCATTCGGCTTATTTCTTCGCTGGCTTTACAAAGGGCCAAAATAAGCTACAAGGGCACAATCACATTTTAGGTTGAGTAGTTTGGCAGGTAGAGCCATATTCCACAGGCATCAGGGATGCACACAGTTGAGTCTAAGTGGAGCCCATTTTAAATTTTGTGTGAGAGAGGTTGATTGTTTTGGCCTCTTTCCTTTGCTCTAGGGTAAAATAGAGGCACCCTTCTTGGGATATTATTGGTGCGAAATCATAAGTTACAGTTTTATTACCAGTTGCTGTGCATGTGTGTGTGAGGAAGGGAGAGGGAGCACATGAGGGAGGGAAGCAGGGGTATGAGAATATAACCACTCTTTTATGCCTAGGAGCCCAGTCTTTTTCTTTTGTAAGGGCATTTTTGTTTTAAAGCGGGAAAGGCAGAATTGGCCTGTCCAAAGTATGTCAAGGTTTGATGCATTTTGGAGCCGGGGGGTGGGGCTGGTTTGTTTGTTTTAATTGATTGAGTCTTCAGTTTCACGTGGGATGAAAAATGGATGTAGAAAGTTTCTGGCTATGTGTGTTAGTTCTTTTTGTTCTAATACACATGTATCTGTGTGTCATTGAAAAGAGAAAAAAATTAACAAAAACCATGCACAGCCTGCACTCAGCATTTTAAACCAGCACAGGGGAGAACCTTAATCTGGTGCTATAACTGTGATATCTTAATTCTTCATTTAGGCCAGCTAGGGAACTGGTCCAGAGACAAACATGTTCTCTGCTCTGAATAATAGATGAACGGCCTTGACACCGTTATGCAGAACTCCCTCCTCAAGTACCCCCAGGAGCAAAATGGAATAAAAAGAAGGGCTCCTGTAGAGTAGCACTTACCCACCTACACCACCGACAAGGGAATTAATGGGACTACAAGCATAAGTGCTACTTAACACAAATAAAGGTTGTAGAACGGGAGGAGGGGAGAGGTTTTTCCAAGGCACAAAAGTGGATTTAGGCCCCCAGACCACCACACAGACAAGAGGATACAAAGAGCACGACAAGCAGTAAGTAATTGAATTACCAGTTGTTACGGAAGAGATTGCAAATGTCCTAAGGATTGCTGGATGAGGAGGAGGAAAGCAGAAGAGCATGTGCTTGGCAGGTGGAAACATATTATTGAACAGAAAACAATTGCACAAAAAAGTATGGACAGGAGCCAGTGCGATGAATGGTGAAAGCAACATATTTTGCTCACGCTCGCTGACCTGTTAATTTTGAGAGAGACACAACATGCTCTCTTTCAACGTGTTGATGTTCCCGTATTAGACGGCATCTGGGATTGTATAGTCTATTAGTACTAGGCACTACTGAAGGCAATACATAGTTCAGGCAACCAAACCATACCACTGTTTGCAATGGTAGTTCATTGGGCCCCTGAGTCCTGACTCATCTGGAACATAGTGGGGAGGGAAGGAAGTCAAATGAAATCCTTCAAGCCCATTCTTATGAGTGACTCATTTATTTAATGAAACAGCTCTACAGTGGTTTTCTGAGTGGAGCATCTACATGGCATCATCTCCCCCAAGGACCAAGGTCATTCACCATGTCATGCTTGCAGAGGATAAGGCACATGTGGGGTAGCAAGATTTAAAGGACAACCATATCTTACTGACTAATTCTGTATGTGCACAGCAAAGGACGACAGGGCACTTCTAGGAGTGCTTTATGGCTTTTTCTGCTCCATCTAAAATGTTGATCCAGAGCTACCATGTTCGCCAAGTAAAGTGTTTCCCTGCTGCAGGATTTCTCGATATTGGAAAAGCTCCAGCATCTTGTGTTCAAAGATGGACCTGAGCTGCAAAATCCCAGGCAGTCCAGATCTGGGGGCTGAGTTCAGTCCCCATAAAAAGGAGGAGCTGTCTAAAAGTTTGCATTGCATCTGGAATCAACTTTCTTCCCAATTTCTGAAAGTTTTGACCCATGGTTTTGGTTCAGACTCAGCTCAAACTTCTTTTTCTTTGTTGCTTTCTTGGTGTCTTCCCCATGCCAGACTCCCCACCTCCAGAACTGAAAATGGACAGGACTTTTCACCAAGAAGTGTTTCTCACTGGAAAGGGGGTACCTCTTTTACTCTAAAATTGAGGCAATGTAATATAAAAATTTTAGCCACGCCCTGTATTTCTGTCTTCTCCTCTCCTTTCTAATGCACGAGCCATCTCTTGCACCCTAACAGTTTGTTAGCAAAGTAGTGCGGAAGATCAGCACATAGCCTACACACAACAGGGAGCTGAAATCTTGTGATGCTTTTAGCAAGTAATCAACCATTCATTTTTAGTTTGCTTAAGAACAGGTCCGAGCCACCACTGAAATGATGCATATGGATCTCCCCAGTGTGTTTGGCAAGATATGAGCTCGCCTTGAAGCAGTTAGGGGAGGTTTATCACTACCGTGTGCTTATGGCCTTCCAGCCATCTCAACTGCAGTGTGAACGCAGCCTGGATGCAGGACATAGGAAGAGCAACCCACTGCAGGCAATCTCAGATGAAGCAAGAGAGCCACTTTTCTTTGTTCCTTGTGATGCACTTTAAGGTTGGCTAAATTTAGACCTTCCATAAAGGCGCTGGAGTAACTTTTTTGTTTCCTTTCAATGACTGTTACTGTATTTTGTAACTTCTGTTCCCCTCCGGCTGGGAGTTGAGGACCCCCCTCCCACCCCAACTCCTTGACAGCAATCGCTAGTTGTAAAATAATAGACCATCAGCCAGCAATAATTTGCAATCCAAACAGACTTGACGCTCTCTGACATTTATTGAAACCTCAGACCCTGTTCACTGGTTTCAGTTTTCCTCCCTTTGCTCTGTTTTTACAGACAGACAAGTGCTTAGATTTGGGTTTAATAATGAGGAGAAATTTCGTCTTGGCCCAGCTTTGCTTGTGTTGGCTGCACTGGGGCTTGCAGCAGACGGGCGGTTGGAGTTAATTACGCTAAATGGTGAGAACATTATTTGACCCCACTGGTTCGGCACCAGATGGTGTGTGTTGCCTCTGAGAAACCAGCACAGACGTAACACTTTCAAGGCTGGATGGAGAAGGATAATGTACTTGGAGCTTAGTCATTCTTGTGGGGCACTCACCATCTCCGGATAAGCCTGGGACAAACAGAGCAAGAAGCCTTATTAGGTACAGATGACACTGTTCAGCCCTAGCCACTTGGGGCAAATTACAGCACCATTGTATTCCTGCAAGTGAATGCATCAAAAGCCAGAAAAATCCCTTTTGCAAAACATACGGTTAACATCCTGCCAGCACGAGGTATCGACTTTGGTAAATCCTTCCTGGAAAGTGAACTTTACATTTATGGGCCAGACATGATGGAATTTAATGTTTGAAAATGATTAAAGGATTTTGTTCTTTCCTAGTAACAACCGCATTTATCAAGGTGGCAGACATGGTGGCCTTTAGAAAGTGCTGAAATGCAGCTGAACTGCTGAGCCTACAATGCAAGGAGTTCCCTCTGGTCTTCAGGCATTGTGGGGAATTGCATCCCACCCCATATGGAAGGCAAGGAGTATAAAGTGTTTATGGACCCCAGTATGGGCTAATAAAGTGTTTGGGGTATTTATCCTACTTGGAGATTGTTCAATGCAAAGCAAAGTTGCATTAACCCGACAGGAAAGTGGAAACCCCTCTTATTCTTTGCATTAAAAATTACAAATTGTTCTAAGTCCCTAGATGGGTTGGAAGATTTGGGATCTCAAACACTGCAAGGTGCAAACTTTAAAAGCATTTTCATTGTCAAAACATCATTTTATTATTATTCTATTTATTTTTATGGCTTTTGTGTGATTGCCTGGCACTCATCCTTCATACTGACCTCTGCGTTCCCATTTTGGTTTGTCTCCTTTTCCACGGATGAAGTCACTCATGTGTCACCCATGAGCTCAAATCCTTTCCCCACTCTTTTACAGCCAGTGGCGGGCCACACCTGTTAGAGGCTACACAGATTCAAGTCTAGACAAGGGCTTTCACAGTTCACCTTCCAAAAGAAAAATGCCATCATCCATTGCCAGGGTGAAATTTTCTACTAAAATAAAACCATTGGGTTCGACTGGACAAAGGGAGAAGAGAATTTGGCTTTAACACCCAAGATGCTTTCTTTAATCATTTGGGGGTCCCAACACTTTGACTATTCCATTTTTAAAATATCTTGCTTTCCCTTTAATGTAATTTAAGAAGCTTTCCCATTTAAAAATCCTTTGTCCATTCTTGGTGCTTCACACCTTACTCATTCTTCAGCAGAGCCTCCATTGCAGCTGTGACTCAGAGAGACTGAAATGGGTGATAAAGCCATTATGGTACACCTACATTTTCACATTAAGTTTAATACATTTTAAACTCACACACTTCAGAAGTTTCACTTACAAGGCTTACCCGCTCCTGGTTCACTTTGAGTTGGGAAGTCTCAAAGTTTTCTTCAAATAAACCTGTGAATCAAAGAAGACTGTGCATTACAGAAACACATATTCAGCCTACCTAAAGGCTAAGTACAGAGAGTAAAAAAGCCTGAAGCTGAATCAATTCAATCTTTGCAGGTTAGTCCAAAACGTGTAGATTGAGCAAGTGAACAGACATTCATTTTTGATTGTGGAAATGCACTTTTGATTGTGGAAATGTGCCTGCAGTGGCCCAGGCCAGAAGCTGGGGAGCGCTAGAGCATACCTACCTGCTAGACTGGGGTAGACAGCTTGGATCAAGAAGAGCCCACCCACCCTGCAAGGGGCTGGGAGGTCTGCGGGAAGGTGCAAAGCATCCTGGGATGCTGGGGGACTGCAAGTTAACTCGAATCTGGAAGGGATCTAGGACAGAAGTTCAACCTAAATCAATTCAGTCTGATACGACATCCACCCTGGTTTATCTTAAATGGGCTTTGGCCATTTTGAAAGCAGTTTATACACACTGAACTTCTGTTGTGTTACAAATTTGAACTGATTTCTGATCATTTATACAAGTATATGTGTAGCTTCAGTCCCTAGCCAACTGGTTCATCACACCACTTTTCTACTACGGTTGGAATATCAGGAATGTTGCAAACCATCTTAGTCTCTTGAGGTTCTGCACATAGTAGGTATTTAAGTGGCCCTTGAATTTAAATTTAAATGGATCGCATTCATTTGCCATTAGGATTAGAGTGAGGAAGCATGAACTACTGGATAGGCCATACACTAAAATCTAGGAGATTTTGAGGGCTAATCATATTCTGCTGTTATTTCAAGTCATCAGTGACAGTTTTTTGCCATTGGCAAATGTTGTAGCTTTTCTGTATCTTAATATTTCCATTTGCATGATAATTCTCAGTACAGAAAGCTGAGGAGAGCTATTTACAAGCCACCAACATGGGGATCCACTGATTGTGGAGAATTAATCTTGAAATGGTCTATATATTCCCACTTAAGATTTCCCCTTTATATGTGCAGCAACACATGCCACAAATGTAAAGGGGATTTTGTCAGATATGCTGACAAAACCCTGTGAACCTGAATTTTGCTCTAAACAAATCACAAGTCCATTCGAGTGTACGTAGCTATTCTGGAATTGCACCAGTTTAGGTTTAAACCCAATTATCCCTTTAAACTGCATCCCTGCCCCTTCCTGAAAAACTTCTATATCCCAACCTGATGGTGGATGCATTTCAGTAGTAATAAAGGGATGTTTTATATGACTTGTCATGCATGGTAGGACTTTCTTCATGAACAGTGTGATAAAGCTAAATCACAGTCAATTACAGTCAATGCAGCTATGCACATTTATACCAGGTGCAGATTAACCAATAATATTTAAGTGCCAATTATGCTAGACTTCGTTCTGCAATTCATACGTACCCTAATGCATAGTGGGTGCAACAACATGAGACGCTTACAGCAGTTGCCTAATTAGCTCCACTGTAAAGTGTTACCAGCTATGTGAGTGGTGCTATTAGGCTGGAATAAACTCATTAACTCAGCTGTTGGATGCCCAACACAAGTACTAGTCTACAGCGGAGTTATTTACCCCACCACATGTGTCAATGATGACCAGGGCTGATGCTACAGTATGGGGGTCCCTGCCAGCTAGCCCTGCACCCTCCTGCCCCAGCCAGCCCCTCCGCAGCACGTTGAGCCAGGGCAGAGCAGCTCCAAGCTGGCAGACTGACCCCCCGGACCCCTGCCAGCCGAGGCTGCACCGCCCCAGCTCAATGTGCTGCGGTCCCAGGCGCACATGTAAATGCTGCACACAGGAGCAATAAACTCCATCGCAAACTTTACTGGAGTTTGTCACATTAATGTCATGTGTACAAATGGACTCAGCGAGCTCAGGAAGGGAGGTTCAGCTCCGTTTAAATGCCACATGGCTACTAGGTCTCTGCTACTTAAGCTGACAGAGTACCCAGTAGCAATAGCAGGTTGTAATGCTCTATCTTGAGGGAGATGTGCCAGTGCTGGTGGGTTTCTCAGGTATTTGCTGACAGCAAAAGAATAGCGAGACTCTGGAATCTAGGGGAGTAGCCTCCAGGGAGCAAGGATTTTTCTATGCAGGCCCATTTTTTGCCCACGAACGAAATATAAAACGCACCGTATGCCAAAATGTTCTGTCTCCTATTCCCACCTCATGAACTGTTTATTAAGCTGAACAATTGCAGCAATCTTTTCGCAAAAGGGGGAGGAAGAGTGTTTTGGTACAGCAGGGCTTTCAGTGAAAGATTTAGATTCACCTACAAACTGCAACATTGGCTATAATTTACTACAGAGCACAAGAGACATTTAGCTCAAATTTTCAGAAGCAGATTAGGCTGAAAAGATTTATGACAGCATTTAGAAACATTAGACTTAAGACTGCATGCTGGAGCATGACAAAATAGCAGGTAATAGCAGATCTCATTAGAGGCTGTTTATTTAAATTGAATATTATCCTGTCAGGGATGTTTTCACTGCTGTATAGGTCTTATTTTCATCTCGATTAAATACTGCCAAATACAGGCACCCATAGATGTATACCTAGGGATTCCTCAGCGTAAACTTTTGTTTCCAGTATGTTTAGAAAGATCCATTTTTTCACAGATACTTTAATGCTATTTAGAAAGTACAATGCCTTTTTTTTATTTCTAATCTCTGCCCATATTCATTTTGTTTGCATCTCAATGCAGTACAAGCTCAGCTTAAGTCTCATTGAAAGTCAAAGGGATTTAGAGCCCTTACTGCCTAAATCACTTGTATAAATGGGAATTTAGGGGTGTGTCTGGTAATCAGGGGGAACAATCCTGGCTTCATTGAAGCTAATGGCAAAATTCACATGGACTTCACTAGGGTCAGGATTTCACCCACTGGTTTTATTTCACAGGAACTCTGAAGCCAGGCGCAGAGTTTTGTTTTACTACCTGTTTACTCTGCACAAGGTAGGCTTATTGTTTTCCCTCCCCTAAGCAATAGTGCTTTTGTCCCTCCTAATTTCCTTCCTCGCTCGATGTTGCAGCACATGCCCACCATCCAGAACACACAATCTGCATGCTCTCAAATTCAGCCCCCCAAGATCCATAGGGATAATCCATCCTCAATAAACCTCTCTCTCTTAATCCCCAGTCACCTCCCCATTTGCATGCATATTGGGTATAGGCTGATCTATCTGGAGATTGAAGGCTGCTATAATACAGTCCCAGGACCTTGCCGATGTTTCCTGAATTGGTGTTGCTTTATGCAAAATAATGGAACTAGATTCTGCACACATTTCTAGCATTCAGTTTTTGATCAGATCTTCTAATCCATCCTCAGATACTTTGGTCGTGTCTCTCTCACAAGCAGGAAGTCATTTGCTTTCTCACAATTTTCTTTCTGTTATGTCTAAAGATGGCATTTTGGTTTTTCGCAACCACAGTGATGAAAATTGCTTTTAATGGGCACGGTCAAAATGATTCTAAATATCAATCTGTCTTTGTTTCATTTTGGCAAATTGAGACATTTCCCTAATGTAATAGTTGTTGGGAATTTGGAGGCATATTCCAGGAGTAACCTGTTAGGGGTGTGTTTCAATGTGTGCTTTACATTGTGTTTTGCTAGAAGCAGGTTATTTCAGAAAGTAATAATTATTATTTATGATAATAATAATGCCAGAGGCAAAACCATTCTTTTTCTGGAGCTTGTTGCACAAGGACCTGGAGGCAATGAGCCAAAGGGTTGTAAACATGGTGAAAGATCCATATTAATTGAAAGAAGCCGAGAAACTATTTTATGATTATCGCCCACTCCGTATGACACTGATTTACACTTACACTGTGCCATAAGCCAGTTCTTCAGCTGGTGTAAATTAACTTCAGTGGATCCACATCAATTTAAATGAGCTTTAGGACTTGGCCCTGGAATCCTCCTTGTCCTGCCCCCAAAATAATGACTGTGACGTGTGTTTTAACCTATCACACTTGACAAGGGCCTCTTTGCCAGAAGCCCATCAACCCCATTTACTGATGACATATATTTAAGACAATATAACATTGATTCATATTTTTTGGAAAGTGTTTTAAGTTTACTTCCCTATAAATCTTGCCACTTTTATTAATCCCTGTTGAATATCTGGCAAACAGCTTTGTGCTTTGGCTGTTAGAGCTGGCCATGCAATCGTGCCCAGCGCTGCCATCTCCCATGAGAGCACTAAGAAATCTAAAAATGCGATGCAAGAGCAGGTGAAATAATGGAGCAGGCTTACCTAAGGGCTCCCTAGAATGACTGACAACAGCAAATATGCAGTAGGCACGATGGCATGGTAGAGCCAAAGGATGCGTTTCCAAAGGAGTTGTTCTAGAAGTGTCTCTTAAAACCATTTCTACAGCCTACTGCTGCTAATTTGCCTTTGTTCTTTTGGTCCCAATCTAATGTTTATTGCTAATAATAGAAGGGTTTTCATATGGGGGAAATCCACAAAAGAAATCGTTTTTACCTTCAGTTGTGCACATACAGTTTTAGGTGAAATTATTTTACCATTTCCATTTGCCTGTTTTTGTCCTGACTTCCTTCTCTCTCCTCAATCCCCCTGCCTCTCCTTTCATGTCCTACTGTTTTTTGAGCTGACACAGGCAAACATACCTTTTTTTTTCATTTACTTTAAAAAAAATTTTCAGCTGTACTTGTGTTCATCTTTGAGTCTGCTAATATTTGAGTGGTTGTGTCTTACCTGCTCCTGCAAACAAGGGAGCAATTTTGGATACTAGGGAGTCTATGACCCAGGAGAAAAGAGCACAGCAAAATCTAGTGGATGGAGACTGAACTAGGACACATCCAAATAATTTGCATCCTGTTTGATAGTGCTGGAACATCACTGGACTACCTTCCTGAAAGACGCACTAAATGTATCATTTTGAGTCCATGAATCAAGGCTCCATTTCTGAGAGATCAAACCAAGCCATACTTAACTAGTGTGAACTCTGTGGGCACATTTACACATGCATTACCGTGCTTTGGTTAATGCACATTAAATCTAGTACCTCCACTGTGAGGTACTAGGAAAATATGTATTAGCCTACCATAAGGTGCATTAACTAAAGAGCATGGTGCACTTTTACACGTGCTTCAGGGGTGGGGGGATGGCAATTTAATTAGAGCCGCTCCAAGAGCCTTTAATTAGGCCACTTTAATTAGAGTGGCCGCGTCTTGTGTATCAGAGTCTCTGTGCTTAAAAATGGCAGCGGGAATGCTTAAACTAAAGTTCATTCAACAAACTTTAGTTCAAGCACCCCGCCACCATTTTGAAGCGTGGGGCTCTGATGCACAAGACACAGGAGGCTTCTGGAGCAGGGTAATTGCCACGCTCCAGCAGACTTGTTTAATTGAGTCTGCTCCGACGCACTGGAATTCCAGTCTCAGAGCAGCCTCTGCACTCATATATAAGCACCCACACTTTTTAAGTGGCACTTAATGTGCATTAGCCTATTTTAATGTGCATTACTGGAAGTACACTTTTTTAGTGATCCTTTAAAATAGGCTAATCTGCATTAAAGTGCACATGTAAACATGTCCACAGTGTGTGTCTAAGTAAAAAAATCAGGTTTCAGTTCTCAAGCTCTTTTAGGAGGCAAATTATGAGGTTATTCCTTAGCTGTGTGGATAGGAGCAAGGCAAACTTCCCTGACCTTGTCCCAACACAGCCCCTGACCTGAAGGAATGTGTGTGCCACAGCACATACCTTTGGGCCTTTTTTGCTGAGTCACCTCACAAGGAAGCCAATTAGTGCTAGTTTTCATCATGGATTTTCAACTAACAGAACTGATTCAGTGGTCTTTGCAGAAGTCATCTCCCCCCATCTTCTCATGTTACATAGGCTGAAAAAATACAGTGACTTGCAATAAGGAGTGGGGCTCTCTTCTTAAAGAAATGCAGTGGCATTGATGTCACTAGGGACAGTGAAGTATTCCAGCAAAGGGTTAAATAAATTCCTTGAGTTCCCTCAAATTGTCAGGCTTTAGGGTGCTTTGCTAAAGCGGTTTTTTTGCCAAGTTGCTGTGGTATAGCCAATTCATCCTAAATTCCCCAGACTATTATTAGTTGCATCATCCTCAGTGGTACACCATTCTCTGACATCTCATGAGATGGATGGAATCACAGTTGACCATTGCAATCTGTGGCTCTGGCAGAGATCGGGATAGTGGCACTCAATGCCTTTGTCCAGATTTGATGTAGGGTGTAATGGAGTGCATGTGGAAAGGAAATATTGGCTTCGTGGTGCTGCTTTTTAATCTGGAGCTGTGCAGTGGAAAACACCACACCAGCAAAGTCAGATTGTGGTTTTGCTCTTCTGGCTAAAACAATCCTTTCTTTTTGGTTTGTGCCATATCTTGCCTGGAGAAAAGGGGGAAGCATCTTGTTATTGTTTGCTAAACAACTCCAGTGCACCCAGCCAAGCCTCAGAAGCAAATTGTAGACTTGGGAACCCGAATCCCTTTGTGAAATGCTCTCCCGACTCTGAAGTTCAAGATCACAAGATCATCCTCTTTTGGGTTCTGGAAACATTTTCTTCCCTCTCCCCCCATCTCTTTCACCTGAACATATCTGGCTTCCTGCTGTTTTTGCTACTTCTGCCCCAGATTTCAAGGAGAGAAATGTTTATTTGTTTCAGTGATAAGTTTTATTTAATATTTAAATGTCACTTTTACACAGATTTTTTTGCTGTCCTAATCTGGAAGTTCTAGTCTTGCGGGCATGAAAATCCTGAGAGCTGACTGAAATCATTTGTTCTTGGGGCTTTTATATGGTCCTTTCCCTAAAACTTTCTCTGCCTTTCTCTACCCTCTAGTGGTTGCTCTACATAAATGTCAATGGAGTCCAAGTCCACTGAGGTCAATAGGATTCTTCCCATTGACTGTATGGTAGCTCAAGCAATAGAAGCTCATGCTGTCTTCATTGGTTTCAATCCTGAAGGCCATCCCAATGGGTCAGTTACTAGGCAAAGCAAAATGCAAAATGAATACCCAGAAAAATCTTCCCATAGTTTTGTTTTGGTGAAATACGGTGAGATGAGGTTGCTTTAAATTGTTTAAAAACTGAGAGAATACAGCTGAGACTTTCCATAGAAGACTATAGCCTGATCATCAAACTGCAGTCCATAAAGTTGGCTGTGGTTACATTTTGTCTTAGCTACAGCTGTCCCACTGCCTGAGGAGGGTTTAGACTGAGAGTGTGGTCAGGGGTAGAAGGGTAAGAAAGATTTATTGACTTAAGAAAAACACAACTAGGCATAGTAACAAGACAAATGATGACAGACAAAAGCAATTCACGTTGGCAACTTATTGGCAGTCCCTCTGATGCGCGATACACAGCAAGCTTCTCTTTCCACAAAGTTCAGCGAGGTCAGGCGTCCCTAGACAATGCTGTCTGAGGGGTGCCGGGAAGGACCCTGGAATGCAGTTCTTGGGCTCCTCGAGGTCCACAGGCCCACTGATCCAGGCAACAGCTAACTAATCCTTTTCACAGAGCTGCATCTTCCTTCTGAATGGTTTCCAGATATTTCAGCTAATTTATAGGTTCTGAAAGACACTGATAACTTACAACCACTTAGATTCCTTTTTCTTCAACTGTCCTTAGACTGACCAATAGCACTACAAGGCTTGCATTCCTTTGATAAGGTCATTTTAACTGCACCACGGAGCCTTACTACTTCTAGTCTTTGCTAAATTTACTAGGCCTTACTTTATACAAGGCCTCACTATATCGTAAACTACAGTTAGGCTTTTAGCAACAACTTATAGCTTAATAGCTAAACAAATACAGAAAAACACTTGGTCTAATCTTCATAGAGCCTTCAGCAAGCACTTTTATCACACAGACATACTTTTCAGCTGCCACATACAGCTAAAGACTTGCCCCTTCAGCAAATACTGAAGGAGCTCCCAATGTGCCAGAATTCCCTGTAAGATATTCTCAGATGCTGGCACCTCTTTTAATTAATCAGTAATGTGGAGGCACAAAATGGGCCCAGAAAGTAGCATTGCCCAGCTTTCATCTGATTTGCTTCTTCCCTGCTGTCTAATGGGGCTTCATTTGGCCAATACATACCGCTCAATCCCATTAATTCATTAGAACTGCTGTATATTTATCCAGATTTCTAACCCTGAATCTCTCCTTCCACCTATTATTTTACACTGAAGAAATCCTAGCAAAAAGCGGGGGTTAGAATTAGTTGTAGTCTTTGGCTAGAGGATCAACCGCAGATGTTGGATTATTATTATTGCAATGTATTTGGGAACAACAGCAGGAATGTGTGGAAACTGATGGGACTTGTGAAGTGAAACAGGAGTGTTTAAACCATCTATGAACCTCATTCCTTTCTCCTTTCTCCTCCAGAATAGTAAAAAAAATTATACAGATGTTTCAAAAGGGGAGCATGAAGGCCATGGTCTCTGCAATGCCAGCACCCAGGAGGAACATCTCCAGTTCAGTATCACCTCTCTCGTTGTCAGGATGACCAGATAGCATGTCTGTGATGACTTCCTTGGTGCTGTGTGTGCAGTTTAGGCATGTTCCTGTCTAAGGTGATTTTACTTCATTGCATAAGGCCAGTATAAATAGGTCTAGTCTTCATTTACTGTAACGTCCAGGTAGGCCTTCAAAGGGCTGAGCCTGAATCTTCATTCTCTTGTACCTTTTTGATATGGATCTAACTCAAATATCTCATGGACTTTGTTCTGGTCCTCTGCCATGGAATGTGTCTCACTTCCAAGTCATACATTTGCCTCCACAGATTGTCTTAAATCTTCAGCTTTCTGCTTTACACCTATATCAAGCTAGCCAACTTGGTCCCCATCTTTAAAAAAGGGAGGAGGGAGGACCCG
>NW_017728991.1:3136442-3162262 GCF_001723915.1 Gavialis gangeticus | reverse complement strand
GTCATCTGGTGAGACCACCAGATTTCCTAGCATGTCTTGCAGAGGCCTCACGTTACCCGGAACCTTCTTTTTGCCTGCTATGTGTTTAAAAAAGGATTTCTTGTTATCCTTAATCTGGGTTGCTAGTCCCAATTCCATCTCTGCCTTGGCCTTCGTAACAGCCCCCCTACAATCCCAAGCAGCAGAGGTATAGTCCTCCCTGGTGATGGCCCCTCCCTTCCACTGGGTGTATGCCTCCTTCTTAGCTTTGAGACATTCCTGGATGCTTTTGGTGAGCCATGGGGGCCTTTGAGCACTCTTGCCTGCTTTGATTCGTGTTGGGATTGCCATGTTTTGGGCTTAGAGAATCGTCTCCTTCAGGAACGACCACTCTTCTTTGATTCCCAACTCCCCACCCTTCCGGGACCTCAGTGCCTCCCCAACTAGTCTCCTTAACTCAATGAAATCTGCCCTCCCAAAGTCCAGGGTTGCTGTCTTTCTGCAGGCCTTTGCCACCCTGCACTGGATGGTGAATTCCAGTAGACAATGATTGCTATCGCCCAGGTGATCGAGCACCCACAGTCCCCTCACCAGGTCATCACTTGTGGCCAGGACCAGGTCCAGCAAGGCATTTCCCCTGGTGGGACTGTGCACCTCCTGGGTTAGATTCCCAGTAAGTGGGAATAGGCCAGTGTCTACACGTGCAGGCATTAAAGCACATTAACGCTGTGTATGTGGATTGATTTGGGACTAACTTTAATCCCAAATCAGTCCACACACAGTGTTACTGTGCAGTAAGGTATCTACACGTGCGTTACTGCACAGTAATTAATTGGGCATAAATTTGATACCTGCATCATGCAGGTATCAAATTTACACTCAAATCAGCATAAGCCACTGTATCTACTGCACAGTATGGGCATGCACATGTAGACACTTGCCTGTACTGTGCAGTAATTTTGGTTACTGTACAGTAAATGCACACATGCAGACATGTAGACATGCCCAGAGAGAGGTAAAAGTACTAAGTTATTTCCAGAAATTTTTTGGCATCTCTTAACATTGGATCTTTTAAACTATTACCATTAGACACTAAATAAATGTGAATGAAGTATTTTAAATGGATTTAGCAAAGGTAAGTTGTACAAAAGGTCAAATTTTCAAGAGGGATGGTCTCCTGTAGCACCTATGGAGCAAATCATAGCCAAAACAATGGAATGTGACCATCTCAGACATCCCATCTAACATGAGGCCTTTGCTAGGCCTTTAAATTTTGCCAAAAATAAATTAGCTCAAAATAGTTGTTTAAAGGAGCAAAGAGATGGAGGATGAAATTAAGCTCCAAACATGCTCAGAGTCACTCTTAGCTACTGATTCACTACTCTTTTAATGATGTGACAGTTCATTTCAGTGCCTTTTCCAAGGGGGTTTCTCTGATGTTAGGCTCACTTGAACTCTGGGCATGGAAAAGTCAGTCCAAACAGACATTCCATATATTAATTTAATATTGCCTACATGTATAAATAAACTTGAAATAGCCGTCCTATTGAATTTCAACGCTTAAGCTATGTCTATGCAATGTTGATATCTCTGCCCTGCTGTATTAGCAGGGGCAGAGATCCATGCTAATGTACAGCTGCTGCTTCTGGTACCCAAGTTATCTCATTCAGAGCTAAGCCAGGTTTCTGTGTGTGGCACTGCACATATCATGTAGACATTTCCGTAGACTGAAGTGTTTGATCAACTCCTTTGCTCTCCACCGCAATACTCCCACCCAGGTGTATTGCAGGTTGCAAAGCTCACCCAGAAAGGAGAAGATATACTCAGGTGAACTGGCTTGTAGAGAACTCCAGCATGATGCTGACATCTGTATTCAGTTTAAAGACAATTTGCTACCTCTACCTTATACTGCAATTGCGGTAATAACAGGAGTATAGTCGTATCCTTTGACTAGTGATCATTGCCAGGAAGATTTACCTAGACATTACAAGCAGGAGATTGTGTTGTGTTCCCTACTGCTGGCAGTTTCATTTAATAGGTTGCCTGCTTTTAATTTAAGACATGATCTCAGATAGTCCAGCAATAAAATAAATAAATAAAAGTGTTTCTGTATGTTCAAAAGGATAGAAGCTCTCTGTTTGGAGCATGTTGAATGGAGACTGTCCTTGCCAACATGTCCAAGAATATCCATATTTTGGTTACTCGACTTGAGGCACCATGCCGCAGTCAGCATGAGTTGTTGGGGATGGCGAAGCTCAGTGATTCCAGAAAATTAGGACCTTTAAGCTATTACAAGATGGATGCCAAAAAAGCCTAGGCACCCAAACCATGAGTCGTTTTTAACAATCTTGCCATTTTTTTTTTATAATTGACCTTTAAAGGAGCTAATTCTGTTGCCAGTATAAACTGACATTATTAGTATTGAGACATCCATTTAAAGTAGCTAAGAATCTGGCCCCCTATCTTAAAAAGGAGGGCAACCATCATTGCCAGAGGCAGTTAAATAGCTTAATATAGCTTTGTACCATGTACCCCTATTCAAAGCTATTTGTACCAAGACTTTTTCCAGAGCCCTGTAAAGTCAAGGGACATCTTTCTATGGCTTTCTATCTCGCTCCTGCCATTGTTAGCACTGGTAATGATTGTAAAAACGAGAGAGTGAGTGTAGTGTAGATGAGGCCAAAGTGGGAAGCCTGATCATCTGTCATGTAGGGTCACTCGAAACCATTATTTCTTTTACACACTGTAATTTCAGATCGACTTGTGTAAACAGTGTAAAGATTTATTTTCTCAAAATATCAGAACCACTTAGCATGAGTCACAAGCTAGATTTCAAGCAGATAATTTTCTTCTAATAGATTTTTGGGTTAACAAGATAAAAATTAACATGAAAATGATTATGTGCTGACTGAAGGAAACCTGGTTTTATTTTGTTCCCTATTTGTTTTACAAGGGAAGTCTTCAAATATCTTGCAGGGGCAAAAATATTTAAAGTGTTTGCACATGTTTCCCATTTCCATTTTATAAGATTCATTCACAGTCAGCCAAATGCATCTCTCTCTCTCTCTCCCCCTCTTTTGTATCTTTTTTTAATCGCTAAGGGCTCCAAAGGTGCTTTTGTGCCTGTCTGTCTCTCTTTCTTCCAGCCCTGGAAAGTGGTAAGCATTGCAATGCTAGAAGCTAAGCAACAGAGCTGAAAAAGTCCATGCTGGACAAGCCTCAAAGGGCTATGGGGGGTGTCCAGTGATTGCTTTGTCTACTTGGTGAAAAGGTGCAAAGTACAGGACTAAGAACCGTGGACCACTGTGAACTACAGCTGCTGCACTTTACTAATGCAGATTAAATGTGATGCTTTTATTGCCAAATCTTGGCTCCTATGGGAGTTTTGCAGTGGCAAAGTTCACTGGGATCAGGATATTGCCTTTTACCTTTGTAAGGAGTCCCAGAGTATTCGACAGATTATTATTAAAAATCCTCCTAATCCAATACCTAGGGTCCCAGCAGGCTAGATGTCATACAAATACATAGTCAGAGTGCCTACGATGAAAAGGCTGGGTACCCAAAGAAATGTAGGCACCACTTTTCCTCTGAAACCAATAGCAGTTCAGCCTCCAAGTATTTTCTTAAAGACTCTGGACAAACACATAAGAAAGGATGCTTATTAAGGGAGTGGAGGCACAAAGTAATACAAGAGTATCGCACAAGAAGTCAAGGGGTAGAGCAAGGAATGGAGTTCAGCGCTGACCATCCTTCGTCTCTGGAGCATTGGCTGCAAAATGCTGCTGCCTCTAGTAGTATTGCTCCAGGGGCTAAGACCATTAGCAGAATACAGTGCTATGTCTTATGAAGCACGGGACATGCTGGACTTCTTTGTATCTTCCCAGGGCATGCACAGTGTGGCCATGCACATATAGACACATGCCTGTACAGTGACTGTGCAGTAAATGCACACATGTAGATATGTAGATGTGCCCAGAGAGAGGTAAAAGCACTAAGTTATGGAATAGGTGTTAGAAGAGCAGCCCAGACCCTACAGTGAGCACCGATGGTAAAATCTCCAAAAGGCTCAAGTCCTATTTAAATATTGAGGCAGGCAAGGTCTGGAGCTGGAGCCTGAAATTTCAGCGAGAACTTTGTAACCACAAACACTCAAGATAGCACATAAAAATGTTCGGTTCTGTCCCACAATAGTGCTACTGTAGAGGCATTCATCAGAAAACTGTTACACAGACCTTGATCCATGTTAAATTTTAAGGAGGAGAAGAGCCATCACAAAGTGATTAAAGTTGCATTATTCTGCAAAATGCGATAATTTTCCCTCTACAACCGAGTTTTGAGACCTCAGCGAGCTTTCTTCCTCTGCCAAGAGCAGAGAAAAAGGGAGGGGAAAAGTGTGAGGAATGATTAGGCTGTCACATCTTTCTCCTTCACACCTCCCACTTCATAATTACGACAGAAACCTCTGAGAGATTTCTGTAGAAAAAGGTGGGACATGTTTTAATTGCCCGTATCCTGGTAAAATCCCAGAACTTAGGGGAAATAACTGTAGATCTATATGGAGGAAAATGAGACCAGGATCTGGGTTGGTGTCTTTACCATGGAAGTACCATGGAAGGGCAAATTGGCTTTCATCAAATAGCAACAGCAATGAATCTGATCCTCACCAGGCTGTTTTCATGAGCTTTCCACTGCAGCCAAAAACCAGGATGGAAAATTGGCCCTTTTGGCTGGTGGAAATCAAAATAGCCCCATTGAAGTCGAGGGAGCTGCAGTGATTTAAGTCAGCTGAAGGAAGGGACTGGAAACCAGGCAAGGGTGGCTTCAGAGTAGGGATGGGACTCCATATCCTCCTGCAAAATCTAGATCCTTGGATTCAGGGTTATATATTGGGCCATTTGGACTTGCGTCTCTGTGGGACCCTGGATGCACGAAATAAAAAGGTTTGTCACTCTTTTGCTGCAACCCATCAAGGACCAGCTGGTGTAAACCTCAGTAGCTCCATCCAGTAAAGGAATTCTGATTTCCGCCCACCAGGAAGCTTGCCCCATAGATGTTATTTAACCAATTTCCCCTTTTTAACATTTAGTATTGCTTGCCCGCCCCAGCAGCTCGCCAGTGATGTTCATTGGACAACACCTGAAATGCTCTTTTCCTTCTTTCTTCTCTTGAAATGGCCTCAGCTGGCACGGTGGAGTTTTTTCACTAAACATGTCAGATTAAAGGTATAACAAGATGAATAAAAGCAGTCCATCTGAGGGCACATTTCATCTCGCACATTCAGTGGCTGTCAGCATTTTGAATGAGATTCAGAAACGTGTCCTTGAAGCTGGCTGGAATGTAGCTTAATGTATCAGGGGCAGCATTAGAAAGAGACAAAAAGGGAGGGGGAGAGAAGGCTTTTCATGGAAACTTTCTGTGCTTTTTGTTTGTTTGTTTGTTTTGTTTTTAATCCTTAAAGTTGCACGGATTGCAAAACAGGAATAACTGTAATTGCGTTAACAAAGAGAAGAGAAAGCTCTTGCTGTTGTCTTCTGGACAAGTTGGAGAAATATTTTTCTATTCTCCATAAGCAACCCAATACTAATTGTCTAGTTCTCTTCCTTCACCTATTATTACTTTAGAACAGCAGCTAACTTGGATGAAGCATTCCTCATCAAGGGATCTTAGTGGTTTGCACAGGAGAGCCATGCTTTCCCGTTGCTTTAAAGGTGAATGTGAGGCATGGCAGGCAGAATTATTTCCTCAAGGTCTCCAGATCTCCTGAATACCCATTTAGCACTGTATCCATGAGGCCACTTTTTTTCTCTATCTTGACCTATTTCTTTCTCTCCCCCATTTTTCTATCTATAGTGCATCTTCTGCCTACATATAACATTTCCGTCGTTAAATCCTCCCTCTCTTCCTTTCTCTGTTTTTTTTTTGTTTTTTTTTTTACCTTTATGATTGCTCTCATTCTTATTAAAACTAATGGAAGGTTTACTGTAGATATTTATGGGAGCAGTTTCAGGATTATGCTGAATTTTAAACCTCCTCTTATTCATTTTTGGTAGCTTTTTTGAGGTTGCAACATGGTAGGCACAGAACAAGCTGGCAGTCAGGGACTGTCCCTACTCTGGAGAGCTTATGGTCTAAATGTATGCAATAAAGAAACGAAGGAAGGGAAATGGAGCGATAGTGGCCGAGAAGGTAAGTGGAAACGAAGCACCCCAGAAGTGCAATGCAGCTAACTTCCCATCCCTGCTGTCCTCAAACCGCACCCTGGAGTCCCAAATCTCTGTTGTACGGAGGAGTAACAATTTCACAAGGGGGGGGGGACTATGACACAGCTGCTCCAATGCCAAAAGATTCAAGTGTTTCTTAATCAGGATGCCCCATTTTTGCCTTCACTTAAAATGTCTCAACTATTTTTTTTGGTTTTTTGCAACTTTTCGTTTTAAAGAAACTAAGGATGCATTACCAAAAGCTTGTTGCGGCAAAAATGTATTCCATATGCAAAGCCTTTCTAACTAAGTTGCATTAGCCTTTCCTGAATCGTATCTGGTGTTGAGGTGAAAATACTAGAAGCATAAACAGCTCAGAGCGCATGATCGGTGCAGACTATCTAGCCACTGGGTAGCATTCATCTATCTAGTCATCCGCAACTATTTATAGGAAGACAGAGTGCTGTGTTAGAGTGAAAGAAAAACCATGCAAGCTCCTGTGCATTGTAGGGGACTTAAAATATCTCCTTAAAATGTAGATTTTGACTTTCTGCCCAACATTGCATGGCACATGTTGCCATTAAATCCTAATTGCTAAGTAAATGTTCACTTGCTATTTCTCAGCAGAGGACAGAGAACAGAGCATTTTAGTGCTTAGTTTTCATATCATTTTTGCTTAGGGTAATCCGTTCCCTTTATTTTTCTGTGACATTCTTTAGGTCGCAAGTTACTAATCTTCCATTTTGGACCGGATTACACCTCTCTGAAACCAAGAGAAGCAGGGGAAAAAGAATATGCGAGACCTTCCAGGAGTTATTTACCCCTTCCCAACCTAAAGATGGATTTCTCTTCTCCAGGTCTGTTGGCACAACCGTTTCCCCCTAATTATTCCTGACATGTCACAAATCACTGCTCGGTTACTGATTTGGAAATGGATTCCTTTGTGCCGGTCCTGTACAAACCAGGAAGCCGGTGGCTCGGATCCAGCAAGGAATACAACACTGGGGCAAAGAAACACATGGGGCTTATGGAATTTATTTACTTAATAAGATGCATGGCATTAATTAAGTTCAGCTTTAATAGGATAGTTCTTTTCCCTGACTTTGCAGCCTCCTTATATTGGGTTACCGCAGCCATGCAAAGTCCTGAGAATAATGACGCTGGTCATAAGCTCAGTTTAGCCCTAGAACAATACCTATTTATTACTGAAGTAGGGTACAGAAGCTGCTGCTGAGACAAATAGCTTCCCCCTCTCCTGGAGGCAGGAAATCCAAACTCTTCAACATTGATTTTCTGCTCAAGAAAGGCTTCCTAACCACATGGGAGAAGCCAGGCCCATTAGGGAGCCGCATGCACGTGAACCCATCCAGCGCAGTCGCTCTGGATACTGAGCTGACAACAACTGCAAGGATGTAAACCAGGGTTAGGAAACGAGGATATTCCTAGGGGCCTGAATCTCCTAAGGCCCATAGAATTAGGCACCTGCCCCCCCCTTTTGGAAAATCTGTCTGAAACAGTAAATTTTAGGGGATAGAGACCTTGTTTTAATTTTTGTACAGTGCCTACCACAAGGAGATACTGGACCACAACCAGCATGCCTAGATGCTATCACAAGCCAAATAAATGATCATTATAAAAAGCTTCATAAGGGGTTTTATTATTATTTAGAAACCCCAAGGTTTGCCAAGATGAGGTTTTTTGGATGAATCTCCTTCCCCTGACAGAGGAAATGTGATGAAGGTGAATCCATCCTCGACGCCTCTCGGGAAACCATTTGAGTGGGGAGGAGACAGACAAGGGAAGAAACAGGTAGGCTAGAAAAGACAAAGGAGCGGTGGTTAGGATGCTATTAATTTTCTGCCTGAGCTCCTTTCCCCTGGGTGATCTTGGCTGCTTGGTCAATGAAAAATGGGGGAAAAATACTTGAGTGGGGGGGAAAGCGGGTGCAGGCCATTTGAATGGTTGACATCTTGGAAAGTCACCCGGGTGAAAGTTTCCTGGCTTTTCGTCCTGTGCTTAAATCCCCTGGAATAAAACAAGTGTGAACACCAACAACATGAGCTAAGAACCCAGGGCTTTGTACTGATAGCAGATTCCTCTCTTCTGTAGATCAATATGGGCCAGGGGATAGCAGGTGTTTTGGACCTGGCTCTTTAAGTGCCATACTTTCTGAGCAAAAAAAATAGTAATAGTAATTTTTAGTAACAGTAATAGTAATTTTTTTTTTGCAAAGAATTAGTTGGCCTAATAAAAGATACCCTCTCTGCCAGGAGGCCTGTATATTTTTTGCCTGGAGACCAACACGGCTAAAACCTGTATCCCTGATACTTTCTGGGAAGATCTGAGTGCTGTCGAACCCTACCTCTCCCCCACACCTCCCAACACACTTCCCTTTGTTTTCCAGTGTCAAGACAAAGTGTTCAACATCTTGCAGGATTGAACACCAACTGAGCACTAAAAATCCTCAGGATCTGTAGGTATAAAATAACTTATAAGGGGATTCATATCTAGGATGTCATATCTAAGCAAAGCAGCTATTAGTCATTCATTTTCAATAATGACGTCTTGCCATGCATGTGATGTTTTGATAATGATTTCATTAACCCGATTAGCAGCCTCATTTAGACACCTTAAATCATTACTGAAGTAGCAATTGCTTCATCCAGAATTCCTTTCTTTTGCAATGTGATAACAGGGGTTAGGTAGGCAGAAGTTAAATGTTAAGGTCACTTACTCAAGGTCATGGTTGCTGCATTGGACTCGAGGGTATACAACTGATATTGCACTATTTGATTCATAACAACTCATGTAAGCTATGACTTCAGACACACTTGGGAAGTGGGTTTAAAACAGGGAAACCAAGAACATGGATGTTTTTACTTTTGGTAGCAAAATCCACTACTGAGAGATTCTTTGGTTTTGCCTTAGGAGAATTCTCCACATCTGAATAAATTCATCATCTGAGTTATTTCAGCAGAAATCATTCTTCTCCAGAGTGGCCCATTAAAGCGGAGAGTTGAGCTGCAGGAAAGAGTTTGCAGTTAATCAGTATTTGGCTTCATCGGCGGATGATGTTTTGTAAGGGGAACCTCCGATGGAAGTCCGCGCCTGGGATTCAGTAAGGGATTAGGGGAAAATGGCTTAGCCAATTGAAAAAAAAACCCAACAACACAAAACCCGTCATCCAGAAAGTAAATAAGCAGAGGATCTGGTCTGCACCCACAGACATGGAGGGAAAGAAGGAAATCCAATTCATGTGTGCACACACTCTTGAACCTTTCCACTGTGCAGGAAACGGTGGGCCATATAACCCCTGTAAATAGCGACATGACTTCAGGTTCCTTTTCAGACATGGCGCAAAAACTTGAAATGCTCCTCGGGGGAGAAAAACATGATCTTTTCTCCGTGTTTGAGTTGTCAGTTTTGACAGCAATGATACCGGCTAATTAAATTTGTGTTAATTTATTATGTCTGATTTGGCGACTGCCTGTCACACAAATCGCTCAGTAAGTCAGACTTTTCTTTGCTATAGACTTCCCAGCCTTCTTCGCCCCTCTCCTCCCTTTCCCCTCTCAAACACCATTAGGTTGACGTAGGGAAAGTGGACTTGTTTAACTCAAATAAACATGACGAGCACTTAAACTCAATCTACCCTCGATACTTCAGCTTCTGTGTCTGCTTTGGAGAGACGGTACCTTATTCCAGGGTTTGGGGGAGGTTGGAAACTGTTGCTTTTTCTTTTCAAACAGCCGTACTGCAGATAAAATATGAAGATAGGACTTAGAAAAGAATTGTGGATAAAGGGGGAAACCTATCCAGATTTAAGGCTGCTGGTGAATTTGGATAAAGCCCTGAATGGTTTCATATTCATAATGAGAGCAAGTGGCAAATGTGAAAGGTTTCAAAAGTTCAAAAATTTTGGTGTTAAGGGAACTTTTCCCCTTTATAAAGTTATTCCAAAAAAACCAAAAAACTGAGAGAGAGACCAACACCACCAACTGCTGGGTCCTGAGGGCACTCACCTGCGATGTGGGATTTCCAAATCAAGGTCTTTGCTCAGTCTGATTCTGAGCAACGAGGTCTGGAGTCTTTCTCTTCCCTCCCTATGTCCACCACAACAGGGCAATGGGTTTTCTCCATTAGGTTACATGTATCTGCCATGCAATGATTTGGGGAGGGAGGAAGTTTGAATTGGTGTTGCTCTTCAGGGCCTATATGAGGACCCAGATTCCAGCTTAGGGTACCACTCTGTAGGCTATCCCATGGCAATATGTCTCAAGCCAGCACTGCCAGATATCCAACTTGATCCAACTTCTCAGTGTTTCTCTGCCTTGTTATCTAGCGATCTGAGACTATGCCCAGCCACCAAATTAACCTGGCTTCACATCAAAATCCTACATCTTCTAGGACCTTCAAGAACATTATAACCATCCAACAATTTCTACCTCGGTAGGCATCTTTAGATTAGACAGCAACCATTCGTACAGCTTTTTAGAGACATTGTATGTCTTTCTTCTATGCTCCATCCAATGGCAGAAACCACTGACTTTTCTTTGAACCTAACCATTGACATCTTCTCTCTTTCCATGGTCCCTTGAGCTTTCTTGTGCGTGCCTAGAAATGTCTTCTGCACACCCATATCTCTGTTCCCATTTCATAGTATCAGAGAGACATAGAAAATGAGGGTTGGAAGGACCTCAGGAGGTCACATCTAATCCGACCCCCTGCTGAAAGCAGGATGATTCCCAAATACATCATCCCAGCCAAGGCTTTGTCTAGCTGGCTCTTAGAAACCTCCAAAGATGGAGAGTCTACCACCTCTGTGGTTCACCCAGTGCTTGACCACCCTCCTAGTGAGAAAATTCTTCCTAACATCTAACCTAAATTTCTCTCCCCTTCGCTCTGTAATTTCCCCCTAACCCTGCAAAATCCTTTCTCATACCTCTCTAAGCCTTTTTTGCCTACTTACCCTTATTTCTGGAATTGCTTCCTCATAGATGTGAGGGGCTGGAAGGGACCTCTTGAGATCATCAGGTCCAGCCCCACTGCGCTGGGGCAGGAAAGGCTGCTGGGATCAGATGACCCCAACAAGGTGAGCGTCCAGACCTCTTTTGAAGATATCCACAGTAGGTGATCATACCACCTTTCCAGACCCTGGACACTTGAGTTGTAAAGAAGTTTTGCCTTGTGTCTAATCTAAAGCAGTCTTCTAGCAATTTAGGACCGTTAGTCCTAGTCTTCCCCTGGGGAGCCCTGGTGAACAGACATTCGTTCTCCCACTCCCTGATGTGGGCCCTTTATATACATATCTCAGTGTGCTATGACACCCACCCTTTCTTCTTTTTTATAAATCTCACCCCAAAATTAATTTCTTCCACTTGTGCTCTGTTCCTGTACCAAACTGAGAAAGCAGAGGACCACCTCGAAAGTCTGCATATCCTGCTATGACTTGTAGTCCACCCCACACACACACACATTCCCTATCTATTAGTCTAAAAACTCCTTGGGGCTTCTTCTATTTGGTGCATTGTACGACTGTTGTTTTGCTAACGATGACTGTTCTCTGAGGAACGACAGGAAAACCATGCACACTATTCACAGCCAAGCAAGAGCAATGATCACAACTGGCCCCCCCCCCCCGTGTAATTCTGTCGAACTAAAGCAGATCCGGACAAGGTAGCCTGAGGTCTGATCATTATGAGATAATCAGTCCAGGAACCAGGTAAAAGAAGGACCCTTAAGGTATTCGTGCTTTTTTCTCTCCCTTAAGGGCATGCACTCTGCAGGCGCTTTACAGCTCCAACTGCCTTTCATGAGCGGTGAAACACAGAGAGGTTCAAAGCTGGAGGTAATCAGAGTGGAAGATGTAGGGAACAATTAGCAGAATTGTTCCAAGTGTCAGGATTAGCAGAAATCACACGCACAGCAATCTCACCTGCAGATGCTCCCTTGCTCAAGTTCAGTCTCTTGACATAAATATCCAACCTGGGGATTCCCTCATTCCAGCAGGGCTTTGTGTTGTGTTACCGTGTTTACTGTGGCAGTTTCTGCATTAAGGGATCTGCAATTTTAAATTAAGCTGTAATTCTCGTTGGCACCGAGGCCCCGATGTACGTGACTTTGGACTCATAAAGCATTGGCAGTTCCATGCCCCCTCCCTTTTATTTTTATTTTTTGGCAAGCAGGAACACACCCGCCGTACCAGCTGTACTTTCCTCAACTTGCAAGGTGGATCTGGGGCTACACAATCTGACAGGAGTGCTTTGCACGAGGAGATGGTATCACAGGTTTCTTGAGGCACATCAGGAGATGAATGGTTTTTCCTAGCTGCTCCAGGAGCCAAATGACAAGTGATGCTGTTAGGAACCGTCAATCGTACTTAACAATTACCTCCTCAAAAAGTTTGCCATGGATTTTGTAATATATAAATGATGGCAGTATGAAGCAAGAGGCCAGTTTTATAAAGGCATCTAAGCACCTAAATAGTTATTTACAGAAGTGGCTCAGCAGCTTCGAGTGACTCGGTTGCTTGTATAAATCCCGTAACGACCTGGTCTGCATTAGGTGCTGAAATTACACTGTGATTCTGGCCCAAGAGCTTCCCTCCCCACTCATTTCTTTCTGTATCATCCTTATCTCAGGAATGCCCGGTGGGGAGCTGACTGACACCAGGGTGCCTGTCTGCTAGGTCCTGTACAGACATGGAAGTAGAGACCGTCTCTATCCCAAATGATGTGACATGCTGAATAAAGGAGGAAAGGGTATTAGCCCTGACTGTGGAAAATCTTGATCTTAACCCAATAATAACATTTTCATCCAGGGAAGCTGAGAAGCAATGAACTAACTATTGCCCTGACCAGAGCTTTTAAGCACATGGTTAACTCTTGTGTCCTTCAGCAAGCCATGGCCAGCTGAGACGTTGTTGAGTGAGGTTGCGCTTATGACTAGGAACGGAGGAAAAAGGTCTCTGGTAGCCAAGGGAAGTGGGAACTGCAGCCTGTTTTTGGCCCTTGTGTCATGTTAGTAGCACAGCACAGGAGGAAGAGGGGACAGGCTACGGAGAAAAAGAGGGGAACATCCAGCTCTCTGAACCCCTGCGTAGCATTTCTTTACCAACTTGGATTTTCTAGAAAATGGCTGAATTTTTGAAGCAAAGCAGTAACATTAACCTTTGGTTTTAAAGACTCCACAGAAGCAGATCAGGCTAATGAATAATCATTATAATTTTATATATACAGGCAGATATAGATATAGATATGTGTCTGTATATAAATATATAGTGTACATATATCTATATCTAGATATATGTACCTCTGTGAGTGTGTGTGTGTATATACACACACACACATACATATATGTATACACATAAACATATATATATATACACACATATACATATACGTATATACACACACACACACACACATTATATATATGTAGATATAAAATAGGCCTGTATACACACACTGCTAATAAACAGTAATTATTGCATAATTAGACTAGCTACTAGGAGCACTTAGCAAGCAATCAAAACTCCATTAGTAACTAAGGGAGCGTTGTTATTGTTCATGGATTAGTTGCTAATTTAGGTACAGTGTCTGCAAAGTCCTGTCTATGGCTTTCTAATGTGGCCACCACTGTGATGTCTGAGTTTTGAACATTCATTTAAAAAAAAAGCAAGGAGTGTGGCTTAAATGGCAGTGTATCCACAGATATTTTCCTCATCTGCACATTTCTTCAGGTTTCTTACTCCTTCTTTCTTTATCTTGCCATCTGGCTTCCCCCTGCCCACCTTCTCAGCATATTTGTATACTTCATAAAGTCACGTGGCTAAGTGCATTGGCATTTCGGTGGGGCTAGTCAGACATGTAAACTATGGGAGGATGTATGCCCAGTGCTTGTTGGAGAACCTGTAATTCTGGAGTCCAGTGATCCTGCACCTAATTTAGCAATCTAGTGCTAGAGAACTGCATACTCGTGCAGGCGACAAGCATTTAGGTCACAAAGCCTCTGGCCCGGCCAGAAGCATTTGGAAAGGAGCAGCATGTTCAGCAAGACTGGGAAGGGAGCAGAGCATTTTCTGAAGAATTTGCAGAGCTACATCCAAATGTCCTTGGACTGGGTCTGCAGACATGGAAGATGGTATGTGAACAGACAAAACCTGCAACACACATAGCGTATTCATCTGGAAGTAGAAAGGACAGGAAATATTCGTTTGGGATCAGAAAAGACCTCTTGCAACCTGAAGATGGCTCTGAATTCCTCCTGCTTGACAATAAAAGCAATGTTTAACGACCAGAAATCTCAAGGCTCAGGAATTCAAAGGATTCTTTTATGACACATATCTGAACAGGAGAATGGTTCGTCGTAAATTTTCCAACCAGCTTTACATACGAGCTTGAAGTGACTTATAGAGCTCAGGACCAACCTATTCAACAGATTGTTCTTCTCCCTATGCCTGTATTCAAAATAACCGCCCTGAAAATGATAGAAAGGCCCCTTTTCCTCAAGAGCAAACCATTTTTGGATATTATCCTTCCACTTGTGTCTGAAACAGCCTGAATCTTTTAACCTGCAGGAGCCATGGAAAGACCCATCTCTCATCCCAGGTGCTTGATTAAGGTAGTAGACAAATAAAGCCCCATAGTAGTAGCTAAAGCCTAAGCTTCAGATTTGAAATCCTAGTTATTTCCTTCACATTGCCCTCAACTACTAGATACCGGTGTTACTTCTTATGACTTCGGTCATTTCCTTACATTAAGAATGCCCCAAAGCACAAGAGACAAGATTCATACCGGGCGCCTCTATACGAGATGCTAACTGCGCAGTAGCCTAATAACATTTTCATCGAGGGAGCCATTAGTATTGCTACACAACAGAGATGGGTAGATAAGACGTACATAGGCAAATAGGCAACTGGATAAAAAGTGCCCAAAAAGTCCCTAGGATGTGAAGAATGTATTACCAGTAGCCTGGTTTTCAGGGTTTTGCTGAAGTGCGTCATTAATGAGCCTTCCGGATAGAAACTTCTGAGGTCCTTGCTGCTGATGTAGTATCTCACATACTCCCTTGAAACTTCTACTTTTCCATCTTTCCTGCAACTCTCTACACTCTCTGTAGGTAAAGTGCAGAGCTCATTGCCACAAGATGTGGTGGAAGCTGACAGCTGAACCAGATTCAAAAAGGGATCGGGCAAATACTTGGAGGAAAGGTGCTTCAGTAGCTCTTGAGCATGGGAGTTAGGGGTCCAGCCTCTGAAATCAGAACTTCCTAGACCTTAATGCTAGAGGCTGCAAGTAGGACAGGAAGAGTGGGGAAAAAACTGTGACCATACCCTGTTCACTCTCCCTTTCAGCATCCGCTGTCTGCTGCTGTATGACACAAGATGGACCTATGGTCTGATCCAATAAATGAAGAAAAAATGGGGGGGTGGTTTTCTCTGAAGATACAGTGGGAAGAATGGCTTGAAAACATTATCTGGGTGAACTGATCTTCTCCTTGTGCTCATTCAAATCTGGCCATTTGATGCCTGAAAATGTTGGGTCCTGTTTTGCAGAAAGAGTTAGTGAAGGTCTAGCCTAATGGAATTTTCTTGTGTATAATTGGTATAATACCATTTCCTTGCAATTTCTCAGTTGGTCTAATAAAAGGGATCGTTTTGGAACCAAGAGTTCTAGTTTTTTTTCATATGCAGTATAACAGAACGAATTTGGGATCTCAGGCAGCTTCAGCAGTATTGTCAACCGAAATTGAGATGGGGTAAATAATGGAGACACCGTTGCGGTTTTTCCATCAACATTTAACATTTTAAGAGGAAAAGACACCTGTTGTCACTTTAGAATTGGAAAAATGCAACTCGAATTGAAACTTCTGTATGACACCACAGTAAGGAGGAACGCAGCTTGATCTGATTTCACTCTGGGTCCTCATCCTGTAGACACCTAATGAACTCCAAGTCAATTCATTCAGTGGGATTATGCAACCTTATCTGTGGTAGAAAATGCATGCCAGTATAGTTTATACTAGTTTCCCAAACAAAATAAGCTATATTGCAAAGGGCACTTTCCTGCCAACGTAACTGTGTCTACACTAGGGCTCTGCCAGTACAAAAAGGTCATTAAAAAATTCAAATTAAGCAAGTGCCTAACAGTTTGCTGGACCCTGGCTTGAATTTGCACTGCAAGCAAGCAGGAAGAAATCAGCGTTTCAAATAGCACAAGAGCAAATTCGGATGTGACATAATGATGTGCAAGCAAATCACATCACGTTTAGAGAGCCACTTTTTTGGAATCAAACTGCATTTTAAACCAGCAAAACCCCAGCAACCTGGAGTAATGGGCGATGGCTTCAGCTTAAGGATGGAGGGGAATCCAGTGATTGCAACAGTTATCCCAGTATCAAACTATGTACGGAGTGACACTGTATGTGAAACATCTCCCTCTTGTATATCGACTCATGCCAGCCTACAAGCTATAGCACACATGCAGAAGGTAAGAGGTAAGAACAGGCTGCCAACCACTTCTTGGGGTTATACGCTTTGTTGTTGTTGTTTTATAAAACTAGTTAGGAAAAAAAATGTTGCGTGCTACTTTAATGAAACTCTGGGCTTTATTGAAACAGCCTTGATGATCTAGTAACACGTTACATCATTTGTCACTAGACACATTGGACCCATGTCACAGGGAAAACCTTTTAAAAGCTAAGATATAAGTGGTGTGGAGACAACCACAGCCTAGGCAGGATAAAGAAGGCTGTCTAATTTGCAAATGTTTTTGTGTATATTTACATTTGGAGCATTTAAATGTAAAAAGCGGGGTCGGGGGGGAGAAGAATGTAACTTTTAAAATCTGGCCAGATGTTAACACCATCTGTCCAGATGTCAGCTCCAGGGTTCACTAGAATGACATTTTGTGACCAAAGGGGAGCATTTCAGCTTTTTTTACAGATTAATTGAGCTGTATGTCAGTCCCATCACTCTTTGCTCTTGGCCATATGGCCATATGTCATTAACCCGGGACACCAACAGCCCAAGAAAGTGGAACCATATGTTCTTACCCAAAATAAATAACAAATATGCTGCGTGCGTATCTTTTTTTTTCTTTTTGCAAGTAAAATGGGCACAAATAAACTTTGCACACAATATCCACACACCAACACGCCGCAACTACTAACCTGAGCAGCAGTGACGACACAGGGTTCAGCGCTTCTTTGCTTCTCAGGGTGGCCCGGCTCAGTCTCCATGTCATCATTGAAACAGGAGGCAGGGGGAAGGGACGGGGTGCTTCTTTCACCGGTCTGTTGAAATCATGCCCTGTTCTGCAGGAAAAAGCCCTCTGTCTGTCATCGAAGGGTCATTTTGATCAAGCCCCCATGATACTCAATGCCATCTGGAAGCACCTCTGCTTTCTCTGCACATCTAGGATGCGCGCGTCTCCATTGTGCAGTTCGACCCTTGCAAATGAGTTCTTACTTCCTGCCTGTTGACTGGACAAATAGAAAACCTCTGACTTTCTGTGACAATCTTTCCTCATTCGCATCAGCTCATCGCTTTTTAGATCAAGTAAGCAAAATTTTGCATTCAGTTCAAAAACACCAGTCTAATGCTTGAAGGGGAGACCCTGCTCTCACGGATCCAGCAAGAGATAGAGGGTCAGAAGGATATGGCAAACTTTGCTGCCGGTTTAGCGTGGCATTCAGCAAACTACTCCACCTCTCCAGGCCTTGGTACCCATTTCTAAAATAGAAGTACATGTTTTGAAAGTCTGATGAATTTTTATTGGATAAAAAGACTCAAAAGAAGCTCAGAACATTATCATTATTGTTGCACTTGGTAGTACAAGCCTAGATTTTTCATTTTAAAACAAGAATAGTGTTACTACCTTTCTCCCTTAAAGTTGTTGGTTTCTGCCTGCACTAAAAAAAAAATAGTAATTAAATATATATGCCAAGTAATTTTTTTTAATCAAAGGTTCACATGCTTGATTTTAAATCTTAAAAAAAAACAAAAAAACACACCTGTAAAGAATCATTTGGACTTGATACAGGGAAAAGTTAAATGGAAAAATTGCTTGGGATAAATTTTGTACCTATCAGCTTTTATCTCCTCCCTTGAAACCTCATTACAGATGTGTTACTATGTTTATCTACAAGAAGAGGAAACATTGTACTAGAAAACATTTGCCTGCTTCCACATCCAAGCCCAGGAAAGGCCTAGGGACCTATATTTAGCAAAGGTGGGGAGGGGGTTGGGTATGATAAGCCCATGCTCGAATAAAGGCCATTTTGTCTTGCCAGGGACATGTGGCATTCCTCGGAGCATGTGCTCAGCATTGCCTGAGGAAGCCACCACAGGAGCGAGGCTCCCAAATATTATTTCTTGTTTGTTTGTTGCTTTTACCCAAGCCAAATTTTGAGCTCGGCTCCGAACAACACGCCTTTGCGGTGAAGCCTTGCAAACCTGTTTGTTTGGTTCGGCAGCCTCCTGGGTAATAAAACAGCATGGCAGTAGACAGTGGCCATATACAGAGTGAGTGACCTACGAAAGGTTTCAGTTTCTGAAATGAAATCTTCCTATTTTCCCAAGCAGAAAGCAGCTGTGACCACCTGAAACCTGACATCCTGCTCCTGCCTTTGTTTCAAGGTCATTTGCATCATCACAGATCCTTGCAGGAGGCGAGAGGCTTCATACCAGCTATGATCTGCCTGCCCAGAGGAGTTTTCCATCTATTGACTCCTCTGTGAAATCCTATGAAATATGAACTTTCATTTCTACCCAGGAGAACTTTTACAATCTTGTCTCCAATGCCTGATGAAGGGGGTTTGTGCCCGAAAGCTTGCAATTAAAGACATTTTTTTGCAAAGAAATTGTTGGTCTAATAAAAGATACCATCTCTACTATGAGTCCTGATTGCCTTGACCTATGAAAGGACACTTGCTCTGTGTTAGACTTCAAACGGCCTCTCCTAAAAGAAGGCCAGTCCTACACAACAACCCAGCTGGTTGTTTTGCACCTTTAGAGGCTTATTTGTTATCTTGGTCTCTGCTGACCACTTCCCTTGTCCGCTCCTTAGCTCTCATGCACAAACCAAGGGCTTCTGCATCATTCATCTTTCATGTCCCAATACCCACTGTACTTTCCCCACTGGCCACCAGATTTGATATGACACCTGAGAGGCATTTGAGATTCACTCTAGGGCTGATGTAGTTTTGGAGAAGGTGGGGGCAATGGTATCTACTGGGCTGCATTAGTAGAAGTGTTGTCAGAAGGTCAAGGGCAGTGATTCTTCCCCTCTATTCAGCACTGGGGAGGCCACATCTGGAGTCCTGTATCCAGTTGTGCGCCCCCCACTACATTTCTGTACACAGGACTCCAGAAAGGATGTGGGCAAGTTGGAAAGAGTCCATCGGAGGGCAAGAAAAATGGGGGCTGGGGGACATGATTTGTGAGGTCAGACTAAGGGAACTGGGCTGATTTAGTCTGGAGAAGAAAAGACCAAGGGGGATTGAATAGCAGCCTTCACCTCATTGCAGGGGGGCTGCAAAGAGGATGGAGCTGGGCTGTCCTCAGTGGGGGAAGATGACAGAAGGAGCAATGGGCCTAAGTTGCAGCAGGGGAATTTTAAGTTGGATATTAGGAAAAACTTTTTCACAAAGAAGTTTGTGAAACACTGGAACAGGTGACCCAGAGAGGTGGTGGGGGTTTTTAAGACCCAGCTAGACAAAGCCTTGGCTGGGATGATGGAGTTGTGGCTGGTCCTGCTTGGAGCAGGGGGCTGGACTGGATGTGACCTCCTGAAGTCCTGAATTTTTTATTTGGCTAGATCCTAGATGGCTCTGACTTCCCTTTTTCATGTGTCCCAGAAGCTTATAGATGCTCCCTGCCTGCCTGCCATCCTATTGCTCACGGCCAATCTGGCAGAGCCCCACGTGCAGTGCTTTTAAATGACATCTCTCTTTTCTCCCATTCATCTGCCATGTCTGGGAATCCAAGCCTCCTTGTTTTCCTTCTCCTGTTTTCCTTTCTGGACTGGCTGGAGCTATCCTCTGCCATTGTAAGTGTGCCTCTCTCTCTTTCCCCTCTCCCCTGAAAGTTCACGCCGCCGAGTTTTCTTCTCAAGCCGGTGCGTGCACGCTCATGTGCGTGCTCTCGCCCTTGGTAGAATTACCACATCTGTAAAGCAGTAGGGGAGCAGGGCTTATCAAGTTTCTCTAAGCATCCTGGGATATCCTCTGTTGATTTCCCGGACTCCTGGTTGCTTCTCAGAGCAGAGTTAATCTGATCATATTTAACATGCATTCTTCACACATGATCTTATTACAGTTCCAGGGCTCTTGTTTTTGCTTATTCGGGCTGACCTTTGGCGTCTCTTGCCGTCCTCTGCCATGGTCAAGACCTCCCAGCTTGTTGCCTGGTGGCCCCCAAAGGAAGGTGTGAAGATTAACAGCCTAGAGGATGTATTTAATGAATAGCAACAAGGGATTAGTGACACAGTGTCACCTTTCATGGCCCTCTTTAACCAGGCGAGCTGACACCCGTTTATTTTTGTTTGCACTGTTGAGTAAACTCTGGAAACTGGCTGGATTTACAGTCCTCACTCCCCCAGCTAGGAGCCCCCTTCTGTCCATTGGGCTTTGCATGGGATGACAATAAAAGCTTTAAACTCCCTCCCACCTTTCTCCCAAGGGAAAGCCTCATAGTCCTCTTCCCCCTCCAAACCTACAGGAGAAAAAAAAGTTGTGTCCGTAAAACAATGCTTTAAAACCTAGGAAGGTCTGATGGACAGCCTGGATTTGCAATACTTCAAAGTCTGTAGAAGGCAGACTCTGTGTGCAACTACTCATTGCTACTGTGCCTTTTGAAGGATATTTTATACAGATTGTTGTTTCCTTCTAGCTGCTGATGCCCCGTAAGATGCTATGGTCAGTTCAGTCTCTTAGGTGTAAGGGATAAATCTCTCATGCCCCAATACCCATTGTGCAGCAACAAAGGAGCTAGTTAATCCATGTAATTATAATTAGGGATCTGATCCTAATTCCCCTGAAGTTAATGCACACAGCATAAAACCACCAGGGGCTGTGGACTAGGTCTGTCAGGGTTGTACCTATGAGATGCTGAGGACCGTGGCCTGGATCTAGCAGAGTATTTAAGCGCATGCTTAATTTTAAGCACAACCATCAATGGCACAATGCATATAGTTAAAATTCAGCCAGTGCTGAAGTACATTGCTGAAGTGGGATATACGTGCATAGAGGTACTTCACAGATCTAGTCCCTTTTCCATGCTGGGACCGTGACACAGGTGCTAGGATCAAAGCAGAGTGCCTTGCCCAGTATCGTTTTAAATGTCTGAGCAATGGGGGTTATAGTCTTGCCCCTTCAGAGATTATCTTGCAGGCTAAAAATTCTCAAAACCTATCATGTTGTCCTAAGAGTTGCCTTAAATTCTTCTTTTCTTAATTTCATCTCATTCCTCCATAAAACCTCTCTCCCTGGGCATTCCTCCTAAGCAAATTTTCTTATTTGGTGTCTACACCCTTCAAATATTTGTAGACCTTTATCTTGCATACTCTTGCCTTAGTCACAATTCTCCCTCTTGGCCAGATTTGGCATATCATAGTGCAACAGCTAAGGAAGGTGAGGAAAAGCTACCAATAATGAATGGAGACAGCCCAATCTGCCTGAAAAGCCCATCTTAGTGCGTAGCTGGGTGAAGGGAAAGCACAGTATGTGTAGGCAGAAGTTGAACATAAAGCTTATGCCCTGGAATCTGTATACACAGGCAATATCTATAGGGGCCGACAACATTTAGTTTTCTTAGAAACCTAAAAAAACATGTGCCTGAATCATAATATTGAGCTGTGCTGCAGCTGGGAAACTGCGAGGCCTTATCTCCTCCACACCGCTGACAACAGCAAATGTTGCAACTGTCTGAAATGTAATGCGGGGCTGAGTGACGTGTCTCCAGAAATGAAGCATTTGAAGTAGCTTTGGTTTCTTCATGAAGCAGGGAGTATCCCAAGTTCTCTCTCACTTCATGCCAAGGTCAGGGTCTTGATATGCTTCATGCCTGGGAAAAAAACTCAAGGCACTTGCTGAGCAGAAGTGGCAAATGTGTTAGCCCCAGGCAGATACAGTTATTTGGGTTGATTTTTTTTTTTTAATGATATCTAGAGATCAGATAATTTTTTTCCCTTCATTGTGCCCATTGCAAGAAAGCCAGAGGATGCATTTCCACATCCATGAATTATTTGCGAGACCAGTGTTTTTCCATGCAAATGCATGAAAAGTTGCACCGTTCAAAAGAGGTTTCAACAGAGTGCATCACCGAGGAATCAGATTCCCTCTCTTAGGTTACAAGAGATGATGCGTTTGATTGGATTTGTAATTTTAGTTATCTCCATAGCCAAAACCACAGAATGACTGGCAGTTGTTATATCCACGGGTGTGCTAGTGGTGAAAAAATCACAGTGGAAAAAATCACAGTGGAAAGTAGGACCGAGGTACATTAGTAAAGCTATGGCAGGAGGATCAGTCTAGACTAGAGTGAGGATCAAGACACCTCAGCAGATCACAATGAGGACCTGGATCTTTGGGGGTCCCTGTTGTTATAATCTGCCTGCAGAAATGTGTGAGATGCTAGACCTGGTCTAACAGAAGCTGCTGCCACACGTCAGGTCTAATGGGCCCAGAGAAGAGCAGAGGAAGGAGATAAAAACTCAGCATGCTGATCTGAGCCAATGCTCTCAGCCTCCCCCTCTGCTTCCCTTATTAATCAGATGCCTGTGCATAACACACATTTTTTATCTTTGGGGTTTTTTTAAGCAACCAAACACCCCCTACCACATTCCCAGAACGGTCTTAGATAAGCGTGCATGCTCTCTGCACGTGGCAGAGGTAGGAAAGAGCCATGGCCAACGCCACCACAACCCATACCCCTGCAGGGCAAACAAAATGGGGTGAAATCAAGACTTCCAATCCAGCCGCTCCCAGGGAACATGGTCTGGAAAGAAACCCGTGAGGGATTTTTTTTCCCAAAGGCTCCTTCTGGAGGAATGCATGAAATGCCTTCTGCTAACCCACTGGAGCCATCTTGAGTATTGCCCGTGGTCGGTACCCGGCTTCCTGACAGTTGGCGCAGCTGCCCCGAGGAGCCTCTGATGCTGTCCGTGTGTCTGCACAGCTGGATTCCTGAGGCTTAGCACCTGCATTCCTGAACTGAGCCCCAGTCCTAATTCCTGATTGTAGGAAAACAACATTCCTCCCGTCAAGTGAAAACAGTCGGACACAGTTCATAAACCATCTTCCTGAGGGGAGAAGTGCACACGCGTGGCACCGTAGCATAGAAGTGTATTGTCCGTAGCTCTCTCGCGTTGCTGGCGGTGCAAACCAGCTGCTGCTTGGCCAAGTGCTCTGTTTAAATATTCAGATCGCCTTGCTGGATGGAGTGGCGATCAATATGCCACGTTTTTATTAATAAAAATGCTTCCTGAAAGCTGCTGGAGCTGAGCTTTTGACTCCCTGATATCAGCCACAGACCTGTATCAGAGCGCCCGCCGTCACGGTGGACGCTTCTATTCAGATCCTCCTAACTTTGCAGCTGGTACAAGCCCTGTAATAGATCTGAAAAGCCTCAAAACTTGGAAGGAAAATGTGTCTGAATGTACATACATGGTTAGAAGCTTGGACTAGTCTCCACTTTCCATTGGCTGTACTCAAGCAATACCAATACTTATTTTTTTCATAGAATCACAGAAAATGGGGGTGGTAGGGACCTCAGGAGGTCACATCTAACCTACCCTCCTGCTCAAAGCAGGACCAGCCCCAACTACATCATCCCAGCCAAGGGATAATGATACATTAATCAGGACTCATAGTAAAGGTGATATCTTTTATTAGACCAAGTAGATTTTTGCAAAAAATAAAATCTTTAATTGCATTTTTTTTTTTTTTGCAAAAATCCAGTTGCTCTAATAAAAGATATCACCTCTACTACAAGTCCTGGTTGCTTTTGCCTCTAGACCAATATGGCTACAACCTAGAGACCCAACACAATGATAAATGAACACATTTTCAAGGATAATGATAAGCTAATTTATATTTTTCCACCATGTCCTAGATCTTCTGGGATCAGCTCATTTTTCTTTCTATTCTTCCACACTCCTACAAACACAGACTGGTTCCCCAGCATTTCTCTCTCCCTTCCAAGTCTAGTTAATGCTACTGCCCCATCAGGTCAACAACATCAATTCAGGTCCAAAAAGAGAGCTTTATTGCCTTCCCATTCTCTCCCAGGGTTGAGAAGATCAGCTTTGAAGACACATGCTCTCTGAATATAGCAGCACGAGTCGTTTACCTGTGGGCTGACCCCCAGTGAAATGTTCTGAGTTTGCAAGGGGAAAATGTCTTCAGTAAAGAGCCTCTTAGACCTCACGTTCCCATTACGTTTTTCACCTACCTCCTTGGTGTGGAATTAGGAATTCCTGCTCCTTTTCTTACTGAAAACAGGGGCAAAACTTTTAAGTTTTGGTGTTGTATCTTCCCCAAGCTAAACATGGCTTGATGGTCAGTGTCTGCGTGAGCAACTGCTTAGTGGTGTGTGCACCCAAATCAGAGATATGAGCCTATTAGACTCATATCAAGACTTATGCTTTCAGTGTTGGCCAAGATAGAAGCCATCAGCCATCAACTGCCATGCTTTCCCTACCTTTATGTTTAGTCTTGGCCTGATGGGACATCATCTTCTGGGAAACAGAAGAGTCTGGACCTCCACGGCCCATGTCACGCTTGACCTCTCTGCTGCAATTGCTGGTAAAAGGGGCCAAGTAAGAATTTCAGCTCACCAGGGAGTATTCAGCAAAACCAAGCATGGACTCAATCATTGTTCCCACCTCTCTGCACCCAAGAAAAGCTGGCCGTTTGCTGAAACTGGAGGAAGAGGAAAAATGTAATTGCACAAATATTGTTAGAAACAAATCCTCCTCCACTGGAAGCTGCATTCCCGTTGTGTTTGGTGTCACTTTGCTCCATTCTTGGAACTGGAGAGTTTTTGCTCCACTTGGGGATTTATATAAATTTAATGGCCAAGGGGTGGGGGAATCAAGAGACATTTACACACAGTGGGCTTGTTTCTTCTCTTCTTTTTGCAGTGTAATTGTCTAATTACTTTCATTAAGTTGCTCCCAATTTCCATAGGTAATGAAGGAGAATTAAAATCAGCATTGCCACCCACTCACTATCCTTTCTTTCATGGTCCAAATTGATGGTCTTTCCATCGACTTCAGTGAGCTTTGTAGCAGGACCATAGCTATAAAAAAAGTAGGCCAGATCACTAGTTGGTATAAATCAGCCGAGCTCCACTGACTCCAGCTGCTTCAGAAGGAAGTAGTGCTTTCTTTGTATAAGGTTGTGTGGGGATGAAGGGTTTCTTGTCCGCGTCTCCATATGGTAGCTGAAGTCTGGAGTGTGAAGGGTAGGAGGAGAGCTGGCCAAAATTTTTTCACTGAAACTTTATTTTTGATGAAAATCAAAACTAATTTTTGACCAAAAATGATTTTTTTTGGCCATATTTTTCAACAACAATAAACTGAAAATTCAGTTGAAACTGGAAATTGAAGTATTACGGCTTTTTTTTTTTTTTTTTTT
>NW_017728991.1:3096267-3131442 GCF_001723915.1 Gavialis gangeticus | reverse complement strand
CTCCTTCCTTTTCTACCTCTATCTTTTCCCTGTTCCCTTCTCTGGTGGTAAAAAGGAAAAGCAAGAGGCTAAAGCAATTAAAATTAATTTTTGTGGTTGAAAATGTTGTCCCAAGGTATACTGCATTTTTCAAGTAGCTCAAAGGCAGGCCACTGCTCTCATGTCTGGGCTGTGTCAGTCTTGATGCTTTCCATTCTTATGGGTTTGTATCCCTAGATCAGTCTGGGTATAATAGCAGTTGAGAACCAGGGAATGGCAGGATCAAGTTGACAAGTGAAAGGGATAATTGTAGAGGGATAATTGCATGGATTAAAGTGGAAATCTTGTAAGGCTGAGCAAAATGATGGTAATCCCAGACGTGGGGTTTTGCAGCAATATTACCTGTGTCACAGCTGTTATATCATTGTTGAATGTCAAAATGACTTGACATCACAATGAATTGCTCTTTCTCTATTGCTCAGGGTTTCCAGGGAAAAAAAAAATCCAGGGGAAATGTATTGATCGCGTGTGTGCAACCTGTTTACAAAGCTTTCCTCTGAGCCTTGGCTGCAGTTTCCACCCCCTCCCCTGGCAGTGCTACAAAACCACTGGACTTGCAAGTCCCGGTCTGTATTTCTGGCTCTTGAATTCAATAACCCTTCCATTCTCAAAATTGCTTTTCATCCTCTTTAAACCAGGTTGCCTCACCCACATATTTGTCAAAACTGAGTATTCAAATCTTGGTTACAGGCAGAGGAGCAGTGAATCCCCCATCTCCCTCCCAACCCCAGCACCCCACTGATACTTCATTGCATGGTGTGTTATCCACCTTCAGCAAGAGCGTGCACAGCTGGACAATAGGTGACTAGCAAAATGCCCGTTTATTAGCCTTCCATGTATTTGTATTGGCACTTAGACAGATGTGCTCATCTGCGATAAAAATTGTGTGCATCTACATGTCCTCAGCATGGGGCCTGACATTCGGTGCTGGAGAAAGACACCAGTTGCATTGCCCAGTTAAGTTCACATCAGCACCATCCTTTCCAAGATGCTCTCTCAACCCGTTCTCATATTCAACAGAAACTTCTTGCCACACCATCTCTTGGCTTTCATAAGTTTGAGGAGTTGCTATTACTGCTTCAGTTCTGATATCACATCATGGCAAACTATCAGATACTTACAGCCATGCAATTGTTATCTGAGTAAATGCAGGGCAGGGAGATATGGGATAGGAGAATTTATCTTCTCTATGATACCGCAGTGCACATGTTAGAGCCGTTATTACTTGGTGCCTATGTTGTGGTGTGCCCAATGCACTCCTAGGTTTAGAGGCATATAACTGAAGCATGAGACATTCTAGATAATAAACTTAACAGGTAAATGTTCCTTAGTAGGCAAGTATTCAAGTAGCTTGCCGACTGGGGCAATTAGCATATTTTTAGCAGTCAAAATAATTTACTTCAGGTCATTTAGCCTGCTTTAATACAGTATAAAATTACTTAGGATATTGAGAAGCTAGGTCCAAATGCATTTTTAAAGGTTCACACTATGCCCAATGCATTTCTTAAATCCACAATGCTGAATTACCATGGTTTACTGCATTACAATTTTATAAGAGGATCTTTTCATGGAGCTTCAAGACGTAGGGCTCTGAAAAACAATTTGATATATGCCTTGGCTCAGGAAATGGTCATACAAGATGAAATGCAGTTGGTTCAAAAATGGAAAGCCCCCCCCCGAATAAAATACCTCTGCAGCTAACTCTGCATCATTAATACCCTTCTCGGATGTCAATGAAAACTCACTCTTGTGTCTTAAAAAGCTCAGTAGGAGTTTTAACATTACAAAATTCATTTGTGAAACCTGCTACCAGATGTCTCAGAGGGCTAAGAAATGTGCTGGCATAGTAGCCTCCGGGGCTGATAGAAAAGTACGGAGTGAGGAATCATCTTTGAGTAGGATGCAGCTCTGTCAAGCAAGACTAGCTTGATTATCACGAGAGGACTTTTCTGTGTCTCTTTTCTTTCTTGTCGAGCCCATTGCTTTTTACCCGGATGCAGGAACAAGGATGCATACACGCACACACACACATGCATATCGTATCTCTCACTACCGAACTCATCTCTGGATTTCCTTCGGTCAGACAGTGGGACAGAAAGAACTGAAGTTAAAAACAAAAGCAGCCAGTGCAGAACAGAGGTTGCATACTGGATTCTCCTTTCACTTGTACCATGGGGTAGCAAGAATCACCCCACCTTGTTTTGCACCAGATCCGAATTCAGACCATTGCCTGCACCTTGTATGTAAATCAAACTGTCTGCTATATGCGCGTTAGGCCGGACCCTCGGGAGACGAGGTTCTTTGGGTAAATGAGATACCTTTTATTGGACTACATACTTGGAAAAATGGTGCTTTGTTAGTTTGCGGACACAAACACACCCTTCTTCAGGCATAGGGAGAGCCCCTCTGCTTTTAAGGGGTGAAGATCATTCTTCAAAATTAAACTTCTCACTTTTAGTATATCCCTTTGTATACCTCTTCCAAAGCAAATCAGACACATCTGTCACTGAAGTGGCATGGTTTGCTTGGCAGCAGTTTATGGTAGGAGCTATACTTTGGCTACAGTTGATTAGCACATGATAGGGATATCAATTAGGAACTGGACCCAATGATCTGTAAGGTCCCATCCAGTCCCTAACAACTCTGAAACCACAGGATAGGGCTATCAATTCTTTTGTCGAATAGGATAAATGGGACTTCATGTGGTCCTTTGATTTCCCCAGTGACTAGATAGGATGGTCCGATGCTGAAAGCTACAGCAAAGTAATTTTTTACTTTGCAGCAATGGGTCTGAAAATATTAAAATCCACGAGTTACTTGGTCCCATTTGCTAATTAAACAGAGCATGAGTGAGAGTACACACAGGAACAGCTGTAGAGGTAGTGGACGCTCCATCACTGGGTGTCTTTAATTCAAGACCCAAGTCTCTTTGTCAAAGATTTGCTGCAGCTCAGACAGGAAACACGGTATTAATACAGGAATTATTGGGTGTCATGCTTTGGTCTGTGAGATGCCAGTTGTACGAGATGATCTCAGTGAAACCTCCTGGCCTTTGAATCGTTAAGGCTATGGATATATAGGATCCGAGAAGCATGTTTGTGGGTACCTGTCTCCGGCTTTTAGTTCTGCCATGTTCTGCTCTTTTTCTCTGCTGCAGTACAGCATGTTAATGCACCTTGTCTCTCCTGCCTGGAAGCTTATAATCCACTCAACATCCTGCCAAGAACCTCATCCCAGTCGTTCTGTCATAACAAACAGACCTCTTTCCCCCCACGGGCTGCAAGAGCTGACAGAGGAGCTGACAAAAAGCAAGCGGAGGAGACAAAGTGGCTTCTTAGATATATATTTTTTCTAGCACACACTCCCCGTCAAATTGCAGGATGCAGTCAATACAGTGAAATTACAGTCCTGCAAAAAAAAAAAAAATTTTTTTGATTCCGAATTGGGGGATTAATGGTCAAAAGAATGTTCTTCTGGGAGTAATCTAAGTGTTATATTTACATTTGGCTTGGAATTATTTGCAGGGAGGAATTTCAAATGCAAATATTTTAAAAGCGTAGCATGTAGAGAGACACTGTGGGCACTTCTGTTTTCCCTAAAATAAGAAAACGGTTTTCTTGACTCTTTTTTTTAACTGGAATCTTAATGAGACCATAATTACGACAGCAAAAGAGGAAAAAATGTAGCTCTTAAAGGTTTGCTGTTACTGTACATATGGGGCCCTGGAGTTTTCTTTCAAAAAAAAAAATTAAAAAAATTTTAAATTATTTATTTTCCAAAGTGGTGCAAAGGGGAAAAAATGACTTAGCTAAGTAACTCTTGTCCATTTATGTGCTTACTCTGTATTTTCCTTTTCTAAGAAAATATATATGGATGGATGTTGAAAGTAGGCATGATCTGTTTGTCTTGGCTCCCTCTTTTATCTTGTTTTATTGTGTTACCATTACATGGAGTGTGTTAGCAACAGCAGATTTGTTGAGTCTCTTTCCAATGCCGTGTGTCTCTGGAGTGGAAAATGAGCTGATTCCATTGCAACGTTGCTGACCCTCTGGGCTATATTTTGGGCCTGTTCATCATGTTATGGTCAAAATTTTGACTTGCAAACGTTATACTGGTCAAGGGAGTCTGGGCATGAATACAAGGAGCTTATCTTCTAACCCTTTCCACTCGTAGCCCAGTTGTTAGAGATGCATCTAGAAACATTTATGGTCTTAATTTTGTAGAGGCCTGGAGTGTTGTTTTTTACATTAACTCTTCAGTTTTACTGGTTTACAGTCTGAGTATCGCACTGCAGTTAGTTGCAAAACTGCTACCAGAACCAACAGGGCAGAAAGGCTGGACAGAAAACTGAAGCATATCTAAGATTTTCCTCATCTCTATGTGCCCTGCTCAATCCTTTGACTCAACTGATTTGGGTCAAACTGGTTTATGCAATGCTGAGTCTGATATGACATTCAATCTGGTTTTTCTCAAGCCGGTTCCAGCCATTTTCAAACTGGTTTATGTGCACTGAACCATCTCTTCTGTTGCAGGTTTAAACCCATTTCTGATCACTGAAACGTGTAATGTCTGTCCCTAGCCAAGTTAGGCAGATGCAGAAAAGCCTAGGAAGACGTTGTGCTCTCATTTGTGCCATTGCACTTCCCTCGTAAGTCAGTGCCCATGCAGACATCACAGGGCAACAACTTTCCCGTGCTGCTAACCTAGCATGACTGTGAGGTCAGAAAATTCAAAATTTTGTATGGCAGCTATGTTCTGTCATCCTACTTGATGATCTTGCAGGATCTCTCCGGACTTTACTCCTTAGACTAGGCTATTTATTAATCTCATTGTTGTTATCGTTGTCTGTATTTTTATCTATTGCCCAGATGTTTGTTCCATTCTCTTCCCAACTTTTATCGCTCTACCTTGGCTTACTGATTCTGCCCCCGGACAGGAGTAGCTATCTCAGAATAAAGTCACTTTTATTCTGCAATAAAGTGTCCATTCTGCAAAAGGTTTACTAATCAACATCCCCAAGTAGGCTAAGCATAACTGTAGACCTATCCCGTACCTCAGAACAACTTGGACCTGGCAGCTGGATTGCACCCAGGTGCTTGGCTGGAGAATAAGTCTTGTGTCTGACATACTAGGGACATCGGGAAACGGGAAGCCTAACCTGAAACCTTTGGACAGGCTCCACCTCGCTGTCAGTCAGAAGGAGATAAACCTTGCATGAAATAGGACCTTCTAAAGTCATTAGTTATCCACTTCTGCCAGAACCACTGACGCGCAGCTCTGGAGGAAACCAAAGACAGGCAGCCAAAGAGAACAGAAAACAAACGTGAAAGGCAACATGTCTGCAAGGAAGAGCCTAATACAAATGTGGGAAACTTTCTGGTTGAAGCCAAATGGGCCGCATAGAGCCTTTCATACATATCGTATCGGCCCATATGAAAAATGCATTGCTTGGGAAAAACAAGAAATGAGAATATTAGATCATCTCCAGGTTGATGGATGTAGCTCTATAGAAAGGGGGAAATGAGGTGAGTAGCTGTTGTTCGGTAATCTCTCCAGGAAGATCGGCTGCTAGGAAAATGTAGCTGTGGGGGAAGCGCGTGGCACGCTGATATTGCTATGTCAGGCGTACATTTGGTATACATTAAATGAGTGAGAGTCACCTCCCGCCTTCAGCTTCACTGCTCATACAAAATGTACTTTAAAACCCTGTCCTTAAACCTTCGTGCCCTGGAAGATGGTCAGCTGGCTCTGCTTTTTGGCCAGCAGACAGCATTTTGCATGCAAAACCCTTCGTCCACAAAGTTGTCGTTCTTTCTGCAACTGAAGACACCGGCCCACGCCGCGCAGGTGGGGCTCCTTCACTTAAGGGAGTGATTCCTCCGGAGGAGGAGAGGAGATGTGGGTTACGAGCCTGACACCAGGCTCGGATGTAAAGTAGCAGCTGACGTTAGTGGAGCTGTTTATTTAGCACTTTTTAAGACAAATGTAAGAGGCTGGGTGAGTGGCTGTGATTTCCACCCGTTGAGGTTCTGGACTAAACTGTTTTCCTTTGCCATAAACAGCAAAAAACACAATCAAATAAAAAAGAACGGTCACAAGGGGACAAAAGGGAACTCTGTCATCCTCACCCCATCACACCCTGCTCCCTCCTGTATGTTTTGGGCCAGGCAAAAGGCTATGATCCAGTCTACAAGCTTCCCTCAAATAGGGTTTTGCCCGTGCCAGCCAGTGACCCAGCTGCTATAGGCATGTGTGTGTCTGTGCTGACTCAGTGATCCAAGTCTGTTTTTAATTTCCTTTCTCTAGTTTTCCTTCATCCTGCAAGGAATAACTGTGAAGTAAATCAAATGGCCTATCTCCACAGGCTGCCCCTTGGCTTGGCACGGGACTTTGGGGGAGAAGAGGCTGCCAACCCTGTGGTTGCTTGACAAAGTGGGTTCTGTTAGCACAGTATAACTTATTGTAATAACAATCCACTCCAAAGCCAATTGGTCTTTGCTGCTATCACTTCACCATGCCAGCGATCGCAGACTCAGCACTGCCGTTTCCAGACGTAGCCAACATTAAGGATCACATCGACGCGCAGCAGCGTAGGAAAACTATGAGGGGCCTTTGATTTGAGATGCCCGTTGCTCTGCCGTCCGCCCTGTGCTGCCAGCTTGGGCAGGGGTCTGCTGGAGGAGAAGCCCTCTCAGTTTGGTGGGGGTAAGTGATGGCGGGGATTTGTTAGACGGTGCCTTTCCCTGTGAAGTCTTACTGCAGCTTGGTCTTACGGGGACCCAAGCTACTGGAGGTATCTAAGGGCAGAGGCAGGGCGAAATGGAGGACTTGACCACTTGTGCTCATTTAAGGTCTCATGGTGCTTTCTGGAAAGGCAGAATAGGGTGGCCACGTGCCAGCTTGGATACGGGCAACCCCTGCTTAATGCGGTTGTGCTTAGCGCTATTTCGCTATAACGCTCATTTTAAATCGATACCCGATCCCACTTAGCACTCAGCGAGTTTCATTGTACGGCTCACGGTTGCCATCTTGGGTCACTACAAACACTGGCGGTCGCCATCCTGGGTCATCAAAAACTTTTGGTTTCACTTAACACTAGTTTCGCTTAATGCTCGCGTTTTTTTCAGGAACCAATTACGAGCGCCAAGCGGGGGGGGGGGGCCTGTAATTGAATTGTAGCGAAATGTCTCCTCTGCAGGATGACTTGGACCAGGTCTTCTCAATTTCGCCTTTTAAAGGGTTATCTCATGTTCCTGTGCACAAGGGGCTGGACCCGATGATCTTGTAGGGTCCCTTCCAGCCCCTAACGTCTATGACTGTTAAACCGTTGTTCTTTTCCATCCCAGAGGGACCGGTTTTTATTAGTCGGTGAGGTGATCCCCAAATGCTCCTTATTACATTAGGTGATATTTAACGAGCCAAATCCATACTCAGCCTAATGTTCAGTCTCATCAATGGAATGAATGCAGGATCTTGCCCATTCTGTCTAAAATAAAATTAAAAAAAAATGCATTTCTCTAAATGGAAGACACTGAAAAGTATTACAAGTGAAGCAAATCCACTCCATCCCCTCCCCAAGTATCGTGCAGTGACAGACGTAGGTTTCTCACTGAATAATGTCACAGGATAAACCTCCTATATGGGGATTTCTTTTCTCCTCAGCTCTTAATCCCCTGGGTTGGAAAAGGTTTCCAAGTCCGCCAGCTTCCATGCCTCCATAATTGTGGATGAAGATGCAGGAAATAGCAAAGCCAGAATCCTGAAACTATCAATGTGTCTAAGGCCGTAAAGGGAAGTTTAGTCATTATCTCTAATATAACACACGTGTGTAATAGACATTTTAGCAGCCTGCTCCTGACATAGAGCCCAGCAGAACAATACCTTGCCAGCCACATTGTAATGCTATCCTAAATTGTGTAGCTGGAAAATTTTCTCTAGCATGACAACTGCCATTACATCAATTTTACCAGCTTCCATGAGGTTGTGAGGACCCTTGGGTTGTTTCTTATTTCAGCTTATGTTACTTGGCTAAATTATACATGTTCAGTTGTGGGATTGGCAGAGGGCTAGTTATCTTGTCAAAAGCAATGTATGGGCAATGGGAGCAGAAGATCGTTAAAGAATTAACTTGCATTTTTGCCCATTAGTAACACATTCACTTTTTCTTCCTGTCTTCACTGTTGCCTAAAATTTGCAAGTAAAAATGCAAGGTTTTCCATGAATGAGCAAATGTACCTGAGAGGCTCATGGATACACCTTTGCACAGACCAGCACCCTACGAACAGCGAGTCACACTTTATGTCGGCTGTTAGGGTTCAATGTGTTCATTGTGCTCTGTGTTCGGTGGTTTTGTAATAGTTAACTTGACTGCTCTTTGCACTTTTTCTAGGGGTGTTTAGCAGCGGTCGGACTGGCTTTTCTTGTCGACTCTCTCTCTAATTTGTCAGGACAGTTCATCTTTGATGAGAGAGAAATAAATTCGGGGTAAGACAATATCATTCAGTACATGTCAATTTTAAATACATTTATGACACACTCCTTCAGAATAATAGCAGAACTACACGGCTGGGTCATGCAGTCAACCCTGAACGAAGCAATGGCTGCTCCAGGGGCATGCTGTAGGTAAACGTGTTAAATAATCTGCAGATAAGGTGACAAGAGATGGCGCTTAGAAATATGTAGCATAGTTCCTGGGTTTTGAGGGACCCATAAAACTTGTTGAATGCATGCACTTCAAAAAACTTGTCGTAGGTAGTTCTTTATACAGTAATTAATAGTGGTTGCAGGGAACAACAGCGACTTGTTCATCTCCACGAGCCGGGCATACGCATGTTGAAGATTTATGATCGGTTTAAAACGATGCAGTTTATTTTAGCATCAAGTCAGTTGTCCATGAAATTACTAGATCCAATTTCTTCCTGCTCCCTCACTCCTTCCCGGTATAATCCAGGTAAGGATACAAGACCTGGCCTCTAATACTCTGTGACTACATTCACTGTGTTCGCTCTTGCTAACTGAAAACTCACATCTTTCATTTTGGGAAGTCACGGACAGAAGGAGAATGAAATATCTGCTTAGCAGAAAGGTGATGGAAGTTATATACAGCACCAACATACTGCAGTGAGGAAGATGATGGTCAAAACATGTTTTGTTTTGTTTTTCCAGCCTGCTAAGATCAAGTCTGCTGCGTTCAGAGTGCAATCCTCTATGTAAGCTCTTGTGGCAAGTTGCGCTGTGACTGCAATGTACCCTACTGGATTCCCCAACCTATTTAATCATGCAGTTTATAACCCTGTTTGTTTCCATTTATGGTTTAACAGACCAGCTGGCAGTTAGGCCTTAATTACCCTTTTATGCAAAGGAGCTCCTTTCGTTTTTATAACGACGGCCGCAATATAAATTGTTTTTGTTTTTAATTCTGAAGTCAGCCATAGCAACATAATGTACCCATCCCTGAGTCTCACAATTGGATTTGCTCCCCAGGTTGGCACAGGCCGGTGCCACAGGGGAGCAAATGATCCAGCATTGTACTCGTATGTTAATCCTGAGGACTTTCTTCTCCAAGTTCAGGATATTGGCTCCGGAACGAGCATGAGTCTGGTAGGGACGTCTCTCAATATTGCCTGCCCTTCCTTCCCGTGCTGGTCTTCCCAGCCAAAGAAAAAGTCCTGGCTATTATGAGATAGGATGAGCAACACTAACCACTTGCACCCCAAGTCTCCCCAAATATATTTCTGGGTAACTGTGCACCTTAGATCCCAGTACAGAATGCACCAAAGATTATAGTTTCAACATGAGGAAGAGAAGCACACTTTTCCCTCTATTGCCCCCTCAAGCCTCTTTTTGACTAGTTTTCTTTATATCCTTCAGTCCTAATTCCTCTCCCTTCTTCTCAGTTCTAGTGGTGGATGCTCACTCAGTTCCAACATGCTCACATGTTTGAGGGGCATTTCTTTTATTCCTCTCCAAACAGCAAGTTGGTGTGTTCCCTGGCTAGCAATCACATCCCACCTTCCAGCTAAACCCTTGGAAAAAAGGAGGGGAAAAAAAGGCATGAATTGGCTATGGGATGTGAGATCCATGATTTGGCAACTTGTGATTGCAAATGGTTCCAAATTAGGGTCACGTGTGAACCGAGATGTTCAAATATGTGTTGGCTGGAAACTCTTGCAAAAATGTCAAATAGTGTATCAGACCGGTGCCATTTTGCATGTAAGAGAAGATAATGCCTTCCCCTTAGATGCTTTACGCAGGTAGGAGAGTCTTATGGTGCTAGACCTTTCTAGACTTGAGGCACCCCTTGGAAAGTGCCAGCTCTTAGTTTTCACTCATTTTTTGACTACCAGAAAATAATGGAGCAATTCTGTTACCAAGATCTCAGAAAGGCTGTAGCAAGTCAGAATGGCTTTAACACTGTGGATTCCTATTTGAAATCTCCAAGTTTGTCTTGTGAATTATGTTTGCACACCAAACAGTGCTAACATTGTGTGGCATGCCATGGCACCCTTGCAAGGATCTCAAGGCACCCCGAGGTGCTGCAGCACCCTGGTTGAAATTCGTTGCGCTAGATGGAGAGTCCAGAGAAATGGGTCCAAGTGTAGCTCAGCCAGGCTCCAGCTTGTGCACTTTTCAAGGTAGGGACCATCTATTCCTAAGTGTCCTGACAAAACTGAATATAACGGAGCCCCAGGTCCAGCTGGTGCAGCTCAGCTCTGCTAAATCCAAACAACTGGCAAAGGCACCATGGCCCATATCAGTATAGGCATTTGATGGATGGGAGAAACTGAGGCACAGGGAACGGCTTGCTCCCCGTGAATCAGCCAACTGGCAGCACAACTGAGAAAGGAAGCTGGATATCCTGACTTCTGATCATTGTCCAATCTGCTCAAAATCATCAGGGAAAACGGATTAGGAAACATCCAGTCTCCATTGGCTGTCAAGAAAAGCCGAAACAGATTGAAAGAACAATTTTAGAGAAAAGCAAGTTAACATTTTACTTCTCAAGAAGCTTCAGAAAAATAATAATAATGTTTTTAATACCAGTTAATCTTCAATACTGGTTGAATGCCTTGGTGCGATGTTTTGGGGGTTTTTTAATTATTATTATTTGTTTGTCCAGACCCAGTCTGTCAGTCCCAAATGGAAATAACTCGGGACGCATGTGAATTAACACACACGTCCATGCACAGAAAAATGCAGACAGCAAAAAGCCATTCCACAGTCTAGCCTTGTTAAAGAATATAGTCAGTTTTCCAACAGCAAACCTCCCCCTCCACCCCACACTCTCTCCAGCCAGAGGAATTTATTTCACCTCCTCAGAAGCTGCTTATTAAAAAAAAAAAAAGGCTGGGGCTGGTTCCCAGGTAATAGAACAGCAGCAAAGCTTAACTAATCTATATTTTTATTGCTGTAATTAAATGGCGCACTTGCTAATAAAAAGGTAACACTTTAAATTAAGGCCCCATTTCTAAATGCTGTATTAATATTTATGAAATGATTATTGCATACAGTCACATTCTATAAGGACTTAATAGAATGTGTGTTATAAAATCCATTTGTAATAAACCCTTAATGACTGTGTTCAGGCAAGCTGCTGTTTTTTGGTCCTTCAAGTGGCGTCTTCATAGACTAGAAGGAAAACACCCATTCGCCCCCCTACCCTTTCCAAATACTCCACTTAGCAGCCTGAGATTCGGCTCCGAAATGGTTGAAGAAGAGTCTTTCTGTTGACCTCCGTGGACTTTGGATCTGATCCTTAAAACAGTCGAGACGCATCTTCTCCTCCGCCCAGGCAGCCTCCACCTCCAGGCATGTTTGCTCAGCTATCTGACCAGAGGACCAACTGGCAGGGAACTGAGCATGCAAAATATATTTAGGTTAGCTATTAGGTCAAGCTGTCCAATGATAAGGAGAGGTATGCACTGGAACAGTTTATCCCAGGAGGTGGGATGCTATCCTTTGCTGGAGGTTTGTAAGAAATTAGCTAAAATATCTGTCCGGGTTAGTTTGAGTATATGTACCCTAGCCCAAGACCAACTGGCTTCTCGATGCCCCTTCCAGACCAACATCGCTTGCCTCTATGATTCCAGAGTCCCAATTTCCCATGCACTGCCAAGAATTTGCCCCTAGCAGCATCAGGTATTTTTTAAACAAACCTCTGTGTCTGTTATACAGAAATGCAAAATATTGGGCCCTCTGCAGCTTGCCAGACCTCAGCCAGATGTTCTCATGAATCCCATGAGCAAGACTTAACCCATTAAATGGTTCCAGTCCTTTTGACTAAGACCTTAGCTGTGCAGGTCCTTAACATCACAGTCTTCAGCAATGAATAGCCTTGGAGTCGCAACATCAGGGTAGCAGAGAGAGGCGGCTAGTGCTGGTTACAGAAGTCTGGGGCACCATCACAAATACGTGGAAATCATTGCTTTAAGCTGCCTCTAGACTGAGTTTGCAACAGTCATGGATGCTCCAGAAAAAAAAAAACAAGTGACTTTTAACGGTGATCACTCTGTGCTAAATACTCATAAGTAAAACCTTGCTAGAAAATGCCATTCATTCTGGCTAAACTCTCAACGTATGCCAATGGGACCAGGGTTTGCCTTGGTCTTCTCTAGTCTGCAACCTGTTCAGACTTGGGTTTGATATCTCCTGGTAGGCTTGGATGACTTTTGTTTCCTTTGCAGTTTCAGAGAAACTCTGTCAGTGGAAAAGGGCCGGATCATGCACAAAACAATTCAGAGTGGCTGTGCTGTATTTGCTCTTGGGCAAGACAGCCAGGTTGGGGCAGCGGATGAAGGGCAGCACCCAGCCATTAGCAGAGGAGAAGAGTCCTAGATGACTTTCCTTCTTCATAAAATGTATTCCAGGTTATAGCAGAGGACCAAGATATTCTCATTTGTGCTAGCAGATGTGTTGTTTTATCAAGTTGGAACCTATATTCATAGATTTTAAGGCTGGGATGAAACATAGATTAGTACCATCTGTATAACATAATCCAGAGGATTTCAAATTGCTTCCCACAGCATTGAGACAGCAGCTGGGGTTTGACTAAAGCATTTCTTCTAGAAAGGCAGCCCACACTTTGAGCGATAGCAAATCTACCACTTCATAGTCGGGTGGTCTATCACCCTCGCTGTTAAAAATGTTTGTCTTATTGATGTATCTGGTTTAACAAGAACCGATGGTTGCATTTGAAAGCCCTTTTGTGGCAGATTTCGATGCTACTATTTTACCCCCTTGAAGGTAGACTGTTCGGAGGTTTGATGAATAGATTGAACTCTTTAAGCCTCTCACTGTGAGATATTTCTTCCAGCTCTTAAATTTCTCATCATGCAACAGTGTAAGCATCCTCAAGTCCCACGAAGCACAAAGACTAGGCTTTTTGTGTCCACACAGCTAACAGTAGGAGGGAGGTCTGTGTGTGTTTCCTTACTACTCTTCAATGGATTAGGGAAATGGGGGCGAGATTTGTAGCCATGACACAGAGGCGGCAGCAAAACGACTTCTTGTTGTTATTAATTTGTGCTTTGGCAGCACCCGTGATGTGATGTGATGTGATGTGATGTGATGTGATGTGATGTGATGTGGGGGGAGCCATTGTGGACAGATTGAGAGACTGAGAACAAATGATCTTATTGACAGCATTTCATACAAATTGCAACAGGAAATGTTGGTGTCAGGGAAATCGGAGAAGGGCAGGTTCCTGGAATCAAAACTGCCAACGATGAGTTGAACTCAGGATGAGCTTTCTGCCTGTAGGCAAAGAAACGGGTAAGTCGTGGCAATGTTGCAGGGGAAGAAGAGCCAAGAGTTGGAAATGCTTTTGACACATGCAGCACAGGAGATGGAAGCCCATGTATCACGGAGGGCAACACAAGCCATGCAGGGTTGTATCCAAAGTCAAATGCAAGCCTTGGCCTGGATAGTGTCTCGACGTGGCGATAAATTCAGGAGCGGACCCGAAAACTTTCCATCAAAGTTACAACATCCTGCTTGCTTTCTGAAAAGGTCTATTTTTTTTTTTGAACCTGAGATTTAGAAAAAAACCCAACCATTTGTTGCAACAATCTTCTAAACCCAAAGAGATTTCTCTTACCACCTTACGCAGAGCTAGGTGAACAATACCAAAACTAAAAATAAGAAGCATGCAACCGTTTAAATAAATCAATCCTTTCCACAGGGTGCTGTTTGCAGTACAGAAAATTGCTGGCTTTGGTGGAAGTCTGCAGGACCTTTTCCTTTCTTTCTTATAAAGCATCCCCAAAAATGCATTTGGGTTTGGGGTTTTTTTTGCAATTTCCTAGTTGGTCTAATAACAGGTATCATTTCTGAACCAAGAGTTCTAGATTTTTCCATTTCTTTTTGCAAGATGTTGCATTTAAGGTGATAAATTGCTGCTAATTTCCATGGGCTTTTTTCTTTTCATTCTTTCCCCGCCTTTTCTATACTTATGTTTGGGGAACTATTTTAACTTGTCATGATAGCCTACTTTTTGTCTCTTATTTATGTTACATCTTTCTGAAAGATGTGTCTTATATCCTGATCCAGCAAATACTTAATGCATAAATGTTACTCCACACACATGTGTAATTCCATTTAAGCCGGTGGGACTACGCACAGGCATAAAGTTACTCTCATGCATAAGCAATTAACCTCCTTTAATTAAACCTGGGGAAAAAAAAAAGTCTAGCACAGCTCTCAGACATCATAAACTCGGAGGAGAGGGTAAAATTGTTGCAGTGAAGGGGGAAAAGAAAAAAGCCAACTCCTTTACTTTCTAATAACACAAAGAGTTTAGGTTTTTGCTCCGATAGATATCACTTAAAGTGCACATTTACGGTCTAGTAACATAGCAACGTTTGTTATGTATAATAACAGCATCCAAAATGACACAATAAAAAAATAATTATCTGCGATTAGAACGAAACTATTGAAACTTCTCCAGCTGAAGCCAAAATTTGGAAGCGGGCGAAGGAGGAGGGGGGAGTTTATTATTTCAGTAGCTGCAGTGAAAATCCCCTCTGGGTGCTCTGCAAACCACCCTCTGCTCTTTGAAACCATCCCCCTCATTGACACGGTAATGGGCTTTGTTGAATTCAAAGACGATTACATCAGAAATGTATGGCCTCTGGTGGGTTTTCCAAGGCTTATAAAGCACACAAATTATATGAAAATATTGGGCTGAAAAATTAGTAAGCCATAGGAGTTTGTGTTGTTTTAGCCACGCTTTACTGCAGGGAAGGAAAACTGTGGCTCCTAGAGACCTCTGGCCAGTCTTTCCAAGCTACTTTCTTTATTATTTTTCTTTTCTGGTGGGCTGGCTTCAGATACACTGTCTATATTTTTAAAGGACTTTCATACTGGGGCAAACTTTTCAACATGTTAAGTTTAAAGACCAAAGGCCCATTTCTTCTCTCAATTATTCAGCCTGATTTGACCACACAGTATAACAGAGAGGAAAATTCATCCGCGTGTCATAGTCCAGGCTCCTTTCCCAAGTGGTAGCTGCATTGACATCGGGCCTAGTTAGGCTCAGCTGGTGTTTGCCCACTCAGAACAGGTAATGGCAGGACCAAGGACTTGACTTGTCCCTAAAGTCTTCCTTTTGCACGTGAATTCACAGATGTGTGCGCATGTGGTGTGTGAGCGAGTGTGCAGGGTGTTAAATTCCAGCTTTGAAACCATGTGTCAACGAGCCTATTCAATTATAACCCAGTCACTTCCATTCTTGTTTTGTAATCATGTTTACTAACTTTCCAAGCCAAACGTTGCACATTCGGGTGCCTAATATGAGATACAAAGTGGAAGTGTCCTGCTCCCCGGCACAATGTTGGGAAGAAACTTTACAGCTTCCTCCCAGGCTTTCTCTTAAACTGGCCTGTATCCAGCACCGTACCTGGACTCCTGACAGTCCCAGGTGAACTTTTAGTATCGGGCCCCCCTTCACCAGAGGTAATAATAATTGGACAACGGGAAAAACATTACTGTTTGCAGGCCCCCTTGCTGTCTGGACCCCATGGCCGCCTGGTTCACCCATGCTAGTGTCCAGCCCTGCCTATATTGACAACCTCACTCCAGTTTGGCTGTTCCTGCCTAGAAAATGCAACATGCAGCCCATACTACTGTCATCAAATCATAGAAATTTAGGGATGGGAGGGACCTCAGGAGGTCAACTAGGTGTCCTCTCACCTTCTCGTGCACGGCAGTTTCAGTCCCCAGTAATTTCATTTTACCTGGTTCCAAAGTCTCAGGTTGACTCCAAAACAAATGGCTGACTTTGTGTTACGCACCCTTGGACTGGTTTGAACTGCAGCATCTTTAGAGCTATGTTGCCTCATGTCCTGCAGAGGTATAGAGATCTAGGTGCTAACATCCCCAGTGACCCCAAATAAGTCACTTTGATACAAATGCAAGTCTGGAAATATAACCCAAGGCTATTTTGGTTGCAAACAAATCATCCAACCCAAAGGATCATTCCTCCCTCATCCCAGCTTCTCTCCCCCAATCCTGACTTCACAGCAAAGCCCATTATTGCTGAGTTTCCTGCATCACAGGCCATTATTGTAATATTGTATGTGCAGGACAATAACCTCACAAAGGATGCAGCAGAGAGACAAGTTCTGTAGCAAGGGGGGAAGTTGAGTTTAAAACAGTTACGGCTAGGGATCTGAATTCAGGACCACTGAGTCCTGTCTGCAGACTCAGTGTGGGCAAATCACTTCCGTTCTCTGTGCCTTAGCTTCTTTTTGTGCAAAACGGGCATCTCACAGGATCATAGAAAATTAGGGTTGGAAGGGACCATAAGTGGTCATCTAGTCCAGCCCCCTGCTCAAGACAAGACCAGCTCCAACTACGTCGTGTCCTGCAGCAGGTGAGGCAGATGAGCTGTGCATGTATAAATGCTGTTGCTTCAGTTTACTTAGGCTGGTAACGGACAGTTTTATTTGTATAGGATTATATTTTTGGAAGATTTGCCAAGGGCACTCGGCATCAATAGTTTATGTTTTAAGGCAACTAAATTAAATGTCAAATAAGCAAATACAGAGGGGAGCCGTGCGGCCACTTTAATGACCTGTTACCTTCTACTATGTGAATGTAAGACATGCCAAACTGGCTCAAACCATAGGTCTATCTAGCCTAGTATCTCATCTCTCATAGTGGCGAAGAGTGGATGCAAAGGGTAAGAGTATTTAAACAGAGGACATCCAGGTGGATCCATCCCCTGCCCCTTTAGCTTCCGAAAAGTAAGGCTCCAATGACTGCTGTGGCAGTCTCTTTGCTCTCCAGTTCACTTTCTATTTAGCTTGCTCCAGTGCAAACAGCCCTTTCGAAAAAGTCTGAATTTTAAAAAGCTGATTACATCCTTCCCAAAACACATGGATGTCGTTAGGGAGGGCAGAATCCAGGAGGGGTTGATATACCCATGTGGGTACAGGTTATTGACACAGTTTATCATGAGTTAGCAAACTAGCTGCAATGCAAATTCTCCAGTATCCAGTGAGGTTACCATGTAATCCGGCAAACTGTCCACGCCTTAGGTGCAAATAAAAGGAGGCTTATGTAAAGGAACTAGACTTGGGTAACATTTATTTGATCTTGTCTGTCTAGAGCCTGCGTCAGTGCCATTGCAACAGTGCAAGGCAAAAATTACCCACTTAGTACCGATCCAGCAGCAAAAGGCTGAGCTCTCTGATGCTGTTGTTCAAGAGGGAAGAAAACTTTTCTTTTAGGGTCTAAGGATCCTGGCCCAATGCTGAAAGAGGGTGGGTGCTTTCCTGAATCAGAAAGCGGTGACCCAGAATGAAAAGAAAGGTTGTCCTTGTAACTACAACATGCTTGAGGACCCAAAAGATCCCCCCGTTCAAGTCCTCTCCAGCATGTCCTTAAGCAGGTCATCGGAGCCCTTTTTGCTCCATTGTCCGTATGGGTAGATCCGGCTTGATGCGACTTTCCTGCTTTATGACAATTAATCCATTTGTATTTGCAAAGACACTCAGATCTATCAGTGAGAAAATCCGCAAGGGTATTACTTAATTATGGTATTTTTAATATCCTGGAAGGTTCATCCAAAGGTCTGGTGTAAACAGGCCTTTGACCAGAAACGAACCAACTCTTCCACTCAGGCCAAATCTAGCAGGGACACCTATACAATAAGTTTGAGGTCTTAAAAGATGGGAGGTCCATTATTCAAGTCACTGGGGAGTTGAGGTCTTTCAAAGAACCTATTGACTGTCAAAAAAAAAAAAACAACCTGAGGCGATTAAGTCATTTAATCATTGGATTTAAGAGCACTCAAGTTTTTGCCCGTGGTCAAGGTCAGCCATAAGCAATTGAACCAGCTGCATGGATTACGGGATGCGATGGCCTGTGTTATGTGAAGGACCAGGCTGGTTAATCCCGATTGTTAAAAATCAGAGAGAACATCGATGAACTATACTTAGCACACAGAGATTCCCTATGCGCTCCTATTTCGGTCTCATTTTGGGGGAGATGGGACTCACTCAGGTCCACCACGAAGTCCCTTCATTCTCACCAGAGCAGCTCAGCTGCCAACATACTATTAAGGAAAGAAATGGTGCCAGGAATAGCTATTTATCTATGGGTTATATGTAAACACAACCCGCTTACCCGCGCACCCAGGCCATAGACCTAATAGGACCTTTCACTCTCCTCTGTTTTAAGGGGCAGATAAATTTAGAAGTGAGATAGTCTGTTTTGACTGCCAATTAGGTGGGTCTAAAGACAGGAGGAGACATGGGGGAGAGGATTTTTCCCTTAGTGACTGCTGGCAGTGTTACATTAGCCCACGCACACATGATTAATTGCCCCATCAGTCAAATAGCTCTTTTTATTCTGGCCATTCACAATATTATTATTATGAGCTACTGTTTTTCCAAAGGCAATTATTGTAGGATTGAAACACTGCATCTGCCCGTATGTGTGTGTAGATGCATAAATAAGGAACCAGCGATCAAATAAAAGAAATAAGCGTCTTTTTTTTTTTCTTTCCCCCCAGCCTGTCATGTACATATATAAAACTCCTTGCAGGGGAAAGGCTCGGGCTTGAATAAGCAATAGGTTGAAGGTCTGTAAAGGGAATAGTCAGTGGGACCCTTCAGAATAAACGCATGTTTAAAGGCTTTGTTCCTAAATGGACTAATGTTAAAGCCATGGGGAGATGATTTTTAAGGCTTTGGCCATTTTTAAAGGGTTTGGGAGAGAGGGAGTAAAGTGAGAAAGCAATTCTCTCTAGGAAGCTGTAGCAGACTAAATGGAGCTTGTTGTTATTGGCAGAGACATCGATGCTGAGGACAGCAGCATCGTTGCTGAAATTCAGGCTGTAGAGGTTTAAATAAATAAGGAGAAATCCCTGAACCAAGGTGAAGTGTAATGTAGCCGTGCTGGTCTACCTGCTCTCTGAATTGAGGGATCTTGGGGGGATGAGACTAAAGGACGATGGATGAGTTTTGATCTTGGGGCAAGATTAAGGAGAGAATTAGGAATACTTTCCCTCATTTGCTAGCTTTGGTGGGGGGAAATGGACTGACCCTCCTCTGCTGTCGTACAACGGGCTGTTGCATCCAGCTCTCATATTCCCAAAACCTGGAAGCTGGAGAGGACAAAAGGATGACACATCTGGCTGCCCAAGGACACATCTGGCTTTATGCAATGGGAGTTTTCCCCTCGACTTCAATGGTTTTGTATTATATTAGAGTCTGAATCCTAAGGTCTTTGCCCTATTCTTACTCAGAGGTAAGCACCAGGCAACTTTGTTGGGATTTTGGGTAGGAACTGCCTTAACACAGGATATGGTCTAAAGACTCACAGACAGCTAATTAATAATAATATCAATAAAACTGCCTATGAAATGCTGGCAATGCCAGTAGGCTGTAAGGCTATGCACAGAGGCAGGTCTAAGGTCTGGCACTCTGTCCAGGAGGGATTTGGAAGAACATATCCCCTAAATCTAATATGCACCAGGGCAGGGTACAGAGGCTTAATGTTATGTGAGGAAATACACTCACATGTGTTTTTGCAACAGGACTATATAAGAAACCTACCTGGAGGGAACTTTCTTAGACGTACAAGTGCCTACGGGAGCAGACTCTTATGCAGGCAAAGCTCCCATTTAAGCTGCCCACGTAAAGAGCTCAGCAAGGCCTGCCGGGGCTGAAACGATATATGAAAGAATGCATTATGCATCCTTGTGTCCTTTGCATGAATCCTGAAAAAATATACACCTCGCCTTTTCTCAGCAGCCCTGAGATAAGCAAGACACCTATTCCTGACTGCCACTAAATTGCCCTGTGGTCTTGAGCAAGTCGGTGCACAGGGGGTGACATTTTTGAAAGTGCAAAGTGACACAGGTCTTTATGTCCCTATCATGATGAGGCCTCAGACAGACTGGCTTTGTGGAGTCCCACGGTCTCAAGGATCAAATGCTGCAATCGCTCAAAAGAAATGCCACAAAGCAAACCACTAGATCTGGGCAAAATTGTTCAGGTGGAATTTATTCCCCCTCCCCCCCATAATAAACACAGCTTTCATTAGCATCAACATGTCATGCTGTTTGCAATTGTGAAATAAAATATAAAAGGGCAGTCAAAATTGACAAGTCGTTTGGCATTGCTGTTTAAATTTCATTTTGGTACAAAAATGCCATTTTGTTTCAGTTTTGGAAACTAAAATCTTATTGCTTGTTCTTTCCAATTTGGGAATTTCAGATCTTCTCCTCGTTTACTCCTCTTAGTATTTTAGTACATTAAAAAAGAAGAAAAAATTAAGTTTTTTTTTAAAACTAATTGGCACTTGTAACATGAAAAAATAAAAAACAAAAGGAAAAAGAGAGAGAGGTTTTTTTCCATAAGTGCAAAAAAAAGGAGGAATGACTAAAATGGGAAGACAAATGATAACTTTGGAAAACCCCAAAGCCCCCACACTGTCAACTGAAAATGTAATTTTTTTTCAGTTTCCAAAAACCAAGGTGAAACCAGATGTCACTAGAAAATAAAGAAGCATGTTTCCTTTAGAAATGTCCTGTAGAGACTTATTATTTCATTTGTACCTAGGAGAACTTTTACAATCTCTGCTCTCTCCTACGTCTGATGAAGGGCGAGCATGCCTGAAAGCTTGCAGATAAACACAATCTTTTGTTTGTAACTATCTAGTTGGTCTAATAAAAGAGATCACCTCTTCCATGAGTTTTGATTCATTTTGCCTCTACACCAATATGGCTACAACGTGGATACCTGCAATTTTCCCATCCAAAATTATTAGAAGGGAATTTTTTTCCCCATGGACTTTTGGTTAATTTTTGCCACCAACTCTACAAATACATCATCACAATGGCCCAGATGTCACTGCACCGTAGCAGAAATGAATGGCACTGACCATCTACATACAAAACACCTCCTACTCTTTAGAGGTTTTGCATCCACTTCACTTCTCTCATTCTTACAGACCTTTTAAATACTGCTGCCTCCTGTCTTCTCCTCAATGTTGTATTGTGCTTGCAGGTTTGGAGCAAAGACCTGTTAAGTATTTGGCACAGCTGTTAGGCCGCTAACAATGGGTGCACATGGGTGCACATAATACATGTCAACTGATTCGGTTGCATTTGCAATGTATCCCAAAGAACGATCCTACCAACGTGTCCCAAATCCACTGAACTGAGCCCAACAAGAGATCATTTTTGGAATACCACTAAAATCAACATGCAATCTCCCATCTGCCTATGTGAGAAAAGAGGTTTCCTTCTGGTCTTCTGCTTTATATGTAGCCCTGACATGGACACTGTAAATGCACTGGGGGGTTTCGCTGTTGTACTGGGAACTATCTATTCTTTACATATTTTCCCTCTCGCACACCTGATTCCTACCGCTGGAATCAACAGCCCCAGGTTAGGCTGTTTGAATACAGGATCAAAGAATCAGGAGCCTGTTTGTAATTTTTCTGTGTAAATAAGACCGGTGTTAGCACACGCACTGGCTGGATAAAGCAGCCTTGGTTTAGCTGTAAAACAGAACTATTTTTACAGAAGCCAATATGAGAGGCTGGAGCCACCAATTTACCAGGATTACAATTATAGAATAAATAGTCTGAGGGTGGACTTCAGCTTTTTAGAGATTGTGGGTGGGGCAGAAGAGATATTATTTGTATTGAATCCAACTACCAAGACAAGGTTGACAGGGCATTTCTAAATGAATAGAGCTGCTGAAAGCTTTACCTCGAAGTTTTGTGTTTCACATCTTTTTCTCTTTGTGCTTGAGAGCGAGGGGAGAACAATTATAAATCCTGTACATAGGATGCACGGTAGACTCATTCATGAGGAGGCTCATGAAGTAAAACAGCCCTGGCCTCTAAAAAGGGTGCCTCCTTCCAGAGGGAGATGGAGAGCATCCCGTATCACACCGTTGGGACAACCTCTGGGTCTGTTTTGATTCATATTTGAGCCAGCAACTCTGCTCTGAAAAGCATGAATTCCTATTACCCTCAACAACTAAAAATAAAAAAGCAGCAGTTGGGGCCTGAAGCCCCTAAACCCCTATACCAATCAGACAGAAGTGGGAGGGAAGGAGGGGAAAACACTCATACCTCACAGAGTGAGGCCTTTGCCCAACACCTGTTTATCTTCAAAACTCTTTCAAACATTAACTAATCTTCACAATAACCCTGTGAGGTTGCAAGTGTCATTATCCCCATCCCCTAGATGTGTAACTTAGGAGTAGAAACTTGGCTTAGGCCACAGGAAAAGTCTACATCAAAATCACCCAAAACTGCTGAGGCTAAATTATGTGCTCAGTTAAACTGAAGTCGCCCCTTTTCCTTTGCTCTGGATTTCTGCTCAGAAGCTCTGAAACTATCTACCACTCCACCTGACAGTTTAGTCCCTCCTGTTCCTCAGTACTTCGTGGCCACTCTGGCCAGAAAAGTCTTTGCCACCATGGTACCTTTCTTCTTCATTATCATCTGTCATATCAGACATACTCAGCCCAGGCATCAAACAAACCTCCTCCAGGTGCTAGGACTTGAAACACAGCTTGTTACCCATAACTCGGCGTTCATTCTTCTTCTGTCACTGTCAATCAGTAAAACTCTCATAGCAAAACATAAGGTTTGATCCAAACATACCTCCCTATCTACTGTGTACACACATGCAAAGCCAACTTAAAATAAGGTGACTTAAAATAAAGCGACTTAACTAAGCCGACTTAAATTAAGCCATGTCAGGGTGTACACATGCTCCTTGACATGGTGGCAGCTTTCTTGTGAGCTAAGTCAGCTTAAATAATGCGGCTCAACATAATACACCTTGGAGGTATATTATCTTGCACCCAGGCTGTAGCTGTATTGGTCCAGAGGCAAAAGAAATAAACCACATTACCTCTACCACGAGTTCTGATTCCTTATTATCTTATGCACTTAAGCTGGCTCTGCTCCACATGTGCATGAATGCTCTGACAGTTCAGTTGGCTTAAAAAAAGTTAAGCCAGTTTAACTGTCAAAAAGTTAGTACATGTGTATGCACCTATTCCTTCCTAGAATGCAGATCTTGTTGTGGAAGGTGGGTAGTAAATTGTTCCTCTTGCTGCTTCATCTGCTGAGTGCTGGTTTCTAAGAGGGGAAGAGCACCTACCTCGGAGTCTGATCCTGTGTGTACAAAAGGAAGATGCCTGCAGGACTCGAAATTTCAAACTAAGTTTTGCTTTGCCTCATGCTCTTATGAGTCTCATGGTGATTGTAGCGAAGCTGTTCCTGGCTTATTGTCATGTCGCAGATTGCAGAGCAGGGCTGTTTATCACCAATGCATTATTGACTTGGCCTGCCTCAGAGAGTGAGAGCTGTCACTTATCTCTTTTTAGCCCCCTCTTGAATTCAGTCTTACATTTTATTTGCAATTCCCATGTTAGGGTTAAAGCTCTCCCTGCCTGTCTAAAAGCAAATCCAATGTATAGGTAAGTTGGATGACCTTTTGAGGAATGGGGGGGGCATATGCTGATTGTGTTGCTATTGTGATGTTGTGGGTTTTTTTGACAGAGGGAATTCCAGACAAGCCTCATGATGCAGAACAGACCTTAAGCCACCATTATTATGTGCGTCTGCTCAATGATGTCACCCAGAAAGGGACTGAAGGGTAAATATCCCAGTCTGCACACGCGGCAATTCCCATTTCTACAAATGTGTCGGGCTCACGTAGGAGTCAAGACAGAACAGCATATTAGTTACGGTGCAAAAACACGATGTACAAATATTTTCTATATCATAATTATACCAAATGAGTGGAAATTCCCCCTCTCCTCTGCCCCCCAACTCTTAAAAAACATATCCCATTCTGAGCACAGAGCTGAGCTGCCAACTATACAGGAACATAAATATCATTTAAGTTGTTTCGTTCTGTGTAGCAGCTGGAAAGTGGAAAAATGATTGAGGGACAAGTGGTTTTTAAAATTCCCCGGAGGCCTGTAACTTACCTGTTTATTTCAAGAAGAGCTGCAACTGCCAAAAAGGAGTTAGCTGAGTTGCTATCATGTTAGGTTTCCAGATTATTTCAAAGTAAACATGTATAAAGCCATTTCTTTTCTCTCCTCTCTCTTATTCTCCATTACGTGCAGGCAGGGCACAAATCCATGCGTGTCTGTGAAGTCACATGTGCATGCACACGGGCACTGATCCTATAGTGGGATTAGTGACCTCAGTAAAGGTAAGCATCTCGTGTAAGTATTCACAGGATCGGGGCCATAGTAACATCTTCACCACAGCTCAGAATAATGTGGAGGTTTCAGAATAAAATGCATGGTGGATACTCTTCTTGAACCTCCACTGTGTTGACCTGCTAAGTGAAGTTTTGCTCTTCAGAAAATAATTTGGCTTGGAAACTGTTTCTTCCAATAATTTTGGGTTCGTTAAAAATGGGCCCTCCGATTGTCATACACATGAAAAAAATATATTCTACTGACACCAAGAATCGAGGGACATTTTGAAAAGGTCCATCATTGTCACTTGAGTCTTCCAAAAAAAGGAAAGAAAAAAAAAAACTACTTGTAAAGTCTGAGCAAGGATGAGTTTCACTGGATGGCACGTGCAATGCAACCAAAATGGCTCTGAAAGTCTTAAACCACCACTTCCCAAACTTTTCCTTGGCATGACCTCATTTATGGCCCCATTTCCTCAGCATGGCCCCTCACTCCCAACCTACTCCCTCGCCCATGACCCCATCCGCTGATGTTGCAACCGCATTTGGGGTCGCAACCCACAGTTTGGGAACCACAGCCTTAAGCAATTGAATCACTATCATCAATAACTTCATCAGGGACAGGTGGCTGTATGGCCCTCCTTGTTATGGTGAGAACAACTTCGATCATCACATTGTGTTATCAAAACAGTCTATTTAATTACTGCCTGGTAGCCTTTGGACAGGGAAGACAAAGAAGGTTGACTTAATTTTCATTTTTAGGTGTTTGTGGGAGTGTGAACTTGCACAAAAAAGTGAAGAACTAACACTAAGGACTGGGACAGTTTACTGGGCCCTTTCCTCCTGCAGCTGTACCAATGAAGGCGAATCTACATCTGAGCATTGCAGACCTCACCCGAGCCAAGTTACTACACACAGCCTTTTCATTCATTACCAGCCTGTGCAATTCCCACCCTAAGGACAGCAACTCAAGGGTCCACATCCCATGATCACATGCCCTCAGAGGAGCAGCTTCCTGAAGGCTCAAGCCATAGGACAAAGACTTTGCATAAAGCATTAAAGAATGAAGGTTCAGATATTTCACTCGACTAGAGAGGTTGCTTTTGACATGAAAGCAAGTGTTGAGAGCCTGAGCCCGGGTCCTTTAGTGATGTAAGTAGCCCCCACAAAGCTGTGGGACCACAAGAAGTGGGCATGAAACAGGAGCAAGTGTGAGCAGCCCAGAAGGCCTGCGATTTAAAAATGAGGTGGAGTATTGCTAGCACGTGGAATAACCTAAGTCAGATCCACTATCCAAAGTTGCCAGTAGCAGCCATGCACTCCCAAAGAAGAAATGCGGCTCCATTTCCCCCAACCAAGATTTATATTATGCATGGTAGTCAAATAGCACTCATAAAACCCTCTCATGGTATGCTGATTTTGCACCTTCTGTACGTAGGTCTATCTGCAGTTATACCTAATCTGTCACCTTGTTACTTGAGTAACCTCTCGGAGGTGTTGCCAAAGATATAGGAGATTAATGACCTAGTTGCTCCAAAACACATTCCCAAAGACTGCAACAGCCACAGAAAGTTTGAACTCTCTGATAACAAGTGCAGGCCAGCTGTGATAAGAGCATACCTAGAACTGCGGTGGTGTGAGGCAGATATTAAAGAATGAGGAAAAGGAAACGGCTTGCTGGGGAGGCCTGAGTCTGCCCTTATGACCATGAATCAGGTCAAACAAGAGAGGACCTGCCAAGCCAAACATCAAGGGCCTAGGGCTGTGAGGAAAAGGGACTCAGTGAAACTGTGAATAGCCTCAGGGGAATGTCCTCTGGGACCTTCTCTGAATGCCCATGAGCAAATCTGGAGTCCTCTGCTGATTTCATTCATTAGGATCATAGAAAATGAGGGCTGGAAGGGACCTCAGGAGGCTGCATATAGTCCACCCCCCTGCTCCAAGCAGGACCAGCCCCACCTACATCATCCCAGCCAAGGATGCAGATGCCACCACCTCTCTGGGTACCATTACAGTCTTCTGGATGTAGAGCTATTTTTCCTGCCCTACCATTTCTGCTATTCCAACAGGGCAGGGGGAGATGGACCTGAGCTCCATCTCAGCATGGGGGGAAGAAAGGAGAGGAGGGACTAACCCATCACGGGTGTGCAGGTTTGTGAAAGGACCTTATGTTTTGTCATAATAAATGGAGGTTTCTTTTGACATTCGCCTGCTCCCATCCCAAACTGCAGGAATGAGGAGGTTTGCAAGCCATTTTTTCATGTCTGTCTAGATTGGCTAATATTTCAATGAAAAACAACCAAACAAACAAGCAAGCATACAAACCAAAAACATTTGCAGCCATCCACTGCACCTCTGGTACTTAATTTGCTACTATATGGTAGATGCCCTGCAGCATGCTTGAAGCATAATATAAAAGCATATTCCTCAATTACAGCACACGTCAGTAACAGGAGATTAATCTCCCGCAGCAAAAGCCAGATAATTTGCTTAACGATGAATAATATTGTGATTGTACAAGGTCCCTGGGTACAATTTTTTTTTAACTAGAAAAAAATAGCATCAAGAAAACAAGGAGAACAAAATACTTACACTTTTTTTTTACTCATTTAGTTTTTTGTTGGGGGGATTAGGGGGTTTTTTTGGGTCCTTTGAATCCAGAACAAGGGGTTCCAGATAACTTGACACAGTTTTAAAAAGTAAACAGCTATCTGTCTGAACTTTTGAAATGCAATCATGGCTGTAATTTTTTTTTCCCCTAGCCTATTCTCACACTTATCTCAATTGCCATTATAAACCATCACCTGCAATGCTATCTAGCAAGTTCAAGCAACTTTCATCTGGCATCAATTGAGGTTGTAAAACAAGTTCATGAGTAATTTGCACAACCCAGGTGTCTGCAATTTCAGTCCACTGATCCACTCAAAAGCCCCCAGCCAATTTCAACTGACTCGCTTCATACCTGCAGCCATAGTAATAAAGATATTCCATTTAATAATCCCAAAATCATTGTGCCAATTGAGTTAACAAGTCACTGATTTCTCCTCTAATGAGCTAAGCTTGCAAATGATCAAAGATTGCTAAGAAAACTCAAGACACTGAAGAGATAAATCACATGTCTGAGAGCAGATTCTGCTCCTCAAAGCTCTTGGGGCTTGATATTTCTAAGGAGAGAAGAAAGAGTTGGCTTGATTTTGTTAAAACATATTCTGGACCAAACACATTATTACCAGTATCCCAGCAACCTATTGATGTTCAAGCCTTTTGTACACCGAATATTTTAGATTCACAATGCTTGTGGCCGCCACTTTGCTTTTGACAGGCAGCAAACCTAATAAACCCAATGACACTTCAAGTTTGCTGAATCATGCACAGAGGCTCTTCTTGGCTTTGAAAACCACTAATAAAATGAGGGGGCTTTAGCTAACATAAAGTAAATTAAAATAGAAATTTATCCCACATGCAGGCTTTTTTAATGCCATTTCTCTGCGGGTTTTAGACAGTCAGTTGGGCCAGTGAACAGCATTTTGTGCTTAGTGCTGTGAATTCGAGCTTCTTGAAACAAAACTATTGCAGGCCAGAAGTACATAGGAGACTTGCTTCCCAATGTCTTTCCCTTGAAATCATTACAATTAATGCAGAAGGGAGGAGAGTTCATCAGAAAAAGAACAGTGGATGATAAAATGATATCACTATTATCCATGTATTTTCACATGTTGTGAGTTTGGGGGTTATGTTAAATTAAACTCTTTAAAGGTCCACCCTGTGTCTCCCCTATTTTGTGTTAAGTCCCCACATCACAACCACTAGGATCCGTAACAACCTGGTATGAGGTTGCTGATTTCATGCTTTTCTGTGAGTTTTGTGATATTTGGTTGCTTTTTCAAAGCCCCAAATTCTGGAGTCAAGCAAATGCATGAAGATCTCAGGAATCTTCTAGGCAGGAATCTTCCTGCCCTAAGGGTTACAAAAGGCATCTCCAAATGATGAAGTGGGTGTAGCCCAAAGGGTTAAAAAAAACAGGCAGCAAAAAACCCCTACAAAATGTGGGGGGGGTTAAAACAAAAATCCCCTGGTTTTTAAGACACTCTCATGCTTTCAGGGGGCTGACCTATGATTTTGAGTGCTTGGCTGTGGCACTGACAGTTCTTCAGTGCTTGCAGGGCACATCTACATGTGATGCTTTAATGTGCATTAGCCTAAGTTAATGCGCATTAAGGGCACGTGTCTACACATGTGCACTCTCAATGCACATTAAAAATGTTTAATTTAGGCTATTAGCGCCTAAATTTGATACCTGCAAATCCAGGTATCAAATTTACACATGAATAGTCAAAGCTCATCAATGTATGTGTAGCCGCGTTAAAGCGCATTAACGTTGTACGTGTGCACTGACTTGGGATTAACTGTAGTCCCAAATCAGTCCACACAAGCGTTAATGCGCTTTAATGCCTGCATGTGTAGACACCGGCCTAAACCCGCTTAATGCACATTAAACTAAAGCACATTAAATTTAGGCATACTTAAATGCATGTGTAGACATGCTCATAGGTAAACTAATTAACCCTGGTCCACTTTCAGCCGCAATCCATTGAATCTGCTATCTGAACTGGTGCCTTTAGCTAGTCTCAGCAATGGCTCTGAAGCCAATGGACCACAGAGAATCATGGGAACCCCTGGCTTTGAATGTGGCAGAGAGTAAATGCCCCAGGGAAAAGCTTGCACTGTCGTGTATGTGCAATACAGGCTCATGCATGATGTATGATACAGGTATAATGCATGAACCCTGTCTGGTCTTTTCACTTCCATGATGCAAATGGACTAGAAAAACCTGCCCACATGATGCCCACTTCAGCTGCCGTCACTCACCTCTGCAGCTCCTAGTATGGAGATATGCAGGGTGTGGGTCCCAGCAAGGTGAGACCTATAGCCAGTTAGGCATAGATTAAAGCATCTCAGGGTAGCTGTAAATTCCTCAGAGCTCAGCATCAGTGAGCTACAAATGTTAATCCCTGCACTTCAGCAGATGCTGGAGCCTTGAGCTCTCTGTAAATCTGATGGATAAATAGAAGAACTCAGTCACCAAGACCTTTTACAAGCACTTAACGCACTTAGATCCTTCTGTACTTGCCCCTGACTTGGAGCTGACATCCCAGCTCAGTGTGGCTCTGTGTTGTTTTTTTTCAAACACGGTGGAAATGCTGTTTTGGAAATGATACTAGGAGTGCAAACAGGAAGCAGGAAGGCCTTTTTCCAAAAATGCAAGAATCTGAAGGGGCTGCAGTTTCATTTTTTGGAGCTGACCCATGGGGGTTAGTTTTGCAACAGCAGCAAGATACGCGCGGTGAGGTCAAGGAAAAAAGAAAACATGGTCGCAGCCGCATAGAGCAACCCTGAAACTCACTTTTTTGGACCTCTGAGTGATTTTATGTGCTACACGCAGCTGGGATGCCTAGAAAAATAAAGCAAGATGCTGAACAGTCCCTGCAGTGCAGCCGTCTATTGACAGACGGGATTAAGTGGTAGGAGTCTGCAAAGTGGGGCATTTTTTTATAGGCTTATTGCCCTTGTTTATTGTAATTTTGATTTTTAGTTATTTCTGTGAAGGCACCTGGGGATGTCGCTAAAGGAATATTTGTTGCTATTGCTGTTATTGTTGTTGTTTGATTTGGGAGGGCTTCTGTAATTCTGCGGTGCCGTTATGAGCTTGAGTGAAAAATGCTGGAAGGAGGTAGGGATGCAGAGGGACTTCTGTAATGTCGCAGTAGAGGTGGGTTAAGAAACCGTGCATGGGATAGGGTACAGCATCACAGGAGGGTTTCCGCAATGTGCCAGCATAGATGTGAGCCAAGCAGAGCCACAGGTTATTAGAAGAGTTTGGAGCATCCGGCTTGTAGTCCTGCAGGCTCGCATAACCAGATGCCTGGATCCACAGGATCATGTCCTGCGTGATGTAGCCCTGGGCCTCATCCTGCAAGTACCTTCCAGGGCTTCATGCACAACCTATTCCCATTCAAGTCCCTGTGCCCAGCAACTGAGCCTTTGCCATATCAGGGCCTCTTGTATCGACTGCTTACAGATATTAGAAAGTCAACCAGCCCGGGTGGGTATGTAATATGCCATTTTTAAACTGTAATAATTAAGACAAGACAAAATGTGGTTGGTTCCTCAGCCTCCTGCTTCTCCTGAGTCAGAACAGCAGGATGGGGTCCAACACAACTGATGAGGAGGTGATTGTGTCTCTGCATCCAAGCTCTTCTCAGGACAGAGGAAGTGGGAAAGCAGCATCAAAAAGGAGCTGCTCTAATTTACACCAGTAGCAAAAGGTCCCTGTGCCCTAATCTAGCATTTCCTCTGTCATGCACCCTCTCCTGGGATGGCAAGATGGCTCATGATGAGCTATCTGTACTGGCTTCTTCCAGGCACCCTTCTCTAAAGAAGAATACTCCACTGCTTATTTATGCCCTAACTGACTGCGAGCCAGCTCATGCAGAAATATTTGATGCAGTGAGTTTACCTCTGCTCCGTGCTATTTCTCATTAAATAGTTTGTTAAGCACTTTTGATTCATTAGGTATAAATGGTGTGAGCATGGCCGTACTAATTTTTTGACTATTCATACTTAAACGTTCGTAGACTTCACGTATTCTCTGATTCTGTGAACAGCTCTGTACAGAATGGGCTATTTCTCAAAAATCAATAGTGTGCATAGAAGGGCTGGCAGGAAATGATTTCTTCCCCTCCTCATCCTCCCGCCTCACTCCCCCAGTAATTCTGCATTTTTTTGCAATGAAACTGAACATTTTTGTTTTTGAATCAGAGCCATTTTACTTTCAACTGACAAGTTCTGGGGGCTGATCACAGGAACATAAATACGTGCAGTTATCGGGGGGGGGTTATGTAATCTCCAATAATTTGGGGGGAAAACATTTATTTCTGAAAAATATGTATTTGTTGAAATGCTGCTTTTCTATTACAAACCATGTGTTTGGGATATACTTGTTGAGTTTAGGCATGCACATATGTGTATCCTTTCCCCCCCATAGAACCCAATTCTTTTCAAGCTGCCTTTCTGGTTTTAAATACAGCTGGGGGAAATATAGGGGTACAAAAAAAGTTTCTCAAAACTGGCTTTGCAGATAATGAAAAAGCAAAGAGAAAGGTGCAAATGGAGGAAAGTGTGTTTTGTTTTCCTCCTACCGAGCACTGCATCAAAATATTCCCTTGATGACATTTTATAGTGCATAGGTTAAAATTGTTATCACATGCGAGTTATGCGATTCCTTAACTTTCACAGGAGTGGCATGACTCCGGATTTCTGATTGGCCCGGGGGCGTCTGGCCATACGCAGGCTCACATCAATCAGTGACAGCCACTGGTGTTTGCTCTTTCTGAGATGCCAAAAGAATGGCAGGGAGATTAAAGAGGCATTCACTGGCTTTTCACAGGCAGTCAAATCCTTTCCCATTCTGCCAGTCCTCGTGATTGGCAAAGTACAGTGCAAGCTTATCAAACATTAAATGATAAATAATAGAGGACTTCCGGACTTGGGGAAAAACAACAGGATTAGACAGGCCATTGCAATCCAGCACTGTGTTTATTCTTTATAGCAAAGATAGCTCTATGTACCTAAAGGGATTTCCTTAAGGTTTCCTTCCTTTTCAACAGTGCATATATGCATGCACAAATAGATGCCGCGTAATATGTTTTGTACACATCCGTGCTTATAGAAAGTATTTGTGAGCCCGATCCTTGAGTAAATGAACCCGTCTCTGCTTCTGCCGATGATTTTATCCATTTGGAGGAAATGACCCTTGGACCTGATTGTCCTCCAACTTCCATTCATTTTGGATTCAGCAGAACTATTGGAGAATTTGAAGCTATATCTATTAATCTGGAGTCAAATTATTGATGGGAGTGAAATTGCTTGGCCCCGCTCATCTGCTGAAGCAAATTCAATGGAGCTGCACATACTTGGGCTAGCCAGGAATCTGGACCATTCGTTAGGAGCATATATCTGCAGGCAGAAATTTGGCCCTAGTCAGTATGCACAAAGAAAATATTTGCCGAAGGGTTCTCTGCTTCCAGATTAGCAATGTTTATACCCTTTACACGTCGGCTCTCACCTCCACTGGAGCCATTCTTGCAGACTGCGGACCTTGTGGCAAGATGAATCATCGTTTCCTTCATGGCTCTTGCTAGCTGTAGAGCAGGATCATGTACTTGCTAATCGAGCTTCAACTCCAATGTCTAGCGTCACTTCGTTTCTTTGTTTATGTTTTTCTTTCACAAAACAAATTCTTTTTCTACCCTACTCTTCCAAGAAGTCTTTAGAAACAAGAGACCTTTCTCCTTCGAAGCGAATATGGCTTCTAAAGAGAGGTTGCATTTACTCTCTCAAGAGAGCCGATTGTTTATTCTGTTGTCAACATGCCTTCCAACGGCTGACTATCTGCCCAGGGTTTCAGCCATTTCTACTGGATAGGTAGAGTCTTCCCAATAACACAAAGGGGCTGGAAACTTTAGTTGATGTAATTCAGTTTGCTTCCAAAATGAAGTCCTCCTAATAGCTGACAGGGGTCCAGCCCTTGCAGAGATACTGGGCTGCTTTGGTAGGAGCGTTGCCAGCAGGTCAAGGGAAGTGATTCTTCCCCTCTATTCAGCACTGGGGAGGCCGCATCTTGAGTCCTGTGTCCAGATGTGGGCCCTCACTGCAGAAAGGATGTGGACACTTTGGAGAGAGTCCAGTGGACAGCAACAAATTGGTTCAGGGGCTGGGGGGATATGACTTATGAGGAAAGACTGGAGGAATTGGGATTATTTAGTCTAGAGAAAAGGAGACTTAATAGCAGCCTTCAGCTCCCTGCAGGATGGAGCTGGACTGGTCTCAATGGGGGCAGATGACAGGACAAGGAGCAATGGGCTCCAGTAGCAGCAAGGGAGGTTTAAGTTAGATATTGAGAAGAATTTTCTCACTGGGAGGGTAGTAAAACACTGGAACAGGTTACCTGGAGAGGTGGAGGTTTTCAAAACCTGGCTAGACAAAGCCCTGGCTGGGATGATGGAGTTGGGGCTGGTCCTGCTTTGAGCAGGGCGTTGGACTAGATGTGGCCTCCTGAGGTCCCTTCAACCCTCATTGTCTATGATGCTATTCCAAGAGCATTCAATCATTTGCTTTCTGATGAACAATGAGCACTTCAGTTGCCCATGTCATGCTAAGTGCACACCAGGGCCTGCATTTTCTCTCGCTCACAGAACCTGTTGCACTCACAAAAGATGTGGCACTCGGGCCCTTGCCTTTCCAAAGGAGGAAGCATTACATACCTTCCCATTTGCTTTGTCTCTACTCCTATCACTGTCTGTAGCGAATGCAAACCAGACGGCCTGATAAGCAAGAGACAACACTTGAAAAGAAAAGTAGCTTTGGGCCACATTCTCTCCAACTGTAGCTCCACTGAATTAATGGACTTATGCCAGGAAACCTTATCTCTAACCGTTCAAGGAAAGCATACAAAGGCAATACAGAACCCAAGTGTATGAAAGACCATTGCTTAGCAGTAACGGGTTGGCAGTCTTGGGCAAAACTTCAGTCAGCAATAATATATATCAGGGCAAACGGTTCACCCTCCTTCAAGCTTCTGATACCCATCACCTCTTACTTGCTACAGAAATTGGCTCAGACCCACAAGAAGCAATGAGTACTGGGACCTGTAGCCTCTGTAATGAATTCTCCTACACAAAAGCTAAAATTTCCTCTGTGTCCTAAAGTCTTGGCCTTCCTAGAAGGTCACACTCAGTCTCACAGTTGGCGATGCTTTTCGTTAGGCCAAGTTCAGGTCTGTCTGTATACCTGTCAATACGATGTCGATGCTCTGTCCTCATAACTTGCGCTTAAAGACTTGTCCATGGAAAAGTTGACCTAGAAAAAAAGGGAACTTTCATGAAACTGTTGATATTAGAATAGGCAGCTGTTCTAACTGCAAATCTGAGTCCCAATTAATGGAAATACTTATTTGGTGACTTGTGGAGTACACCTCCTGCCAATTAGCTCCATCTCAATGTTCTATTTCTTGTCTTGAGTCAATAAACAGTTCAAGATTTCCTGGAGTCAGAAAACACATGTCAGTGCCAAGAACTGTGGGTATATTAAAACCATACCTGCAACAATAGCCCTCAACCAGGCAGCTCAGCTAATCACTCCCTTGTTCAGCTGAGTGTCTGACAGGGCAGTTCGAAAGCTGAAAGTATATAACCCTCAAGGCTGGTCAAAATGGGAATTACCCCTGCAAATAATTACTCCTCCCCCTTGCTAATAATAATTACAAAGATAAAGATGATGACAATAATGATAATAATAAAGATAATGATGACAACAGCAGTAATGATGATAGAAACATTTTGTTTGCATCAATTATCCTTGTTCACAAAAATTGCTCAGATGTGGAC
>NW_017728991.1:3087045-3091267 GCF_001723915.1 Gavialis gangeticus | reverse complement strand
TAAAGGAAACCACAGCTTACAAGACCCATGAAAAATATTTACTAACCTTCAGTACCCTTTGTTCTCTATCCTTCCTGAGAAGTGCTTTTCTTTAGCACTGCATACCGTAAATGCCTCCATGATACAATTTGATTGGGAGATTAGTAAGGTGGATCAAGATGACTGAGTCATCCACCACTTTTCTTTCATTCAATAGGGGAAAAAAAAACCCTCAGAATGAAGCAGAACATAGGGTTTCATTCCATGATTTGCCTAAATTATTTCAGATTCCTTAAAAAAAAAAATCTATGCTGCTCAGAACAGGCAGAAATTAAGGGGAGGGGGTGATGGAAGAGAGGAGAAAAGAAGATTAAATCAATATGCACCTAAAACTCTATAGTAGGGAGTATCCTCAGCTCTGTAAATCAGACCCATGTTAAGATGTATGGATCATCTCCAGATTCCCATGGGAAGTTCTTAATTCTGTAGGGCCTGGTTGGCCCTGATAATGGGGGTCTGGAGTCGCGGCCCCCTGATGTCACCGGACCACCTGTCACCCCGGTTGGCAGGGTCTAAAAGTCTGCATCACACTGGATAGTCCTTGGATAACTTTCATGAAAGAACCGGGCTGTCATTGTGCATCGACTAAAGGAATGAGGGTTCATACCAGCCTAACCCCAAGCCAAGACCTGAAATCTCCCTTTATTCCTAGAAACCTTTGCTTTGTTTCAGAATTTGAGTGTCCTGGCTGGGTGGCCTATTTAGGAGTGTCTTTTTTGAGGGGACCCAAGAGTCAATTAGCACTAAGGCAGCGATGAGTGAGGTCATGTATGATGCATGAGGTATGTTAGCAGACGGGAGGGGGTAGGAGGGCAAGGCTGGCATGGCATAAAAGCATGGTGGGTGGGGATGAGATGCATTGGCAGAGCTGTACCCAGTTTAGGGTTTGGGGAATGCAACGATTCTGTTATTTGATGCCCGAGGTGCACAGGTGGAGGAGGTTTTTGCAAGTCAGCTCTCAGCTGCACTAGAAGAGCTCCAGGGGACCCCAGGAATGTAATCACAGGAGGGTTTTATAGCCTAGAAATGATGGACAATCATATAAAATGAGGGTGGGAAGGGACCCCAGGAGATCACATTTAGTCCAACCCGCTGCTTCAAGCAGGACCAGCCCCAACTAGATCATTTCAGCCAGGCTTTGTTGACCTGGGCCTTAAAAATCCCCAAGGATGGAGATGCCACCACCTCTCTGGGTAACCTGTTCCAGTGCCTCGCCACCTTTTTAGTGAGAGAGTTTTTCCTAATATCCAACCTAAGCTTCCCTTGCTACAACTGCAGACCATTGCTGCAAGGACAATGGAGGAGCCAAGTTTCACAATACGTCCACCCACAAGGAATCAGGTTGGCTTTTGGCCTTCCCCATTGCCATTGCCCGTCATCATAATAATGGCAACATAACATATGTATAGTCCCCGGTTTGGCCACTTTCCCAGCTCCTCAACCCCTCCCAGAGGCTTCATCTGGGATATCTGCACAGGCAACACAATCACGGTCTGCTGCTTGGTTCCTGTAACATCCCTCTTTGCCGTGACTGAGCAGCAGTCAAGAGTAGACACCCAAGATGGAAGAGGGAAAGATGATGGATGTGATCGTGACTTGGCACCTCTGTGGTGTGCAGCCTGGACTGACTTGGCAGAGCTGAGGTGCAGAAGGTCCGGACAGTCCTGGGTCTGATTTCAACAGTGCTGTATGTTTCTTCTAATAAATCTCAACCGTGTGCCCTGTGCAAAGCATTATATCACAAGATATTTCCGCTCAACATTGTTCTTATTTTTTTTTCCTTTCTTTTTTTTTTTTAAAGGAGTTTAGTCCTCATTCAGATTGCTAAGTGAACCTGGTTTTATTCCGTTCTCCCCTAGCAGCGCTAGTATCTCACACTATGATCTCATCGGATGATCCAAGCCATGCAGCATAAGGGCTGGTCATTCCTCGGATGGGCAGCCTCCAGGTAAAACACAGACAGTGCTAGAGAGTCAATCAACGGTGCCTTTCCTGCCCCCTGTGACTCAGCACTGACCTAATATCCCCGTTTGGTGCCAAGGGTGTAAATGATGCTGAAGGTGATGCCATTCAAATAGGATATTAAAATACAGTTCTGGCTGCTCCCAGCTATTAACTATCCCATTACATTTTTCAGATGAGTAGGAGAACCATCCTGCTCCCGATTCTGAGTGTTATACATCTGTTTTACGAAAGTATAATACAATGAGGTTAGGTGAATGGTAATAAAGCATCAGGACCACCATTTTCATAGATTTCATACACATTAGGGCTGGAAGGGACCTTGAAAAATCATTGGGTCCCTCCCCTGCCCAAGGGGTAGGAAGTCAGCTAGGGTCCAAGGAGTAACAGTTAGTATCTAGCAGGTCAGGGGTTCAGTCAGCACCGTGCCTAGACTCCTGGCAGCCCCAGGCAAACTTTTAGCATTAGCCCCCCTTTTGCCAATGATAATGATAATAATAATCATCATTTTCACCATTTTGGGGCCCCCTTTCTGTCCAGGCCCCAGCCGGCCACCTGGTTCGCCCATGCCTGCGTCCAGTATTGGGTACGGTGCAAAGTGGCTCTGTCCTTCACTATAGTAATTACTCCTGACAAAGCCAATGCCAGTCCACTTATGTATGAACAGATACCTGGTCATTTGGGCTGGAGGGTCAAAGGCAACTGGATACGATGCGAGCCACATCCCTTTCCTTGAGTGCTATTGGCTACCAAAACTATGCTAAATCAGTGCATTGTCATGGCAGGCCTCTAATTTTGAAGTAGTAGATTAGACCCAAAATAAGGGGTGCGGTGAGTGTGTCTAGCACATTCCACTTTGCAAATGAGTTATTTTTTCGTGCTGCTCAGCTGGCATCCCATCATGGCATCTTCCTCATACCGTGGAACAGACCCTAGTGAGAGGACCCCTCCCAAGGTGATCATTTTGGGGTGGGGGAAGCGCGCGCACACATATCAAAATCAGGTTTTGTCCTCTGGCCTTTGGTGCAGCGAAGCAGAGGAAAACCAGGAGCGCGTGAAGCAGCCTGCCCCAGTTCTGGGGAGCGAAGCCGAGCCAAGAAAGAACACATGGCGGTTGTGTGTTGTAGTGACACCTCAAGAAAAATCACTTTGAGTCGTGAGCCTGATCACTTAACTGCTGTGGGCACCTTCCCAGCTTTCCTGAGTCAAATGTAAATGGCTTAAGGAAGCTCTTCCCCCGCCCCTCCCTCTTGACTAAACACCCGATGTCTCACAGCTATTTTACTGTGTTTACAAATTATGAAAATTCTGGTCAGTTAATTATGAAAATATTGGTAAGTCTGTAACCCTGGCTGCTGGATGGAGCCAAGGCAGAAAACAGACTGGAAAGCCCTTGAAAAATGAGCTGCTTTCTCTCCACTCCTATTGCCAATGGACTTTGTTGTTCTAGGATATGCCTATGCGAGTCTGCAAAAGTCCCTTTACAAGCTGGAGCACAGGAGGTTCAACTGGAAGCTGGATTTATTAAGTAGATTTTGTCCTTTACGAGGCAGAGAGAGAGGAACAGAAGGACAAAGAGAAAGCCAATGTCTGGGGTCTTTTACACCGACCCGTATCTATAGTAACTCCATTGATGAGTAAGGGCTGAGAGCCCGTGGGGGACATCAGTGGGGCTCTACTGATTTGCACCAGCTGACAACATGGCCCTAATTCTTACTGCACAGGCAAATCAATCCAGAGGGGTCACACTAAAATCATAGGTCTGATTTTGACCCCACTAGCAGAGGTTTTTACTCTCAAGTGACTCCACTTACTTTAAAGGAATTATCCTTTTAATAGGCACCAATGTAGGAGAATTAAACTCCTTCTCTTTAGTGCTGTTATTTCAGATTTTTGCCAATGTGAGTGGAAAGAGATTTGTTCTCGCTGGGCTAAAGCCTGGTAGTGAGATGATGCCCCAGAGAATTGGCCCCGTTGTCCTCATTTGAGTTTTCTGTATTTATACATGTGTAAGTCCCTGGTTTCAGCACAGCCACACTGATTTACACCAGTTGAGGAGTCTTGACAGCTGGCTGCCAGGACTTACACCAATGAGAGCAGAATCAGCAAAAAGGGGAAAAAAATCTCTAATTCATTTCATTGGCTTTACAGGCACTAACAAAAGTTATTCCTCCCCCCTCCCCCCAGCTCAGCGTATTGCAGTCCCAGATACACATGTAAA
>NW_017728991.1:3078423-3082045 GCF_001723915.1 Gavialis gangeticus | reverse complement strand
GTCCTCATTTGAGTTTTCTGTATTTATACATGTGTAAGTCCCTGGTTTCAGCACAGCCACACTGATTTACACCAGTTGAGGAGTCTTGACAGCTGGCTGCCAGGACTTACACCAATGAGAGCAGAATCAGCAAAAAGGGGAAAAAAATCTCTAATTCATTTCATTGGCTTTACAGGCACTAACAAAAGTTATTCCTCCCCCCTCCCCCCAGGTCAACAGGGAAAAATAATCTTTGCACATTTGTTATATCTTTTGCAAATTAAATAAAGCAGAGGGATAATGTATGTAAAGTGCTGTGTATTCACAGTATGACAAAATTGGCCAATTTTCATTTTATTTAAATTATATGGTATGACACAATACATTTAAATATAATGCGTAGCAGCACATATTTTAACCAGTATGAAAATTGACCAATTTTATAATATTTAACATATGGTTTATACATTTTAAATAGGTCAGAAATACATATGTCATGTATTTTTGTAAAAAAAAAAAAAAGATATATATTTAGAGAGAGAGAAAGTGTGTGTTTGTCTGTGTGTTTGTGTGTGTTACTTCACTGGCACTTCCTGAATTTTGATTGCTATTTAATTGATATTTTAGTAAGAGAGTGGTTGTGTAAGGACCAATTCAGCATCAGGAACATGTTTGCTGAGAATTAATAACTACATTATACGCACATACCTCCTTGCATAGCTGTTTAATATACCATATTAAATTATGCTCTGATGGGTTGATATTACACTCGTTGGACCAATAGCAAGAGCTCCCGCTTAATGAGGCAAAATCAGTGCCTAATTCATACCAGTGTCGCCCCACTGAATTCCAGTTACACTGGCAGAGCCAACGACGGGCTTCACCCTGCAAGTGATTTTTTGAAAAATAAACGACTGAGATTCAGATGAGGCAAGAAAAGCCAGTCAGGAATTTTCCAGCAAAATGTTTGCTGGTAGGAAAAGCTGATTCATTGAAACTGAAACTTTTTTGCAGAAAGATATTAGTTTCAGCAAAACCTGTGTCAGGAAGGTCTCTGAGGTCCAGAAGAAAATTTCCAATATGAGAGAGAGAGAGCCCCTGGATCTCACCCAGGGTCAAGTAAGTCCCTGATCTGAACGGGCCAGAACAAGGACATGGACATGGTCTGGAGACACTCCAAGAGCAAGGGACGAGGGTTATAACCCGTGCTGGTCTAGGGTGGGTTTTTCTCTCCTTGATTTTACACAGAAAGGCATTGGTTTCATCCCAAAATATAATGAGAGCATTTCTGAAATGTTGACGATTTTCACAGGACGGAAAAACTGTTTATTGCCCAGCTCCAGAGGCAAAATGCTGAGTGCCTTCAACTCTCACGGAGGATACTTAACAGCACTGGCGAAGCATGGAGGGTGCACGCAGATGCACATGCACACCCTGACAGCGCCAGCCATGAAACCGGAGGTGCCGGTAGAAGTGCACTTCTGGTTTTGCCACTGGCTCGGCAATCAGCCGCTGGGAGACTCCCCCCACCCCCAGTTGGCGATCAGCCACTAGAGGACCACCCATCAGCAATATGGTGCCCCCGCAGACTCGAGAGGCACCAGTCACCCATGGTCAGCAGGATGCAGGATCAGGCCAGTGACTAACAAATGGCATAACTACCAAATCTTCCCAAAGGCTGTAATTAAGGCCCACTGAAGTCCATCAGGGCTCATGGTGGAGGTGATACCTTTTATTACACCAAGATTTTTGCAAAAAATAATCTTTAATTGGAGCACAAGCACCCTTCATCAGGCATCAGAGCAAAGATTGTAAAAGTTTTCCTGGATAGAAATGAAAGTTCACGTTTCATATTTTTTGCAAAGATCTTGTGGGTCTAATCAAAGATATCACTTCTACCACAAGCCCTGATTGCCTTTTCCTGTAGACCTACAACCCTGGGTACCCGGCTACAACCCTGGATACCTGACACATGGAAGATCTCAAATTTTAGCTGATTTTTAAAAAACAAATCTTCCTATTTTCCCAAGCAGGAAGCAACTGTGACCACCTGAAACTTGAGATCCTGCGCCTGCCTTTGTTTCAAGATAATTTGCATCATCACAGATCCTCACAAGAGGTGAGAGACTCCTTACCAGCTAAGAACTGCCTGCCCAGAGGAGTTTTCCATCTATTGACTCCTCTGTGAAATCCTATGAAATATGAACTTTCATTTCTACCCAGGAGAACTTTTACAACCTATTCTCCAATGCCTGATGAAGCAGGTTTGTGCCCAAAAGCTTGCAAATAAAGTTTGGGAGTTTTTTTGCAAAAAATCTTGTTGGTCTAATAAAAGATATCACTTCTACCACAAGCCCTGATTGCCTTTTCTTCTAGACCAATACAGCTATAACCTGAATACCTGACACTGAAGTCCATGGGCTTTAAACACCTGCTTAAATTTAATCCCATGCTTAACTGCTTTTCAAAACAGAGTTGAACTTATGTTGAACAGACCTGAACAGACCCTATCAGGACATGTTGCTCAGGCTTGCAGAGCAAACGCTATCCTTATTTTTGCAAGTTCAAAATGTCCCTTTTGTATAGTGAACATAGCGTTGTAACTAACTATATTCAATGTTGTTTGACGCGAGGTAACTAAGTGCCAACGCACAGTTACATTGCATTGCTCTGAAATCTATTTTATATTTCTCAGGACTGTAGGAGAAAACACACCCGTGTCCCCACTGAATTCCAGCATTGTTTCATATTGGACTCATCGTGACTTAGAAAAACCAGGGGTTGGATTGAAATGCACCTTATCCTCGACTGCAAGTTTGCCTCTTTGGAAAAGTCCATGTGAACTTTAGTTATTCAGGTCTACTGACATCCATTCAGCTAGAAAATAATTCCATTTCACCTTGTTGTCTCAGGCTGAAAAACAAGATATTTATTAAAAATGAAAAAAAAAAATTCTGGTATGCCAAAAATAATCAACATTATCTTTTTCTAGGAAATAAAATAGAGAACAAAGAGTTGGGATGCCTCTTTTCTGATGCCTCTTTTCTGATTACAATAATTCAGTTCACATAGAGGTTCATTTTTTAAAGTAAGGTCTAATTTAGAAAACAAACCTCCTTATTTAACTACACAGTAGCTTCTTGTGCTGTCTGAAAGAAGATCCTTTGGACTAAAACATTTAATTTCTAAAAACTGTCCTTCTATCCATCATCCAAGAACAGATGGGCCTGGTATAATACCAACAGCCTCCTGAAGAAAAGCCCACAAATTACAAAGAAGGCTTCCTGAAACTGGGCCAAATTCATGTGGAAAAAATGAATAATTGAGATCACAGGGCTATTAAAGCCATCAAGAAGTGGGCTCAACATTGAAGTAGTTCACCACTCGCTTTGCTCTCCTGATTGAGGACAAAAAGTTCAAATCTCAAAGAAGCTCAAGAAGCAAAAAAAAAAAATTAAAAAATTAAGTCTCAATTAATTGAAATATTCTGTTTTTACTTTGAATAGTACTTCATTTTTTTACTATAATTAATTTATTAATTATAGTAAAAGAATAAAGAATTTATTTTTTTCTTTTAAAACTGTCAAAATAAGATTTTCAACCATTTCAATAATCGTTTTGATTCCGATAAATGGGTATTTTA
>NW_017728991.1:3064441-3078186 GCF_001723915.1 Gavialis gangeticus | reverse complement strand
GAGGGGGATTGTATTGGAAAATTTCTCTCCATCTGTAGACTTTAAATAGTTGTGTAAGTGTAACACAACATGCTCCTTAGACTGAATTTCAGAGACCACCTCTACTGTTACCATTCTCAAGCAAGTGGTATACAGGTACAGTGCATAAAATACCAGCATGGCCCTGTTATTTCTGTAGGAAAAGTTGAGAAGATCTCTTCTATTCCAGGATGCAGCCCTGAACAGCTCTTCTAGTCAATATTATACAAAATTATTCTTATTGTAGTTTATGCATGTATTGTGTGATGAGGATTAGAATTTGCTTTATTACTGACTGGAACATACCGCTTTACTGGTAATCATTCTTAGAATTATTTCAATAATAGTACACAACAATACTGACATACTTATAACAATATCAAAATAATGGTCTTATGAGACTGAAATAGCAACAATAAAATTAATGTATAACGATGTTATAATTGTAGCCATCATGGCCCAGGAATGATGTGTGAGGCAAAGATGCTTTGGGGTAATATCTTTCATTAGGCCTTTATTGGTCTTTCATTGGACCAGTTGTATGCTTGGGATAAAGTTAGACAAGCTTTTGCATGCAAGGCACAATCGTATGCATATGATTATATAATTAGATGCGTTGTATTTTATAATTCGGTATTATGGATGGTGATGATGACGATGCATACCTGCTGTTCGAGTCATTTCGGTGTGGCTAACATTTTGCATTCCTTCACTTGTGTTTGTTAGATTAAAGGAGCCGGCCAGTTAGTCAGGTTAGCACTGTATAAATTGACCTGGTGCTGTAATCAGTGGCCAAACATTACATGCTCCTTAAACTGAAATTCAGAGAGCACCTCTAGTATTACCATTCTCAAGCGAGTGGTATACGGCTATAGTGCATAAAATACCAGCTTGGCCCTATTATTCAAAAGCTAAATTGATCCATATGATTGGACTATTGCCCAGATCCTTTTTTTAAACAATCATTTTGAAATTAACATTATCAATACATTAATGCATGTTGAAGGCTAGTTGAGTCTGACATAGGAAGTGATGTAATAAGGGAGTCCTTAATACTCACGGCCCTCAAACAGGAAACGTTTTCCTCGAGGAATAGTATACTTGAAAACTGCAGATTACAATTTAATATTAACCAGATTTCTACATTAAACATGATTTCCGAGAGCAATTTGATTTTTCTTCTCCCCCACCCCCCTTCGTTGTCTTTAAATGATCAAAATTGTGTCCAACCGTGAGCAGCTCCTGGAATGAGCCCAGGGCTGCCTGCAATTTAAATGTCAGGCCTGGCAATTGCTGAGCCACATCAGATCTCTCTCAGGCCCTCTGTCACTCACCATTTTCACTGCCAATCTTAATCTGCTTCTGATGCCTATACATCTCAGTGTGCCCTTATTTTCTTTTCCTGCCATGGTTAGACATACCCAAAATGGTGATAAGCTGGGGCTGCCACCTTGTATTATGACGCAGAAGGTAAAGCTCTCTATGTCATGCCCATAAAGAGTTAGTTGATGGAGTCATTCTTTAAAAAAAAAAAGCAACCATAGCACCTAATTATGTTTTTTGGGAACCAAGAGCAAAATCTGTAATCTCCCAGTCAGAAGCTAAGGTTGGATGGAAGAGAAATTCCCATCTTATGATTTTTTTTCTATTCTTCGTTGATTAGGTATTTGGTTTCCCAATGATCCTTCAATTATTACTTGTGTTACTGTTTATTGTGGTGTCATGTAGGAACCTCAGCCATGAACCAGGACCCCATTATGGTAGGCCATTTATAAATGCACCAAACTGGTCCCTGCTCCAGAGCTTATCATTAAAGTAGCCATAGCTTTTCTCAATGTCAGTGCAATGCTGTACTTCCAGAAGAGATGTGATTGCTATGGGTGTCATGACTGCCTGATGCCCCTTATCATCCCAGGGACTCTCATATGCTGCCATCATTTTAAATGGCACCTACTTTGGTTCAGTGTTTCAGCATCTATTTACTTCTAGTAAAAAATACCCCTCATGATCACCACAAAGGCCATTGACTCTGTGCCTATCAACCAGGCGTTGCTATCTTTTTTACCCTATATACAGCAGAATAAAGGGCCAACTACACTGTCAGTGATAGTAAAAGACTGGAAAAACTACCCCAACATGCTCTTGGAGGCAAAATGCTGTGTTCCCTGGGAAGATTTAAATGATTTTCTCTGTTTTTGCACTCAGGAATGGAGAATATCGTGCACTGGCCAGAAGTGAAATGTAAACCGGGATCCCTAAGGAGCGATGTGACAATGTAACATTAATCCACCCCTCTTTTGCTGATATGATGCAAATGGGGGCGGGGGGAGACGAACCACAAATAATGCCGCCTGCGGTGAGCAATCACTGCAATGTAAATTATGACCTTCAGACAATTGCTCATTGGAAACATTTATATTGAGACTAAATCTCCCCCAGGTTGCACGACAGCACCAGCTTTGTTTTCTTAGGCTGTTGTTCCACATCTGGCATGCAGAACAAAGCCATCCAGGGTCTGCAGGATCCAGGGAACACACGTTGGGACTACCCGCATCTTGCCAGCAAAGTTGACAAGCATGTAAGAAAAGCTCCCCAAAGCTGCCAAGTCCTATAGCTCTTGAACGAACCAACTTCCCTATGAAAGTCTATGGATTTCTTGATCATTAAATCTTGATCTGCCTTGAAATTCTCCCAGGGGTGGCTGTCTTCAGAAAAGGGGCATGTAGTAAGACTCCCAAGCCAAGAACATTGCTTTGGGCTTTGTTCCATCTACATTTAAATCCCTTCTGTGCCTGGTCTATAACTCATTATTCTTTGGACAAGCCAAAAATAACCAATGAAGGTCATGTAGGCATTACCAAGGAAAGGAAGGGGAGAAGAAAAAGGCTTGATGGAGGTTAAGTGAACAATGGTTGGTAACACTCTTCCTTGATCTATGGAAACAGAACTAATGGCCTAGTCGTGCATCTCATGGCCAGATGTCCATGTTGCCAACACGCTCAAAAATCACTGGTCACCTTCACTAGAAATGCCCAAGAGCAAATGAGCATAAGGTTAAGCAGATCAAGAAGACCCCTGCTTCAAGAGAGCCAATGGACCAAGTTTAGACAAAGAACTGGACCCGAAGATCCCATGAGGTCCCTTCCAGCCCCTAATGTCTATGACATCTGATGTCTATGAAACTAGGTTTTAAGCATGCCAACACTGGGTGGGTAGGGGTGGAGAAACTCCCTTCAGCCAAGAACACATCAGGGGTTTTCTGTGAAGTTCAAGACAAGACCCAGGTTCTGAGACCCAAACTACCTACTAGGTTACGAACCTCAAATCAAAGGTGAGTCCAACATTGCAAAGACTGCTTGACTCCATAAAGAAGCTCATCTATAACATGGACTCATAACCCAGGACTGATGCTGGTTGCCTTCTCTGGATCCCTTGGGACCTCCTGGGAATGTCTGCTGTCTTCCAAACATACAGGGGGACTCCCAAAACAGCTGTGAAAAAGTGGTTAACACCCTTGTTTCTGTCCCAAAATTGGATGTAATTGCATAATCCCAGTCTGGTCTGTTCCAGTTTTAGGTCTGTGGCTTTGGGTAACCACCTATGTGTGCCTATTTTCTCTAATTAGGTGTCAGGTAACAAGCTGTTCTAAAACAGTTTGTACCAGTATGGGAACAACAGGGATGGAAACCAGTGCCAGTAAATTAGGGAGAATTTCTTTATTCATATCCTTACTCCAACTGCAGTGACTTTGTTAAATTCAGCTAATTAGAGAAGAACAAATCCATAAGTGTTGCAGCCTGCGTCTGTGTATACAGTGTGTGCGCCCGTACTTTCCAAAGAACTGGGGAGAAAATGCAAGATACATGCACAAGACAAGTCTCTATTTTTATTGAGCATTTCTTGAACAAACATAAAGCTCCAGAGTAAAAGCACTATATTTGTCTTCCCATGTCCAGAACCTCAAGATAAAAATAAAAAAACCCATAAAATATCACATTTGGCTTTATTTCATATTACATGGTTACCAACAAAAAAACATAAGCGATCAGTATAGAGCTAGCTTCTCAGGATAGCTCTGTTAATTTTACTGGACCCATGCCAATCCATACCAACTGAGAGTGTAGGCCGTATAGATATATAAATTATCATCTAATACTTTGTGGCATTCCTTACTCTCTGTCTTGACATATTTATACTTCCTTCGGTATCCATTGCTTCTGTAACTGAGACTACTGCCGTTTTCTCCAAATGTATTTCCAAGAAAACTACAACTGGATGAGTCATAGGGCAGAAAAAATCAAGGTCTCTGAGCAATTTTAGGGCCCTCTTTGATGGATGCATTTGGCACATGGTCTTTTATCATGAAGAAAGAAAGGAGATACCAGGTCTGATAGAGTTCACCATTATAGCGGGATACTGCCACTGAAGTCACAAAAACAAATTGGTGTAAAACTGCTCTAAGGAATCAGGGTATAGCATAGCATAGAAATAATTTACCCTGAAGCATAGAAATAATTTACCCCGAAGCAAAGGAGGGTAGAGTTTTACTGCATGCCAGCTACTTCACAGTAACTCCCCATAGAAATGGTCTTAGACCACGGTAAATGAAAACTAACCCATTGCAGTTTACACCTCTTTCCTTGGCTCAGCTACCACATGGGGTAAGAACATGCACATGGGCAGTTACTACAGATCAGCTGATGCATGGTAAAGGCTTGCCCTTCTTTGCCCCCTGGTAAATCAGCCATGTCTCCAGGCCTTCAGACCCATTTGTTTTCCCTGCTTTGCACTTGTGTTGCAGTGGGGAAATGCCTATATGAGGTATAAAGAAACTGGGACTGTGATTTTACGTAGAAAAACACATTCATGCCATGCAGTGGAGAAAAAGATTTAATCCTGCAAGCTCAAATCCATGCAAGACTGTGAATTTGTCAGAAAAACACATAATAGGGGGAAAAAACCCTAAAGGGAAAATAAGTAAATTTGTGAAGGAAACCCCATTCCTGCCACAGTGTCAGAGTGATAGGAAATCGGCGTCTCCACATTTTTTAGACTGTCAAAGGGTCTTGAAATTGGGTGGTGTTGGTCTGATTAACTGGTGCACCCGAAGGAATATCATAGTTTCTGAACAGCAGACTTCATTACCATGGATGTAATATAGCTTATTTTCAGCTGATTAGTTGGTTATCACCATTGAGTGGTGAAATGCTGATATCCCCAACCCTCCTGTCTAGCACAGAGCCACTAAATCTAATTTTTTCAGTCTGGGTTGCTGATTTTCCGAGCAATGCCAAAAAGAATTACACAGAAAACTTTTATTGTTTTCCCCCTCTCGGGTATAACATGCTACTTGTTGGTCACGACCAAAGATCCAAGAACTTGTCATTGCCTGGAGGAGAAAAAAAAATGACTTCCTAATTCAAGCATCATCAACCCCAAGCTGCCCCAATTGGTAATGAATGAATGATACTATGATTGCCAACAGCTGTATTATTTTGGGCTCTGTGGTTTTTGCCAGGTCTTCGGAGCTCAGCCGGCATAACCCCAATCAGAGGGAGCATTTGGCTATGACTTAGAGATCAGTTCTTCGTTCAGCCACAGACTTCCTGCATGATGCTGGAAAGCCCTAACTAATCCTTATAACGCAGTTCTCCAGTTATATATGGGAATTATGCTTCCCTATCTCATAGGCTGTTGTGTGGATAAAAATCACTGACGACTGCCAGAAGTTCAGATGACTGATGAAGTTCAGATAACTGATTAATGAGGACCTTATCAGTGTGTTCTGACACGACAGCATTCTTCCTTTCCTATTCATGTTGACCCCAAAGCCAGAGCGAGACAGTTCAATAGAGGTCCTGTCTCCACAGTGGATATCCAAGAACCCACCACATTTATTTTTTTAAAAAAGGGGAATTAGTAACACACCAGGGGGCAAAAAATGACATTTAAATACCATACCCTACTGCAAGATTTGAGTGATCGATTAAGGACAAAAAAGGGAATGGCAAAAGAAAGGCTGAACTCTACTGCCTTGCATGAGAATTGGGATCTAGTCTTTGATCAGACCAATGTCTTCAAATGCAACTTGATTTTTATTAGTTAGTGAATTAAAAAAAACCCAAACAGGTACACAAACACCAAGCTAGATTTGAAGGAAATCACCACACAGCAAATGGGGCAGAAAGGAGGCTTTATACTTTTTCCCTTTCCCAACCCAGTTCCCCTTCCCCCAAGATGAGGCCCAGTCACACTTGAGCCCTGTAGACTTTTTAAGCTGAGAGTGTTTCAAATGTAATATATGTTGGTTCACTGCCTTAAATATAGCACGCAGGACCAGATGCCCGCTGTGATACTGGCCATCCATTCTAGCTTGCTCTTCTACAAACTCAATTTAATTTTAACAAAAATAATCACTTGGTCTCTCTAAGCCAACTGATGTGGAGTGGTCTTTCATTCTGCTCTCAAGATGGCTGCATAAAAAGTTCAGCTTGTGAAGCTGTTTCAGGTCTGTTGTGAATGGAAGGCACTGTAAAAGTGCAACGAAAATTATTTCACACTTTTAAGAGGTCCCCGCTTTCCTAGCCACTGTTAGGAAACATGATTTTTTTTTACATGAATTGTCTTGCGTGCACAATTGTTTTCTTCTTTCTGTGAGCAGAGAGTGAGCATACTCTTCCGGGGAAAATGAACTTTATGTCATGCAAATCCAGAAGACCAAAAAGAAAGAATAAAAACAAGGCCCTTCTATAGGAAGGCAGTATGCACACGTGTGTGGCAGCTGCTTCTGCAGGGAGATTGGGACACCTCCCCAGGGCACAAAGCCTGGCAGATGTCCTACAGCCTCCACCATATATACAGAAGAAGACTTCTTCAAGAGTATGGAGGGCATGTACTCTGCAACGCAGTGTGTAAAATCCAGCTGCTGCTGCTGTTATTGTTGCTAAGGCTTGGACTACTCTTAAATAGGTTGCTAGTCCAGATATGTCATACAGTGAAGGGCTTGTCTACATTAGCGCCCCTGTCACCATAGCTCTGTTGATGGAGCTCATAGTGAAGGTATAGCACATGCTCCTGGATGATTTTAGGCCAACTTGCATTACAGCACTTGCACAGATGACGTGAACTAAGCTGATAAAAGCACCCGTACCAAGGGATTGACTTAGCCACGTCAACTAGAGGCTGTTATTGTTATTTATTTAATGTATTTTATGCTCCTAATGGCAACAGCTCTGTCAGCAAAATGTTGTAGTGCAGGCCTGGTCCAACCAATAGCTATGCTGACCAAGAAATGCAAAGGCGGATGCAACTCTAATAGCAAAAATGACTTTTTCTGATATGGCTCATTTCGTGTTGGGGAACAAGTTTAAATGATGTTCACCAATGAGCTCTTAGAGTTACAGAGTCTGAGAAAAATAGGGTTGGAGGAAATCTCATGAGGTCACATCCAGTCCAACCCTCCTGTTCAAGGCAGGTTGACCCCCTGTCTAAACCATTCCAAAAAATCTGCTCTTAAAAACTTCTAATGATGGAGATTTTACAACTTTTCTACATAAATCTCCAAGCTTTCTAAGTAATTTATAACTTCTGCCTATATACACCACGTCTTTACTAGGTGGGTTTGAAACACGGCTCAAATGATGTGGTTTATACCAGCGAGCTCTCATCACTGTGGACAAGCTCTAAGTGTTATTCCCCTTGGATAACTCAGGGGACAGAGATCATCTAGTCTGAAGAAAGGGCTGCTCCAGGAACTAACCCCAGTCTATTGTCATAGCCACGGTGAACTTTATGAACCAGAAAGCCAAGTGACTTGTTCACAGTCATCCAGATCCACAGCTGGATCTCTCAGACATAACTATGAGTCCATAGAGCCATGAAGCAATTCTTTTACCCATCCACAGGTAGATAAATTTCTCTTTTAAACTAAAGCAAGTTTGATCAGATGTGTGAGGATCAAACAAACCCACATGCTCTACTTTATACTAACAATGAAGAAATCCATACATTTTAAATACTTTGGGATTGATGACTAAGTAAAGGCTGCATTGATTTGTTGGGTATATTAAGGACACAGGAGAAAGAACATATTATGGAACTTAATTAAAGCATAATTGCTAAAGAAAAGCAAAGAAGAAAAAACATAAGACCTTTCTAACAACAAGTCACCTTACTTGCCCTTTAAATGAAATGCTGACCACAGTGTGGCCAACTTAAAGGCTTGAGAAAACAAGTCTTTATTTTAGGGCTGCATTAATTTTATCATCAGCCAAAATTGCCAATGGATTATTTAGCAGACGTGAACCTGCATTCCTCCAAGCCCATTTGCAAAGTCATTATAGGATCTATATTCCTCGCATGAGTAATCCCAGAAAAGCCAAATAGACGACTCATGTCATTTAATGGCTGCTAAATTAGACTTTATGACCAGGCAAGGGAGCTTCATATAGCACAAGCCCAGCTCCCAGAATGGCAAGTACACTGAGTTGTTTCTAGTGACCCTGTAAGTTTGAGATTTTTTCACCACAAATTTGAGTCCTTTGCTACTGAAAAAAGGAGCTGCACGGTTCTCGTCCTTTCACCATGTGCATTGGTTTGTGGCTAGAGCCGGGAACGTGGGAGTCTCCTCTTGGTTCGTGTCCTAGCTTGACTCACATCAAAGGTGATCGTATCAATCTCTGTATCACAGGAATGTTGTGAGCCTCAATTTCTCTGCAAAAATGCTTTGAGGACCTGGAATAAAAGTCACTGCCTGACTGCAAATAATATAATTATAGAAACTGGCTATTTTTTTTTAAATTTGGGAATTTGACAGAAAATGGAATAAAATGATCCTGTTATTTGATCATGTTAGGTTTCATAGATTTCATAGATTTCTAGGGTCAGAAGGGACCTTGTAGATCATCAATGTCTTTCCTTCATTTTGGTCAGCTCTAGTCATAACAGCATTTGTACACGTGCTCCGGGAGTGGTGGGGGGGAGCTTTAATTAGATCAATGAGCCTGGTTTAATTAGAGTGTTAGTGAAAGTACCCTCGCTGCCTTTTTTAAGTGTGGGGATGCTGACACGAGACACTGGAGTCTGCTGGAGTACAGTAATTACTATGCTCCAGCAGACTCAATTAACTGTGTCTGCTATGATGAGCTGTTATTACAGTGCGTCGAGCAGCCTCACCGCACGTGTATAGGTGCCCAATAATATTAGGTCTTATTACTGCATCCCAAATGCTTTCTACTGTCTCTACGGATAGACTGAAGAAATACTTTTTTCACTAAAAGTAATTTTGGACAGCACAAAACTAAGACAGTCGAAGATCTTGGAAACCTTTTTTTTTTCCTGAAGGAAAGGGGTGTCGTCATTATAGGTTCATAAAATCATAGACAATGAGGGTTGAAGGGACCTCAGGAGGTCACATCTAGTCCAACCCCCTGCTCCAAGCAGGATCAGCCCCAACTACATCATCCCAGCCAAGGCTTTGTCTAGCCGGCTCTTAAACACCTTGAAGGATGGAGATACCACCACCCCTCCGGGTAACCTGCTCCAGGTCTTCACCACTGTCTTAGTGAGAGAGTTTTTCCTAATATCCAGCCTCAACTTCTCTTGCTGCAGCGTGAGCCCATTGCTCCTTGTTCTGTCATCTGCCACCACTGAGACCAGCCCAGCTCCATCCTCGTTGCAGCCTCCCTGCAGGGGGGCTCAATTCAGTCCCCCCTCAATGTCCTGTTCTTTAGACTAAATCAGCCCAGTTCCCTCAGCCTCTCCTCACTAGTCCTGTCCCCCAGCCCCCCAACCATTTTCATTGCCCTCCGCTGGACTTTCTCCAATGTGTCCACATCCTTTCTGCAGTGGGGGCCCACAACTGGACACAAGACTCCAGATGTGGCCTCCCCAGTGCTGAATAGGGGGGAAGAATCACTGCCCTGGATCTGCTGGCACCGCTCCTCCCAATGCAGCCCGGTAGATACCATTGCCCCCACCTTCCCCAGAGCTGCATCTGCCTTAGTGTGAGTCTCAAATGCCTCTCAGTTGCCATATCAAATCTGCTGGCCAGTGGGGAAAGTACTGGTAAATAATGCAGAGGCCCCTGGTTCAGCAGAACTTACCATGCAGAGTAAATGGCATTTTAGAGTAGGGCTACCTGGCTGAGATTTCCAAAGTGGCTTCATGATCCCTGGGCCTCTAAATCACACAGGCAGATGTGCAAATCTCTGCTTCTATCTATTTTGAGCAGTAATGCCTCTCAGCAAACTAAAAAAAATAAAAAAGCCACTGCTCCACAGCTGAGAAACCGGCGTGCGTGTGCCGTACTGAATCCCTGACTAGGTTTTTCCAGTTCTGTTGAGCAGTTTCATTGCAAGTCGTGTAACTGTTCCCGCTTACGCAGGCAGATGGGTGACAGATTCAGCTGGGAGATTTCACCAAATAAGATCTTTAATTCTTTCCAAGATCCACATCGTTTGGCAAAAACATTTGACTTAAGTGCCTATGATCAAGCCAAAACCCAAACACTCTCAAAGCTTTTTTCCTCCTGGCTTCACACAGTAAATCCTGCCTACCACATACTGCAGCAAATGCTTTTATTTTTTTTTTTTTTGAGACAGTTTCTTTAACAGGACACTCACTGACGGCAAATTGTGATTTAACAAGCTTCATAAATGTGCACCACAACTTGCTGCTGCTTCTTTTGTTTGCTTTGAATGCCGTAATGTGTTTCTTGTCCACCCACCTATCTGTAAATGAAACCTCTGACAGGCTATATTGTGCTTTACCCTTTGTTAACCTTCACAGGGCAAGAAATATTTTCTCCTGAAAGTAGTATAACTAATGTATATGTATATATAAGTAGTATAACTTGTATAAATTTTATATATATATATATATATATATATAAAATATATATAAAGTTATACTACTCATATGAAGTATTAAAACTAATATATATAGATATACTACGTATACAAAGTAGTATAACTAATATATATAGATATACTACTTATACAAAGTAGTATAACTAATATATATTAGTTATACTACTTATACTAAGTAGTATAACTAATATGTATAATATATATATAAAGATATACTACCTATACTAAGTATAATATATATTATATATTAGTTATACTACTTAATTTAACTATTAGTTATTAGTTATACTACTATATATATATGCATTGTTTTATTGGCAAATAAAAATATAGTTTATTAGCCAATCAAGAGCAATAATCCTTCAATGGAATGTTTTAAGGACAGCCAGATTAGAGATTATATGCATATATATAATATATATTTAATGTATACATATATTTAAATCTTAATTTTCTCGGAGCTCATATTAGTTGCTTTAAAAATCCTTAGGTCCAATTTCTCCCCCCCTATGAATGAATGCAGCTGCATTGTTTTCAGACAAAAGTATGGAATACGGCCCATGAAATTAAGTGTCCATTTATAAAGAAGCATTTTTTATTGAAGGGGAAAGGGATGTTTCCAAGGGTAAATGTTACATCATTTCTCTTAAATTCTGGAACCCCTGGCCTAGGGGAAGCAATCTCATTTTGGCCAATGCACCATAACTGTTGTAGCTGAAATTCTGTATAATGTACTTTAAGGAAGCATTTGGATTAGCTGCCACTTGTGTAGTGTGAGATAATAAGATTTCTTCTATCTCCAATTTCTTTGATTCTTGGGAATTAAGATATCCTTTGTTTGGGTTAACCACCATGCCCAAGGGGCAAAGCTTGCCTTGACCTCAACGGGGCCCTCTCATTTTACACCTGCTGTGAATCTGACTCGTGGTTTCCTGATGGGTTCACACCATCAGCTTAATGATCCACAGTTATAAAGACAGTCATATTGGTAGATTTGCCACTCACATGTGACTAAAAGTACAGATAAGTGTGAACCAACACCTCAGTCCTGGACTTCTCTGAGCATAGGGATCTGATTGTTATGGAGAGGAGACTTCTGTAGGTTGGGGAAACAGCGGGAAAAGCACATGGTGGGCCCGAGGGGCATCTGAAGCCTTGTTGGAAAACACAAATGACAGCTGGAGTGAGCCAGGAGAGCTGGAAGAGCCTGCTACGGCTGCTTCCAAACCGCATATAAGTGTGAATTCATCATTTTTTTTAAACAAGCAAAATTCAAGTCATAAAAAGGTGATCACCTCCTCCTGACATTAACACAAAGCCCAGCTATGGAGTGTATTGCCAGGATAGAGGTTACAAGCCTTCGACGTGCAAATGCACAGGCTGCTCTGCATTGCCCTCACTCAGCCGCATTCGAGTCCTACGCGTGTAAAGAGAGAGCACACATCTCAATGGCATTACCCTTCAAGCAGAGCCTTTCCCTCAAAGCGTCAGCCCATATTTTGCAGGGGGAGGATAATGAGACCATCCGTCTCCTGCTCTTGGTCCCAATTCAGCCAAGTCGACTTACATGCATGCTTAATTTCTAGCTCCTGCTTGCAGACCACGGTACTGAACCATTTTGTTAAAGCATCTGGCGAGGCATGTGGATGAGTGGGAATGGTTTTCTGAACTGGGATTTTGGAGAGCTGTACACAGAAACTCTCATACCGGCAGCAAGAGGAGGAAGATGGCACGTAACAAGGGAGCAGGTATGCCTCATGCTTTATGGAAGACGCAAGGCTTTCCACATATATCCAGCTACATGACTCTTTAACCCCTTATGCTATGGCTTGTCATACCCTTCTCATCCTCCCGACACTGTGCATGTTTGCTTTCCATTTCGCTTGAGGAGCTTCCGGCATCTGAACGGGGACCAGAGCCTTTTCGTTTCAATTTCTCCCCTTCCTGGTCTCCCTAAAAGAAAGAAAACAGTGAAAATAGTAAAATAAACAAGAAGAAATGATTTGCTGGGGTGGATTTCTTCCTTTTTCCATCACAGAAATGTTTTAGAAAAACACCCTGAAAATGTTTGACATGCATTTGTGGGGATCTCTATAATTAGAGTTAATAAAAGGACATGTCAAGTACACCTACCTTGCAAACCACAGCTACTTTTTCCCCCCACCTCTCAATAGCTTTCACTTGTTCTTCTGATTGGCATCAGCAGTGAAATTATAATTAGCATGTGATATACATACTGCATATATAACGTGCGTGTGTGTTTCTATAGGTATGTGTATATTCCCGCACGACTCCTAGGGGGATTCCTTAAACTAAACAACTCAATGTATCCAGGACAGCAAAAACATTAAAAATAAAAATATCTATATGAATTGAGTTGGTGGTCTCCGTCCAGTTCCCAGTGGATGTGTACCCACATCAGCAAAAGCCATCCACCACAACTGACACTAATTAGCACCCCCGTTGGCATTCACAGCTGAGACACCAAGGACTGAATAGGCTACAGAGACTCTGAGTATTAAATGTGGTCCCACCGGGTCTGGGTTGAGGTAGGAAGGTAGACAGCAAGGAGGAAGCTGGCACTGCTGCAATCTGTGTTTTACTTGCTCTATAGATATTTATTATCTTCTCCCAACATTTGGAGCGAGCCCTTATTTTGGAGGCTTAGAAAGGTTCCTTTCATGCTGTATTTTCTTTCCATTTTTGCCTCCACCATCCTCCGATACTGGCCAACAGCAGAAACAGGCCATCAGGCAGGGCTCGTATGTGACTCCAGTTTGCAAGACCCAAAGGTCCAGATTAGGGTTGGTAAGGTTGTTTCAGTATTAAGGAAACTCCAGTGGGAAAGTGGGGGGGGGG
>NW_017728991.1:3059191-3059441 GCF_001723915.1 Gavialis gangeticus | reverse complement strand
GGGGGGGGGGAAATCAGAAAAAAAATCCAGCCAAAATTTTCAGCTTGCTACAAGGTACTTTAGAAGGTGTCAAGAAGACCCTGCTATTGCATACGTACTTGGGATTTTTGGGGGGGGAGGGGGTTTGGGGATAGTTGTTAGCTAATAACACAGACCCCTTTCGAATACAACTTGGTTAAAATAAAGTCTGTTCTCAGGTAAGAGAGTTTTGTTCCCAGCGGGTGGTTGTTTGCTGTGTTTGCTTTCAAAG
>NW_017728991.1:3009719-3054191 GCF_001723915.1 Gavialis gangeticus | reverse complement strand
GGGGGTTGATGGCCACTATTTTTCATTTGGGTGGAAACAGGCAAACTCGTATCAAGGAACTGAGTAAAACCTCCATCCGAAGACCAAACTGAGCTGATCTTGGAAGTTTTCTTATCGTTCAAAAATGTCTTCCCGGGCCTTCCTACTTCTTCATTTCTGATGGCTGCAGTATCAGCCGTACTAAATTTTCACACGCATGCAATCTCTGTGTTTCACACCCACCTGAAATGTGGACCCTCGAAGTCTTCTAAAAACATCATGCTCCAAGGACCCAATGACTTGATGTTTTTTATCCAAATATGGATGCAGTCACAGATTCGAGGATCTCTATCATCAATGCCCACCTGATGGCATACTGCCAGACCAAACGTGCCTGGGTTATGGTCTCAGCTAGGAGGCACCTTACTCTTAAACCATAAGCCGCATCTTCAGGCGTTGTAAATTAGCCTCGTGATTTTGCATCGGTGGTGCCACGCAGATTCACATCCCAAGCAAGGGACAATTCCTCACCGAATAGCAATCAGTGTAGCTCCACTGATTTTTAAATTAATTTAATTCCAGTGGAATCCATCCTGTGAATTCAGAGCCAAAACCAATGCTAGAAAGAGAAACAGGAGGGGAAGGAGCATAGGGGTGAAAAATGAGGAAACGCTAAGTCGCCCCAAACACCCGGGTAGCTAAATGTCAGTCTAGGGAAAGAAAATCAACCTTTTTTAGCCTTTTGTGAGCTGCAAGTAATCATTTCACATTCCTGGAAATTGATGGGTATGATTTTCCATTATTTTCTATTTCCTGATGATCTCAAGAAAAATATAAATGCAGCCCATGTTCCACCAGCTTTGCTTAACGTTATTAGGTGTTTAGACTGCCTTCTGTAAACACACCTTGCTTTTCCAACAGCAGAGACCAAGAGGGAGCATGTGTGCGTGTGTGAGAGAGAGCGAACCAGTGTATTCAATGAATCACGGTCCTGGAATGGAGCATTATTGTCGGCTCAGCTGTCCCAGACCATCTGGAGGTTGAACAATGGGAGCAAATTTCACCACCGACTCATCCCACTGCAATGAGGTGGCCACGCGCTCTGTTAGGTCATAGCCCGCACAGCAATATTAAATATTGCTCCATATATAATACCATTGATATTGCACCTTCTGCCCCAAACCGCTTTCCAAGCTTCACATAGCATGCACAAAGGAAGCACTTCATCAACCCTTGAAAGGCAGCCAGCAGTGGAGGTGGGTGGATGGCCAGCCAAGGTAGCCAAACGGCACACACGACGCTGCACAACAGTGGGGTTGGGTCACATTTTGGCATGGGACCCCCAAAGCAAACCCTACCCCTTACCAAAAGTACCGTGAGACCTTTAACAGCCAAGACCTCCCCTTTGAATACGTTGCCCAAAAAGTCTCTCTCTCTCTGCACAGTAAACTGTATGGAATTCAAATTCTCTGCCGCAGAAGGACGAAAAGCTGATTTTCTGTGCCAGGATTTTAACCTGTGGTTCCAGGAAGTCTACCATAGGTATTTCACATCTGATGTGTAGCCCACAAACCCTGCCCTAGGATAGAGGCATGAAATATAGGTTTTAGCAGCATGCATCGTGCACATTTGTTAAATGCGTATGCCGGCATGTTGACAAAGTAGGCATGGAAACGGCATTTAGACGCAAGCTATATATTTCTACTAATCGGTAACACGGAGCCCTGATAAAATGGCTCTCATTCAACTTTCTCAAAGCCCTGATGAAGCATTAGACGGCAGTAATTTCATAGCAAGGGGCATGGAAGTGATTTGGTGTCAAGCTTTCCCTGTTCAGGGCAAAGGGAAGGGTTTCTTTACTGAGTTGAAAACCAAAGGGAAATAATTGTGTCAAAGAGAGGACATGATGCTGGTTTTTGGTTTATATGAAATGGGTTTTAGACACAATGCAAACAGCCCTTGGTGAAGGCCCACGTCTTCCTTCTCCCAGATGACTGGCCTAATCGCTGGACCAGAGAGTCTTGTTCCTTTTGACCCAATGCAACTTGAGGTTGTTTCTGTACGATGGCACAGCTTCAGCAGGAGGGGTAGAGGGTTCCCTACCTCCAGAACCACCTCTTGCCAAGTGGTGTGGTTGTGCTTCATAAAGATGTGGGTTTGAAGCCCTTTAGGCTGAGGACAGCTATGGCCCAAGTCTCCCATTTCCTAGATGACTGCTCTAATCACTGAGTTCAAGCGACTGATTATGAGGTCACCATCACCTCCTTCTCCAGTCTTGCTTTTTAATGGAAGTGACTCTTCCTGCTATTGCAAAACTCTAGAAATCTTGGTTCAGAGATAATACCTTTTATTAAACCAATTAAGAAATTGCAAAAAAAAAAAAAATTGTTTTGTGCAAGCTTTCCAGTACACACGCCCTTCCTCGGGCTTAGGGAAAATTAAAGATGGTAAAAAAGTCAAAAATAAACTTCCTGCTATGAGTTTTGTAGAGCTCAGTTCTGCGGGGGAGAGCTAAACATGCTTAGACCAGGACTATGAAGCCCTGTCCCTTTGGGGAGACTGGCAGAAGATGGCCTAGTCTGAGGACTCGTGCATGGAGATAGGCATTTAACTTCTCAAACTTGCTAAGACCACCGCAGTTCTGGGCTGGTGCCGAATCCAAAGTTTAGTCACTTGGGGGACTTTGCTGGTGAATATTTAGGTGAATGAGGTTAGACAGGGATGACATCTGTGGATGCAATACTGCATACGACCACACCTGGGTCTGAGACAGACATTGCATAAACCGGTTTGACCCAAATCAGTTAAGTCTGACACTACATTCAACCAGGTTTATCTCAAACCAGTTTCAGCCATTTTCAAACTGGTTTATGCGTACTGAATATCTTTTCTGTAACAGAATTAATCCAGTTTCTGGTCACTTAAACTGGTTTATGTGCAATGCCAGTCCCTAGCCCAAATGCTTAAATTTTTGTGCAGACTTGGACTGTAGTACCTACCCCTCAGTTGCCCCTCTGTAAAATCAGGATAACGCTGCCTGTTGCACAGGAGTGCTGGGAGATGCTAAACTAGTTCAGTTATGGGTTGGCTGAGGTACAGGAGCGCCCTTGCTTCTGCAGTGCTATTTTCATAGGTCTGATTTCTGGAAGGCAACACAATGCATCATGAAATGAATTTTACATACAGTTTCGGATGGTCATTTATAATACAAGTTATCTGTGCAGCTACTGAATATTCCATGTGCAACCTTTAAAATGTTCTCCTCTGCATTTGTAAAATACTTTAAGATGAATTGTATATTAAAGAAGCTGGGTATAAATTCTACTGTCCATGTCTATATCAGATTATCCAGGTTAGTTTTTATCAAATTAGCCAGGTTAGTGGTTTTTTTAATAATATTAACATCTGCCAGCTAACAGGTGAGCTGAAAAAAAAATCCTGTTATAGCAAAAACATTTTCTGTGGACTGCAAATACACTGAATGGTCAAATAAATTAATGAATTAAATAAGATCCAATTCAGAATGAGTTTGTGCCTTGCCATGTAAGTTACCTGAGCAAATCTGTTATGAGAGATTAACAGGATTTAGATTTGGCCCACAATTTTCCCTTGTCATCAAGAAAGTTAAAGTCAGGGGCACTCCTTCTATGGACATCTATTCGTTTTCTATCTGGCCCTGAGCCCCAAAGAAATCCATAAATTGACTGTCCAAACAAGGTGCATTTAGAGAGGCTGGCATGATCTTTATATTTGGGGGCAGATTTGATGGTATCAGAGAAACAGCGTAAAGTTTGTGTCGCTCTCAGAAGTTCTCCATTGCTCCATGCAGATACCTAAGGGGGGCGGAAAGGGGACTCTGAAAAAAACCTGAAGTGGATTGAAATATTTCGGCACATAGGATCCGAGCAAGATTCTCCGATTACGCTCTGTTTGGCGCGAGCTGTTTTATCTTGGTGTCGACGCAGCAGGCTGCCGCACCAGACTTTTATACTAACGACCATTTTCATAACCTCAGAAAGGGGCTATTCCTTATTTAATTAGGGGCAAGGGGGAGGGATAGCAAAATAAGGCCGACACAAAACAATCTAATTTTCTTTTTTTGTCTTTTTTTCCTTGTCGTGTGTGCGTGTGGGGGGGAAAGGCCCGTGCGTCTTGCACTAACACGGCGTGTTCACAACAGCACGTTGGAATTATTCTCGCCACTTCCGAAGGCAGGGATTCCTCCAGCCTTTTTTTGAAACCTGACAAGCGATTGCCTTGGTACCCAGAGCACAGGTTTGCAACCCCAATGTGTGATAAATTAGACCTTTCACTCTGAGTTTTTCCTGGCAGGAGTACTAGAACAACCCTCTGAATAGCTACTACTGCTGAATTTTAAAATCTCCCTGGCTCGCTGCTCAGCCAAACTTAAAGCTACAGTCAGCTAGAGTTTGGCAAAGCTCAGTCTTCTGTAACCCTATCTTTTTATAACAATCATGTTTATTAGTATTATACAGTGTATTATAGGGTCCCTTTTCAGAGCCAAAGAACTACTGGTATGTCAGGGCATATCGTTTAATTAGATATTTTAAGCAGTGCTGCCAGTGTGGGCCAAGAGATAAAGATCAATGCTGGAAGGCAGGACCCTGCAGGGCTACCCCTCGCTCTGCCACTGATCCACCGTATGCCCTTGGGGAAGTCCCTTTGCCCATTTCACGTCTCAGGAATTGCCTGTTTAGAAAAAGTTGGGAGCAGGCTGTCTCTTACTACTTGTTTTTAATGCATGCAAGGCTTATTGACGTTTTCTAGCTGTAAAAAAAAAATCAATAAATAAGAGCAAATTGTTTCTTTTTAATTAATTTTAATTTAATTTTAATTAGGAGCTATTTATCTATTAAGACATGCTAAAAGGGCACCAAAAATATTCTTCTTTAGTGATGGAAAAAAAGGGGGTTAAGTCCCCAAAGTTAGTATCTTCCTGAGATCCCAGCTCAGCAACAAGTGATGAGCTAGTTTCATCCCTGGTTCAACTTCACCGATTTACAATTAGATGGAGGCTCAGTTTGGCCTTCAAGTGTAGATTAAAGATTTAGAAATAAATATTGTTTGAAACTAAGTATTAAAATCAGTTTTCCATTCAAATTACCAGCAGGCACTGAGTTCAGAGTTTTGGGTTTCCAGCAAAGCAGCAAATAAAATAGCTAATATTTCAAGTTGTCTGCAGTGATTTAGGAATTAGTACCCACGTGATCCGCTATTCTAGGAGGAACGCAGGACTCCAACTTTGTATCTTGGCAGATTAAGTCAGAGAGCCTCACAATGCTGTGCTTTCACTTGACACAAACCCATGCCGACATTTCTACCAGGCACTGCTCAGTTTCTCATTCAGGTCAGCTAAATTTTATTGTCAGTTCATTTGAATCCAACATCCTCCAGCCAACTTTCACTTGTTTTCTAATTTAAAAAAAAAAAAATCAGAAGAAGCTACAAGAATTAGACTTTATTTACAAAATGCCACGAATATTCAAGTCCTCTGGGGAATGTTTTGAGAGGACATGAAGAAGGTTTGATGCATTTCGCTTTTAAAGTGAATGTTTTTGGCTGTTCTTCATTGACTGGAGATCAACTTGTTCTATGTATCTGATGACTATATATATATATATATATATATATAAAATATAATCTAACATATATCCTGGTACTGGTCAACACATCTACCTGCCTTCCTGCAGGGAATTAAAAACATAATTTTATTGCATGTAACTACTTAAATGGGCGCCATTACATTCGTTACAATTCTTCAGTGCAAATGCGGAGAATCCTACGGCTTCCCCAGACAGTGTGTCCCGTTACCCTGCTGTCCAGACACAACCAAAACCAAAGCAACTATCTAATCCAGATAACACGATGTTATCCAGGCACTACACACACAGTGGAGAGTGTATCCGTTTCCTGCATTGTAGACACATCTTTTGGAGTACTCCTATCATCAGAAGCACGTCTGATGATATTTAAATGTAAAACAGCTATTTTTCTTTAAAAAACCAAAAAAAAAAAAAAGAAAAGAACTCCCAGTCTCCCATGCAGCTGCCATGTATTTTCCAATTACAGATCTTTCCCTTTATTAATTATTATTGCTATTTTTTTCATTAGCGTGAAGATGCCTCCAAAAAAAAAAAAGAGAGGGAACAAATATGCAAGACAGTAAACATAGCTAAAAAAAAGATGAATTCATTAGTTTTCAGCTCTCCTTGTGAAATGGTCAGCCTGGGATTTCTGTGGAAAGGGGGGAGAGTTTGTAAAATCCTGACTAATATTTGAATCTAGATCATCCATCATATTTTGCAGATTTTGGAGGTCTCTTTTTTGTGCTGAGTGACTAGGTTGACAAGCTATCTTTTTCCACACCTGTTTGAAGAGATGGTACCTTGCTTCCTCCTCAGCCTTTTGGGCTGGTCAAGTCTACTTTGTCTACCCAGGTCTTAAAAACCTTAAAAATCAAATCCCTGGCTGGGATGGGATGATGTAGGTGGGGCTGGTCCTGCTTTGAGCAGGGCATTGGACTAGATATGACCTCCTGAGCTCCCTTCCCACCTGAATTTTCTAGGATTCATCAAAGTGAAAATCCAATCCTCATTTCTCTATCCTCACCCTAGTATCCAGATGGGTCATACATGCCACTGCAGAGACATGCCTGAAGAAGAAAATGCAAAAACCTTTTCAAAACAAAAAATGTCCTATAATCATTACCAGGAAAGATCAGCAGCCTGCTGAAATATTGATGCCAATATGAGGTCAGTGCGCTTAGGAGACTTCTTTCTCTTATCTCCTAGTTTGCAGTTGTAAGCCTGTAGAGTAAAATAGTGGTCCATACACTTTAATTCTACCAGGCAAAACAACGTGCATTAGGTTCATCTACATAAAACCTTCATCAGACTGTCCATAACTTGATAATGCATTGGGATCAAGTCCACTGCATAAGTTCAAGCTCGTCTAAAGAGCAGGCAGCAGTGCTTTTGTGCAGAGATGTGCAGTGTCAGCCAGAGAAGAAGAGTTTCTCCTAGGTCAAGAAATGGCTGCTCTGACCTGGGGTAATGGATTTTGGCAGGACTGGGGTTTAAGTCCTTCCCCTGGGCAGATGCCCTCACCCATACTGAATTGTGGATCCCCAGGTGCTCTCAGAGCACAGGTGATGATCTTTATTGGCTATAGGCAGCTGATACCCTTATATCTAGGGTATATAAATCTGCAGGAAAGGCTATGAAAGGTTAACTATTTCAGGAGAATAAAGGGGCTATTTTCTCTGGATTTTTAGCCTCTAGTTAAAGCAGGCTTTTCTGTTTGGTATTTCCAAGGACAGGAAATACATAGATGTTGCCCCTATTCTTCTTGAAAACCAAACTGACCAAACAGTTCAGGTCTACTTTGGAGTACAAGATCCTAGGCTTGATGAACCTTTCCGCTTCTGGTTCCCGTCTCTTTCCATTATGCTCTGATTTCATTGAACCATTAAATTGTAGAAAACAAGGGTGGAAGGGAGCTCAGGAGGTCACATCTAGTCCAATCCCCTGCTCAAAGCAGGACCAGCCCCAACTACATCATCCCAGCCAAGGCTTTGTCTACCCAGGTCTTCAAAACCTCCAAGGATGGAGATGCCACCACCTCTCTGGGGAGCCTGTGCCAGTGCTTCACCACCCTCCTAGGGAAAAAGTTTTTCCTAATATCCAACCTCAACTTCCTTTGCTATAGCTTGAGCCCATTGCTCCTTCCGTCATCTGCCCCCACTGAGAACAGCCCAGCTCCATCCTCTTTGCAGCCCCCCTGCAGGGAGGTGAAGGCTGCTCTCAAATCCCCCTTCAGTCTTGTCATCTCTAAACTATATCAACCCAGTTCCCTCACCCTCTCCCCAGTCATGTGTCCCAATTTCCTTCCAGTTTCCTGGAAACAAGTAAAGCTTTCACCCTTCTGATAAATGCATATCTTTGCAAAATGAATGTATTACCAAGACTTCCCACCCTTGCTTGGAACTGGATTTCCAGATCTGAATATCTGTTTGTTAAATGATGAAATGTAGAGGTTCAGCATCTGCCTCTCACTGTTGTCAAACTTTGCTCCTTTCTATTAGGAAAGAAAAGTGAGATGATCTGTTCTAGTTGATCTGCAAGGGAGACATTAGACAATCCAGAAGTGCATTGCTTTGAAAAACCTTTGTGTCCCCAGGTCACTATCTTTCTAGCAAAGTCAAGGACACTTAGCCCTTGATATCAGGACCTATATTTTCTTCTTAAAAACGGATACATCATCACCTCCATGATTTTATTTATGAGGGCTTCTTTCTTTTCTTATTTTTCAAACATTGAAAAAAAAAAATCCTGCTATGTTTTAGGAACAAAATGAGTATTTTACACACATACCAATAGCTCTCTGGAAAGCACTTAAATTTACAAGCTGTTCATAAATTTACTGACAGTTGGCAACACTGCATTCAACACACAGGACTCCTTTTGGAAAATAGATCTATTGTAAATAATATATATTACCACTTAATCTGGGTGTGTTTTAACTCGGAGTCATTTTAACAAATGCGGCGCTAAAATGTTTTAGAAAGGGGGTAAAACCTGGAAAGACGATATGAGTATCTGAAAGATAACTTTCAAAAGAGAGAGAAATATCAACTTTTCTTTTTATCTGAAGAACTTTGATTTTGCAGGGTTGCCAAAAAGAGGACGGGGGGGGGGGACTATCTCTGAAGAATAGTCCTGTCTGTTTAATGCCCATTCTGCTTATTTCTATAGTTTAAATCTGCCATGGATTTTATACCATATTTCTTTGCAACGCTTTGATGGACAAGCTGGTGACTTTGCATGCATGCATAGACTGGATCCTGCTACTTATGTGAATGGGCAGTTATCCCCCAGGATAAGTTCATGCCTGGAGAAATAATCAACACACGCATCTAGATACATACCTAGAACTACTCGCCGGGGACTTTCCAAGCTGAGGCTGGATGGGAAGAAGTTCATGGATGGGCTTCCTCTGTTGTATTGTGATGCTTATAGTATAGAGATTCCCAAAAACTGTGACACCCGATGTGTGTTGCCAATGCTTGCAATTCAGAGATAATTTTTCTCATTCACACAATTGAGAGTTTCTGGCCAAGCCCCATCAGTCAAAAGTGTTTTATTTTCAAGTCGCACAGGGAAAAAAGTCAATTTTCCGCTGTTAAAATCAGTTGTTCTTCAGGGCTCAGGATTGCTCATAACCCATCAGTGAAATGTGATTCCCTACTACGCTTTTTGGGCTCACCAGTATATTTACTGTTCCTGAGATCCTGGCATTGACTGACAGCTTATATGTTGCTCTGGTTAAAAACTTAACTTTGATGATATTTGAGCAAAATACAGGCAGGAATATTATGCAGAGTATGCAAACGGTTATTGAACGAGAAGAGGAAAAAATCTTTGATGATGATGATGATGATAGTAGTTCCTTTGCAAAGAGCTCAAGTTACCCTAGGAACAAGAGATCAGATTTACCCATGCCTACCTATGTCCCTAGACCAACACGGCTACAACCTAAATCCTTAGAAACAAGAATATTTTAAGCTTCACAGACCCTATGAGTCAAGTTTGTACTGCTATTTAGAGAAACCAAGGCACATAATTATTGCCACAGCAACCAGAGGCCCCAGTCGAGACCAGAGACCTGTTGCACGAGGTACTTTATAATCATGCCCCAGGGCAGGTACAATTTGGCATCTTCAGCAGCTTACCCGCAGTTATTTCAGACTTGGTCTCAATCCACAATAGCTGACTGGAGTTTTCCCGCTGACTTTGTACTAGTTTGGGTCACTTTTGCAGAGCATTAAACATACAGCTTACAGCTTCTGGCTCCCAGTCATTGATTTTAAAATAGAGCGTGTTCCTTTCTCATGGGGAAGGTGCTAAGGCACCTGGCGTAAAGCGAGCATTGGCCATTACTGGAACAAAAGTTACAGCTTGCTGGTAGGGGCAAGACTACAAGCTGTCAGCCCAGGTCTCTGATTTCCATGTCATGACCAAATCTGGATTGGGTTCTCCTCTTTCCTTATCCTGAAGAAAAGGATCGATGCCTTCCCATCAATTCTGAGAGAGGAAGAAAGGCTGAAGTTTGCAGAACGCAGCCCCACTGGACTAATCCAAAGGCCTGGCATGGAAAAGGCTGGGAAACATTATATTGCTTTTGTCTAGCCATAATGAAAATAAATGAGGGCTTCAATTTAAAGTAGTTACTAAAAATTTGTTCTTTCCTCTGCACTAATTCCGAAACCCACTTGCAGCTAATTAGATCGAGTCCAGCCCAGTCTCGCTGTGCCGTGCTAGTGTAAACAGCAGCCATCTGAGTTTCATTACAATAAGGAAATAAAATAAACAGAGGGCCAGAAAACAGTAGTTTGGGCACGGCTCATTACAGCACAATGTAGTTAAAATTCTCCATGCAGGCTGCAGAATGGCATGGGAGGAAGTAGCTGGGGAGTAGAGGGGGCGAATCTCTCCCTGTTCCTATCCTCGAGCTATTGTTATTGGTGGATCCGTAATGAGAGCGTTTTGAAAGTCGGCTCTGTTCGGCTCCAAAATGCCTCTTGCAGCATTTGGAGAGGGGTTTGCAGCTGTCTTCTTTTCTCTAGATTTATCCCACTTCCCACAGATGGAAGGATGCTCTGTATTTAAAGATGATGATATAGGAGCAGGTCTTGAGCCTTCCTCACTTATCAGGCCCTGATTCTTCCAGCTCGTATGGAGATCCCTGCACCTGTGCGGAGACCTAAAGATGGATGAAACAAAGTTGTTGTTAACTGCTTTTGCTTTGCATGTCTTTCGGTGAAAATTCTCACCGTGCTTCACAGATACGCTACCTTGAGAAGCATGCAACTCCGAAATAGGTATTTTAACACTTATGCTAAAACAACATGCTATGCTATGTATGCTATACTATGCTATGTAAAACATGCTATGCTATGCATGCTATGCTATGCCGTGCAAAACAACATGCTATGCTATGTATACTATGCTATGCTGTGCAAAATAATATGCTATGCTATGCTATGCTATGCTATGCTATGCTATGCTGTGTAAAACAACATCCTATGCTATGCTATGTATTCTATGCTATGTAAAACAACATAGTATGCTATCCTATGCTATGCTATGCTGTGTAAAACAGCATGCTATGCTATGTATGCTATGCTATGTAAAACAACATGCTATGCTATCTTACGTTATGCTATGCTGTGTAAAACAACGTCCTATGCTATGTATGCTCTCCTATGCTATGCTATGCATGCTATGCTATGCTATGTAAAACAACATGCTATGCTATGCTATGCTATGTATTTTACCACCTGTGCTAAAAAAATCACGCTTCATCTCTGGATGCTAAAACAGAGAGATGAAGAGGTCCAGTTTTCAAAAACAGGTTATGTTTATGCAATTTTGGAGGTATAGACACCCCAAGGACCAGACTTTCAGCAGTGTTAAGTCCAGGAGCACATATCCCTTGCAAGGCATTTGGAGGGAACTTCACAAGGGAAATTTTGCAACAGTTTGTTTCCTCAGACAGTTCACTCCCACGCAGGGAGCAACCTTGCATTACTGTTGAATGAAGTCCTTACTTTATCTATCCACGATTACAGTCTCCTTTGAGCTATCTCCTATCTACCTGCAGGTGCACAGTATTAATCCTATATACTTTTGGCCCTGGTATATTTATGGTTATCACCAGACATACTTATGCAATTCATTAACTACTTTGCATCTCTGCCAAGGGTAGTGAGTAGGCGAGTACCTTCTGCTTAAAGCTACAGTGTTAAAAATATAGGAATTCAGGAAACAGAATCGCACGAGTCAGCTGAAGACAGAATCAGGTTTGGTTATAGGTCTAGTGAACAGGACATTCGCAAAGTATAATTATTCTGGTGCATTAACAAAGACAAAATATCAAGAGTTAATTGTTCCATGTCACCCCTTTAAAAACCCTACAGGCTGAGGGGTCAAAATTTCTAGCTGGGTCCATATTTCATTCAACTTTAGTGCCAATGAAATTTGACTGCAGTGATTAAAAAATAAGTCCTAATGCTTCAGTAGCATTGTCCATACAACTTGTGCAGCAGTAATGGTTTTAAATTTCTCCAGACTTTTTCACATCACAAAAAAACTTTGGGAGAGGATCTCTTTGCTGCTTATCTTCTAGTCAGTTTGAACTAGAAAACTTGAGACAAATTTTTGTTGAAGTTGGCAGAATTGCTTTAGTTCAGGAGGGAATCACTACAAAAGTGTCCCTTCTTACAATACTTAGTAAGAAACATAAAATAACTGGTCGGCTTTTCCTGAAATACTGGCAATTTTAAATCAAAATTTGGAATTGTTATCATTAAAATGGCAACCAGATATTGGGAAATTCTCCCTTCCTGGTTTTTAATGACTTATTTTGACCAATCAGTTCACCCATCCATGAAAGACCTAAAAACAGGGCAATGTTGCACCATTTTGTAAAATGGGAATTTTTAAACGAATGTCTCAATATTGCAGTTTAGGTTTTTCACCTTCACGTGTGCTCGGGACTCCATCTGTTGCCTCTGAGCTTCACTGGAAAGCATGCCTTGCAGCTCCTAGCACATGGAAGAGGGGCACTGGTTACTTTTAGGAGTAATTAAAACATAACTAGTAATTGGGCACATCTGTAGCTCAGATGAGAGGGAATCAGCAAACCCTAGGCCATTAGTTCATTATTCCAGTCATTATTTTCCATGAGACCCAGCCTTCCCTGTGCAAAAGGCAATAAGACCGTGCTTGATTTTGAAGTGGAGAGAGGGTGAGAGGGGAAATGGGTGCAAAAAAGTGGAGTAAGTTGTACAATGTTGGGGGATACAACTGAGGTTCCAGCCTCTCAGGCTAGTCCCCTACGTATTAGACAATGCCATCTCTCTAAAACTGGCTCTGCACAGTAAAGACTCACGCATAGTACTGCCCTGTGAAAAGCATTTGGTGTTAGTCTGCATGGTGGGTAAAGCCATGACATCTTCTAAAGAAGTGTGCCCGTAGCAACAAAGCCTTCATCATGAGCAGAGATGCAAGTAATAGCCTGGGCTACTTAGCTCGGGGAAACGAGCTTCCTTTCTCCGGGCTAACGGGGAGATAAAGGAGCTTTGAACCAAAGGTTCAAAGACTGGGCAAATCCCACAACCTGCAGCCAGAAAAATGGGAAAAAAAGGAGTCAAAAAAGGAATCAAAACTCATGGAAGAGGTGCTATCTTTTATTAGGCCAACTCGATATTTGCAAAAAGAACATGGGTGCTGCAATGCAGACAGGGTAATGATTTGACCCATCGGTTTAAGGATCCTTTATGGGGGACGTGTATGCATCTTATGGGACTAATGCATGACTGGTGACTCTTCCTCCAGTGGGTATTAAAGATATTGGGGTATTCCCAAGGTTTAGGACAGTAGGATGTGCACTTTACACAGAACAGTTAGGAGGCATGGGTTGGTACGGTATGAAGAGAGCTGTCTACTTTCCAACTCAGTAGCACGTCTTTCTTGGAAAGTGGGCAAGCTCTTCTTCCCGTTGAATAACTGCTAAGGTTGGCCTGTGCTTTGTCTTAATAACAAAGAGATTTAAAGGAATAATTACATAGAGGGAAGAAGGAAATGGTTTCAGGACACAGCAGTGGTATGGAAGCACTATCGTCTTGGTGCTAGTGCCTCGTTTTAAGGGCTATATGTTGTAGCCATGTTGGCCTAAGGACACAGGCAGACAAGGTTCGTTGGGTCAGTCTGCTATCTTTTATTAGACCAACTCAAATAATTGGAAAAAATTCTTCTTTGCAAGCTTTTGTATATAAATACCCTTCATCAGGCTGCAGTTGGTGTCATTTGAAGGGAAGGAGACAAAGGTCTCTTACGTTATCACTGGCTTGCAGAGCAAACAAAAGCAGCCGAATCCCTACTGCACTGCATGCAAAGCAGGTCTCGATGGAGGGGAAGAGTCTGATAGAGGCTGTTATCACTCTCTAGGGTGGATATGAGTAAAGGACCCGCACGCGTGTCTGGAAAACAGGCAGCTCTGGTAATGCTGGAGGGAAGATGTGAGTTGGGGAGCAGGAGAGAGCGAGTGTGTGCGCGTGCAGGGGAGTTGTGTAACATGCCATGCAGGTACCAGCGAGGTGGCTGAGCAGAGGAGAGGGGGCAGCAGAACACTATGCTATCGCTTCGCTGCAACCTGAAGCCTTCGTGCAGAATAGCTGGCGAAGCCAGTGGACAGGGTCTCCTCGGGCACCGTACAAAAGCAGGATTTAACCTTGCACAGCAAATGCTATCAAAGCCTCGAACCCTTCCCTTTCACTTCCTCTACCCCTGAACACTCATTTATTCTCAGAACATCCTTTTGCTCAACTAAATCACAACACAACCCCTGGTTCTGTTTGCCTTTCTGGGAAGAGCAGTCCTGGGGACTCAGCTCCTGGCCAGCATGGCAAGATGCGGGCATCTTTTTGCTCCCAGCCCTGTGGCTTGGAGACAGCCTGCCTACTGCTTTATTGCCATTTCTCCAAGGTAAGACGAGAGGTGGAAAAAAGGTTGAGTTTTAGGGGAGGCCTAGACAGATGTGAGAGCAGAGGGCTTGGGCTTATCCAGCTGTTGAGCTTCAACATCCCGCGCTAGCCCATCATCAGCATATATAAAACAGATCTCTGTCCCGCAGTTCTGACTCACTGCTGCTTCACTTGTTGCAAATGAAACACTTTGATAACAAGCAAGCTCCCCTCTGCGAGCAGAGAGGTAGTTAGTCTCTAAGGTGCCACCCTGCCCTTACCTCTGCCTGACTTGAGGCTAACACAGCTGACAGGTTGCAGTGTTCAGAAGGTTATGAATAGGGGGCCCGGTCTGGATGCTGTGGCTCGCTGCTAGTGGAGCCAGTGCCGTCTAGCAAAAACCGCAGCAATTAAGGAGTCAGAAATCAGGTGGGACTGCCCCTGGATCTCATCTGCACCTCTGGGTGTGCACACTGTGCACGTGTATCTCTTGGTATGCACAGTCCGTGATTGCAACTGATTAGGTTTCCATATCCAGCTGCCTAATTAGTTGCACAAAGTCTTCCCCAGCGTTGCAAAGATCTCCGAGGCTCTTAGTTGCTGAGGGTTATTTTCTTGCCGGGGAGTTGGTTCTGCTTCTTAATGACGTCAATGGCTGGTAAAGCAATGGAAGATGAGCGTCACAGACGCATTAGAAAACAGCATGCGCCAGCCAGCACTCACTAGGGCCCCACCTTGTTTCACAGCTCACCTCCTCTGGATGCTGGGAATGTGCAAGCCCCGCGTTTGCCACCTCAGCTGGGCCTTGAACTGGGCTCCTTTTGGCCTGGAGGTGAGAGCGCTGCCAGTTGGCCTCAGGGCTGAGCTGGTGGGGAAGTTGTGCTAAGCTTTCCTCAGCTGCGACTTCATCCAGCTTCCAACACGGATCCAGAAACCGCACGAGGCGGAGCAGGAGAGCTATAAACCACGGGAGGCATGAAACAGGCCTTCTCGTAATCTTCGCCGTGGGTGTCTTGTTTTTTCACGTTCGGATCCTTTTTAAAACACCAAGGCTTTGCCTCCCTCTCCCCTCCAGCCCACCAGCTCTCTGCCCTCGTCTGCAGACATCCAGGCAAAACTTTCCCCAACTGCTCGAATTGGCACGGAGACCTGGATGTGTATCAGGGTGCTGTGTGGATTTGCCAACTGGCAGACTCGCCCCGCGCAGGGTAGGTGAGAGCCAAGTCATGCTCTGATACACCAGCATAAATCCGGAGTCACACCATTGCCTGCAGTGGAGTCCTTCCAGATCTACATCGGTGTAATGGGATCTGGGACTTGTTCTGCCTCTTGGCTTTGGGTCAAAGCTCATCAAGTGGGGAGGGAGATCCAGAGATCTAGCAGGGCAGGAAGGCAAACGCGCTCTTCTAGGGCAATTCACACGTATCCTGGCGCTTCGCACTAATGAAACAGGTTTTCACATATATCCTAGCGCTTCGCACTAATGAAACAGCGGTGTGATATTGTCTTCCGTCCCAAAGGAGGGAATCAGTTTGGTTCCTGCGAGGCTGGAGGAGGTCCTTTCCTCCCAGGATCAGGGCACGAGAGAGTTAAAAGTTGTTGTGCGTGTTGTTTTTTCTTGGCGTTAAGATAATAAAAAGCACACTTTTCAAAACTAATTTTGCCCTCCTCCCCACCCCCCAAAAAAAATTAAAGCATTTTTACCACTGTTTGCTTTTCCAGTTTCTTTAATTTGGGTAATTGCTTAGTCAACTTTCAAAAATATATATTCTGTCTTAAAAAAACAGCAGAAAATGACGGATCACCTTCCTTTTCATTTCAGATTTGGCATGCAGGCCCCAGATTGTGTATTCTTTCCATGGCGCCACACCAGCGTCCCATACTTAATTAATTTCCCTTCGCTTGTGCAGCCTTGCACTTAAAGAGACAGTGTCCCATTTTGATGGTTTGCTTTTGGCTCGCTTTCAAAAGTGTCACTTCTTAAATCTTTTTTTTTTTTTTAACTTCCCAGAGTTCTGTATGGCAAAGAGCTGGTCTTTTAATTCCCACCTCTCCCACTTCTCACTCCACCCCCCTTCCCTCTTCCTCATTCTCCCCGCAGCTCAAGATCCAAATCAGCCTGTCTGGGGGGAAAAAAAAAGAGAAAAAGGATGAGTGAGATCTCATTTCATGTTCATGTTGGCATTGCATTTTCTTTTGCAAGTGGTAGCATGGCTTGGTAAGGAATCTGCCCTCTGGCTTGAATGGCTGTGAACTCCCGCAGCCTATTGTGTTTTGGCGTATCATCTAACCGATCGACACTAGCACGGTGCCCTTGGCCCTCGGTCTCCCGTGACCTGAATCAGCCTCAGATCCTCCCAAACATAGATGAGACCGAATCAGGATCCAAACTTCATGGTGGCTTTCCACATCTTGGTGGGATTTTGGATCTGGGTCCCAGTAGGCTTGCCTGGCTCCATAACGATATAATCCATCAATCTACCCAATCTATTTTATCCAGTCTTACGACCTCAGAACCAAAATATGGCTCTGCCTTTTTACCAAAATATTTTACTCCCTTTTTACCCCATGCGAAAAAGGACATAAAAAAATTAGGCTTGGTTCCATTTTTTATTTTATTTTTATTTGTTTTAATTATATTTTATTCTGAGAAGTCCACAAATGGATGAGACAGGAGCCAACAACATCAGATAGCATGTCAAGCCATTTGGGTTTCCTCTGTGCAAACTTTCCCATTATTTGGTGGGATCCTTTGACCCTAGCTGACTTCATAGCCCTTAGGCCGGGGGCTGGACTTGATAATCTTCGAGGTTCCTTCCAGCCCTAATGTCTATGAAATCTATGAAATTTAACCCAAATTTGTTCAGGGTCTTTCTTCTTCCACACCTAATTTTTTTCCAGCCCCGAATGGAAATGTTGCCTGCCTGGCATGCAGCCCTAGCGAGGTATGGCATCCCACACTTCATCTTCAAGTTTTGAATCTTTTTTTTTAAATGAAGATGATTGAATAACTATTGGGCAGAGATACAGGTTGGACATAAATGGAGACTTGGGAGCGGGGTTAGAGATTTCCCGCACAGCAGGTGTAATGTAAGGCTAAATCTCCTGAACGTGTGCATGCATTCGCTTCTTCATTATATATTTGACTTCCAATCTCATCACACCTATGCCATACCAATGAGCCTATAACACACTACCTTTATGCTATGACTATTCCAGATGACTTGATCCAAATGAGGAATGCTGGATTTTTGTGAATTTAAAAGTTGAATAGAGGTCAAAGTGTAGTAGGGATCATTTTGAGGGTGAGTGGAGCAGTGCTACTAACTGAATCTTAAGGACTTGGACAGCCTTGGAGTTTGGAATATCCTGGTATTACGCATTTATGATGCTTGGTAGTGCAAAAAGCAAAATTCATGGAGCATGTCTTTCAGCTAGTCATTTCCATCCAGGAACATTCACTTTGTTCCAAGTTCTAGGCACCAAAGACTGTTGGCCAGATGTTCCCATATCATCATGAATTTGCAAAGGTGAAAAAGAATTGGGCTTATGCCTTTTTGGCCTCTTTTGGATGGATAAAAGGAGACCTGAAATGTGTTTTTTATAAATGGGGTGGAAGATCCAGCTTGTTTTTTGTTTGTTTCTTGTTTTATGCTAGCAATGCAAGCCATGTCTAGACTGGAAGACTCTGTGATGGCTGGAGAGCTAGTGGCAGGTCTCACATGACGAGAGCCAAGAGAGCTCAAGTTGAGTAATTGAGAGAGAAAGCAACTTTTGACCAGACTGCTTGGAGCTTTCTAGTTACTTTCTTGTTTTTAACACTTCTTAACTTCAGTGAGTAATTAGCATTTTAGAATAGGGGCATCTTTGTTAAAAATCCCAAATCTCAACCTCGTCTCAGGTTTGACAGCCAACAATAAAACACCCTCTAAGAGATCAAAGGGACCCTCTGTAAAACCAGGGAAAACTACAGTGGATATTCCCAATATTACTCACATGATTTTTTTTTAAAAAAAAAACCTAGAAGGAAACAATTTAAAAATGATGTTTCAGGTCTTTTCTATGCCCAAGGAAGAGGGTCCAATGACAAAGGTCTAGTTCTCTTTCACCTCCTTTGCCAGTCACTTTTAACCAACATATTATTACCTGTTCTGTTTCTGATATCTATACGAAACTTTAGTTTCCACAGGGCTACCAATGCATGCAAGCTGTCCAGGATAGCAGGGTCTTATTTTTTCACTTTCTTTTATACAGGCGGATTTCTATCAGGCAGATATTATGGACTTCCTGGCTCTTTCCCCTGAACAGTAAATGTTATCCATGATCCCTTCCCATGCATCTCAAATGGGCACCTTCAACCTTGCCTCGCTCTGTGGACTTCTGAATCATGAAGTTTAGGTTTAAGTTGTCCCCATGTAGACCTGACCCTGGTTTATTTGGGGCTTTTTGGAGAACGTGCTCATTTTGCAAGATGCTCATTTCGCACCTTCAACCTTACCTTGCTCCATGGACTTCTGAATCATATCATTCTGGTTTTAATTTGTCCCCATGTAGACCTGGCCCTGGTTTATGTGGGGGGGTTTGAAGAAAGTGCTCATTTTGCAAGATGGCTGTTAGCTGCTATAAGAAGGAGGGTGAATACAGTTTATATCTGCTGAATTGAAAGGGTCTTTCTCTTTCTTTAAAACAAAGGCAAGAAAAAAGAGCTCCATGTAAGTGCTGGAGTTGGGTGGTCTCTATTCAGATGAGACTGATGCAGGTTTCGTGAGGTGTGCTGTCAGAAGAAAGCCTAAGGTTTACTTGGGTGTAGGTTGTAGCCATGTTGGTCTAAGGACATAGCTGAGTTGGTCTACTAGAAGATACCAGATTTACCCAAAGAACCTTGTTTGCCTAAAGTTTACTTGAGCATCTCAACTTCAAGGTGGGTTTCCAAATGGAAATCCTACCTGTTTTGAGGCGTTCCCATTACTTAACACTTTGAGGGTATTTTTCTACCACTGCGTGGCTACTAGTGAAGTAATAATTTATAAGAGCCAACACGATAGCCATCACAAACCTGTTTTTACATGCAGAAAATAATAATTTTGGGGTGTCATATGGGCCTCCAAATATTTTAATAACATTATAGGATTATGAGGTGTCAACATGTCCTAATAAATCTTCAGACTGAGAATACATAACCTAGTAATAAGGCTTGCCACAGTAATTTTCATTTTTCAGCTGCCTTCCATGCCTTGATATCACAACAGCTCTTCAAAGAGATGAATAAATGCTGGTTATGACACTTCACAGCTGAAGACACTGGAGCACAGAAATAGGTCTCAGGAGCACAGCTGGTCAAAATTCAGAATTTCCTTTTCGCCAGAAATTTTAAAAATGCAAAAATTAAAAACTGAAAAGGTGCTTTCATTCTGACTCAAATGAAAACAAAGCTATATTCTAGCTAAGGACATGCTGGGGGTTTTCCCAGTATTTTTGAATTTCATTTCACACTCAATTCTATATTTTTCATGCTCACAGTCTGCTAATATAGTCCATCAGCTTATTACTAATATCTCATAATATAGCATAGTATTTTATTTTTATTTTTAAAGCCTCTTTATTTATCAAGTCCTGCTCAATGCATCTCCCTTTCTGTGCCTTAATGAAATCTCGTGACACTTTGAAATGATTCCTGTTTAGATGGTTGCTGTTCTTACAAGCCCTACTCATGAACCTGGACCTACTTGTTCTTGGTCCTGGAAAAATAAAGAACAAAAAGACAATATTTCCCCCCCAAGATATTGGCAATGTTCTTACCTATAAATGCCCAGCCAGAAGAAGGTCTGAAATCCAAAGCATTTCAAAAATCAGTGTAGAAACAAAAGACCCGTGTGTGATCTCCTGGGCCGCAGCGTGAGACTAAATGAAATTACAGATATACAAAACCCAACCCAAGGGGAGCTTGCTCTCACAAGAGGTAGAGTCCAGTTTTCAGTCTTTCGAAGTCTGTACCAATTGGTGAAGCATCAAACTTCTCTGAAGTGAACAGAAAATCCAGTTGTACAGCAGTGGTCTGCAAAGTGGGGTGCACAAGACGATCCATTGGGGTGCAGGAAGAAAATATTAGAACTTCTATTTCTATTTATATAAATATACATATATTGGGGGGGTGTGCTCAAAAATTTTTTTACTAATAGGGGTGCACAATCAAAAAAGTTTGGAGACCACTGTGTTAGAGGACCACCCTCCAAATACAAGCCAGTGTGGGTTGCTTTTTTCTTTTTAGCTCAAAAAAGAGACCATGCCATGACCTGAAACCTGCCGTGTTCTCTGAGCACTGAACCCCGAAATGTCTTCCCTTCATCTCCTGGAAATGTGCTCCCCCAGCTCAACTTACATGACCGTTCTCCTGGAGAGGTTCTTGAAGTCCCACTGAGTTAGGAGACCGGCATCCGCAACCCGCTCCGTGCTCTCGTTGGAGACGGCACGGACAATCCCTTTACAGGACCAGAAATGGCCTTAGGTCAATATGGGCCCCCACGTTGGATCTTAATGAAGCAAAACAGCCTGTAGTCAGAACGTATCTCCTCCAGAAATAAAACATACAGTAGGAGAAGAGACAAATTGCTTGGCACCTCGTTAGCAATTGTAAGCAGACTCCATTTGCACCCTGGGGCCTCGTTGGAGTGATTTGCGAGGTAGTTTCTCTCTACCTCTCCCGTTCACCATAATGGCTCATGTTTTGAAGGAGTTGGAGGCAATGCAAGAACAACAGTAATTATTTGTGTCCTTCTGGGACACCTGTCTTGCCGTCCAGTGCTGGTGCCCGGCTACCTGCTGTTGTTTCTTCAACCCAAAGCCAGCCCCATGTTGCGATTGTGCACATAGCTGGTGGGTGAGGGGTTGCAGTGGCTCTAACGCAAGATAACCAGAACCAAAGTGGTCTCCTATATCTACAGATCTGAGCATGAAATAATTGGCTGGCTGTGTGCAGACATAACCCCTCTCCAAAGAACAAGCTTTAAGAGCGTTCGATGAATGGGAACTTACTGCTGTTTTCAGTGGGACTAGATAGCAGAATATAGGACAAAATTATTACAGCAGTATGGGAAAACATCTGATTAGTTATACATCTGTTGGCTTTTAATTAAGTGCCCCAACATCCCTGCTAACCACAATCCCTTTCATCTTTTCTCTATGTGAATTTCCAAGTGATATACATCAACGCCCTTGTGAATCTTCAATAGTCACTCACATTTTTATCCCCACCCCCCCAAAAAGGCTAGATTTTGCCCGTTTGTTTTTCAGTCAAATGTAATAAATGCATAACACCAATAAGTAACAAGCAGCAAGGAAGAAAGTTCGAAGGGATTGTGGGTCTGTGCACGTTTCTTCTGAACTTCAGAATAGCTGTCTGTCCAGGGAAAGAGTCATGTTGTTTTTTATTTTTGTCTTAAAGTTGGATATTTAACTGTGGACCAAATTTAAAAAACAGCACAATAAAATTGCCCCACATTTTCGATTTTTTTCCATCAAAAATTCCCTTGTGTGGAATTTTTCCAACCAGCTTTGTTAAACCCTAGGAATGAGGAGGTTTATTTAAATAAATGCAGATATACATTAAATAAATAGATAGATACATAAATATCATAAGTAAATACAGCTTTGAAGAGTCATCTCAGCTGGATGCCTGTTTCTCGAAGCATGCACACCTCTGAACACCACGGTAAAGCCGTGAGTAATGCCTGCCGTTATAACTCATGATTCATCCTGAACCCAAAGTCTCTGGAGCTAAGACTTGTTCCTTTATCCCATTAGCTAAGGGAGCAACACATTTAGTTAACAGCTATAATGTATTTTTGCAGATGAAGAGTAGTGTGCCACAAAAATACTTCTGAAAACACATTTTTTGGGGGAAAAAAAATCTTAGTTTTATTCTATCAACCTAGATGTTTAAAAGTCTCTTTCTCTGTTTTTTTTCTAAAGTCTCTGTAATTCAGCTTGGTAAATGGCAATAAATACTGTAGGAATATGCACACAAAAAAAAGCTGTGATGGGTTTTATCTGGGTTTTTTAACTTTTGTTCCTCTTCAGCTTTCCCCATTCCCCATGGTAATGTTGTGATTTCCCTATTGTAAAAAATGGTAGCAAAAATTGAGAATTTTTGCTTTAGGAATGTGAATTCTCATTACACAATTATTCATGGCAACACACTTCTCCATAATCCTTTCAGAGACGGGTTGAGCTGTCTGGTAGGTTTTTAAATTAGAAATATGTCCAAATATCCCCCATTGGACTTTAATGTGAATCGAATGCATGTATCAGATGGTAAAATCGACCTCTCTGTTATCTGCAACTAAAACTGGTTAGACTTAGTTTATAGGACAGCTTTATATAAGGAGTCTATACAAATTATTTTCTGTTGTGGGAAGGAGCAGACCGCACTAATCCAACTTGCTCTATTATATTTTTATATGGACCAATAACATGAAACTGGTTCAGAGAAGAGGAACAGTCTGAGCTTAAATAGGCCTAGATAAAGCAGCTTTGAGCTGAAGGAACAATTGTTAAAAAAAAAAATAAAAATGAGAGCTAGTACAGTAGCACAAATAGCTGTGCTGTGTATATATTACCCAGGGATCTAAGGCAAATGCCTGTTGTATTGAATATACTGTTGAATGTAAATCCATAGTGCTGAAATCCTGTATATTTATTATGCAGCCCGAAGCTGAAGACAGTTCCTGTTTGATGGAGTCCCAGTGATGAATGGATTGTTTCATTTGAGTAAATGAACTGTCAAAAACAATGGCTGCACAGTACAATTTTCCTCCCCGTCCCCAAAGGGCAGGAAAACTCCGTAGCCAAAATAAAGTTGTATTTTTATGTTAAGTCTAGTGGAAGAGCTGAATCAGTTAGAAACTCTGAAGGATGGCCAGAGATAGTCTGAATGGAAAAATATTATCTCTTCACTAGAGACCGCGATGATGTGCACAGATTTTGTTTCCAATCCTGGAGAGTCAAGGGTAAATCCTTGCCTGCATTTTTTCATGGGGAAATTCAGCTGCTTTCCAAAGGCGAGGTGAGTCCCAGAGCAGGTGACGAGGAGGGGCATGCACCAAGGGTGCAGAGGGGAGGCCTGGAGATAGAGAAACCTGGGGGGCATGGTGTGCACGGCCTGCCCATCACGTGCATGTCTGTGTCTGGGTGGGCTGCAAGGCCCCTGGCTGGGCTGGATGAGAGAGGTCGGTTTGTTTGTGCGTCCATCAGGACCATGTGGCGCTCTCTCCCCTGTCTTTGATCCTGCCCGAGGTTTGAAGTCGGCATGATGGATTGCACCCCGGCAGCGACAGGGAGGAGCTAAGCAGCAAGACTTAGCGTATAAAGTGGTTGCCAGACGAACTTGTGAGTAGGAAAACAGATTCAGCAAACAGGAGAGGTTTGGAGGGATCATGCTTTCCTTCGATCGAGGTCTGTCTTTCCATCGGGAACATCTGCGGTGACCTTGCATGCGCTAGGTTTGCCTTTCAGCTAAAGGACGGGCGAGCGAGAGAGGTGATGCCTGAAGTGGCAGGTGGCGTACGTACGGGGGGGAAACGTGTGTGGTCCGGAAGCACATATTTCAACACTGCGCAACGTCTTGGACAGCCAGATTCCCATATTGATGCCACGGGAGCCACAAAGGGAACCGCTGGTGATGAGCAAACTTTAGAGGATGGAAGCAAAACCTGGGCCTGGCCTTTTCTGACTCAAAAGGGAAAGAACAAGGAGGCGGTCAACCTAGGTCGATGTGAATCATCATCAGATACTAAGTCATCCGGCTTGATTATGCTAGGAATAAAAGAAAAGAGAGCCGCCCTCTAGATCCATACCTCGCTGGGGACAGGAGCGGGAGCACTCAGTCTGCGGCATTAACACTGGAGGATTTCTTTCCTCGTGCCTGTCACTACAGCAGGTGGAGACCCTTCATTGAATAATATTGTACTGAAGTAGCCAGCACATTTTTTCCAATGGCTAAGCACTCATTTCTGGAAAGTCCTGAGCTGTTTTAGGCCTGCAAGGGACAGCTCTTGGCCCAAACCAGCTGCTTGTACTGGAGGTACCAGTCAACCACACAGCAAGATACTGGGTTAGCTACAAGGATGTATCTAGCAACTGGATACTGGCACAGGTAGATCAGCCTTCCCTGTGGTACTGAATGGAGTTACTCTAATCCAAGGAAGAAAGAAAGGTTTGGGGTTGATATCATGGTAGCTATAAGACGGGGGGTCATTTTACGTGATGGTGACCCTAAAACTGAGATAAATGCTGGAAGAAAAAGAGGGCGAGGTTCAATTATTTATGGAGTCATCAGAACACCCGATTTGAACCCATTGACATTTTTTTTTAGATTTCCTCTCAGCCAAAGTATTTGTTTCAAAAGACCGAGAGACCAAGAAGCGGCCTGAGTTTTGCACACGCACTCGTAAGCATTTGTGTCGAACAAAACATCAAAAGGAAATAGAAAGCGTATTATGGACTGCAGGTGGCTTGGGATATCGGTAGAGGAGAAATGTTCTCGGAACTGACTTTTTGCAGCTCGGGGTGCAAGAGGCTCCACGCTGCAATTTCCAAAATATTTTTATTATTTGACAGCCCCTTTCTGAAATACGTGGCTGGATGTATTGCTATCATCATTTTTATCGAAGGGGGAAAAGAAAATGTAATAGCAATTTTGTGTTGTCCCTTACAGTAACTGGATTCATATGGGAATGCATTGCACCAGGCATGTTCGTTCAAGCAAATAGCTTCCATGTATAAAGGTAAAGGTCCCATCTCCCCTCCTTCATGCTCTCACCTAGGCATACTTGCCCAAGGTTTTGGGGTGATGGTTGCAGGACTCCATGCAAGTACTTCATCAGGCACCCACTAGACCTCTTCCACATACACCATGATCCCAAGGATTGACAGTTGCCTACTATCTGGGTCCCGTGCTGCTTTGCAACCAGCCATAGCTTGCCTTGAAACATTATCATGAGTGAGCAATTAGTACAGCCTTTGCAACTGGACTGGGATGATTTGAGTCTTTTTTCCCCCTTATTGGGTTGCCAAGCATGAGCTGATCATTTAAAACAGTTAATGATTTATTCACTGTTGGATGAAAAAAAGTACACTTCCAAATGCGATAGAAGATGCGTAAGTGGAGGAGAAATCACATTTATTTGAAAATAACAGGGATCATTGATGAACCACCTTGCCAGATTCATTACAGTGGTCACATTGGGAGGTCACGTTGTGCACCAGTCTCAGATATTCCTAACTATGTCAAATCACCTCCATCGTGATGGGCTAAGACCCTGCAAATCCATTCCCAGGATATTATAGTGACCTGTCAGTGGAGTTTGACCATGACACTTCCTGCAGCTCTGCCCATAGACTTGAATACTGACTTGCAGCACCCCAGGAGAGATCCAATAATGGGTTAGCAAGGAGACCAATGCCACGTGTCTGTGAAGGCCAAGAATGAGCTTTTCTTCTTCTCCTTTCCCTTCCTCCCTGAATTACCAGTGGTCCCTTCTGGATAGATTAACTGCGGTGAACCTAATCCTAGTCTGCACAGCTTTAAGCACTGGCAGACATAAACCGGGGAGATTGGCTTCATAGCTCAGAAACCCAATCATATTCTCATCATCTGCACTGCCTTTTGCAACTCTCTTACTCAAGTTTCCTCTCCTTCCCATCCCACAGCACCCAGGCTGGGGTGCAGCTCTTCACGCTTTCCCTTTAAGTCACACTAGGATCAAGGAGGCAAACTAAGGAAGCCAAAAAAGAGCCAGTTTAAAGAGATTTATGGCCTCCTGATGGGACCACCCGATCCCATGTCAGGTTTATTCAATATTCATCCCGCAGTGTTGGTGCCATGGCAGAGGCAGCTGCGAGGGGCGTGGCCCGATGGGGTGATCTGGCAGCTGATGCCTGCCCCGAGCCCGTTGGCTGGCAAAGATATCGATGAGGGGGCCTCGTTTTTCCAAGCAGCGGAGAGGCTGCCCAGAATCAGGCCAGCCTGCTGGGTCACACATGAGCTGCTGCTGTGCATAAACGACCTGCTTCGTTGGTGATTTACAAGGCTGCTTGGTGGCTGCTTAATCTGCTTGAAAAAAAAATGCTGCAGCCAGCGTGCCCTGCCAGACGGTCTCTTCAGCGCTCGCTCCAATCGTGTGATGCACCATCGGGCTCTTCTCCGAGGTCTCATCGCTGCACTTAATCATCCCTGTACTCCCAGGAGCGTTTTGCAGCCTTTGCATGGCATTGCCAAGCCATGTCAAGGGGGAAGGTCACAGAAGTTTCATAAACCGGTTTGACCTAAATCAGTTCAGTCTGATACTATAGTCAGCCAGGTTTATCTTAAACCAGTTTCAGCCATTTTGAAACTGGTTTATGTGCACTGAACTTCTGTTCTGTCACAGGTTTAAATCAGATCCTGGTAACTTAAACTGGTTTCTGTGTAACTTCTGTCCCTAGCCTTAGCACATGAGAGCAAAACTGTGAGGACACCTGGATTTGCTAGTAAACTTGGGAAAGTTGCTAGTTTGACCTCAGTTTCCCCATTTATAAAATGGGAATGATGACAGTGAATGCTTTGTGCTTTCGAATCCAAGACTGATGTTTGCGATAGAGATGGGGATTAATTAATAAAGTAGGGCTTCTGTTTTGGTGATTGCGTAAGAGATGGCAGGAGTGGTCTGAATGTCAAAGCAAAGGGCCTCCGGTCCAGTCCTGTCCAAGTCCCTGACTCACTGCATGATGCTGGGCGAGTCGCATGGCCCTCCGCCAGCCCGGGTGGGGACCGAAGGCATTTGTCCCAGGTCAAGAGCTGAATGTCAGCAGATGCTTCAGCAGAGCTTGGAGTCAAGCCATAAGGCTTGGGGAGATATGGCAAGTGAGAAGTGAGCTGCATTGGGATCGATCGATTTGAGGAGCTGGGAATCAACATGGGAAGCAAATGTGTCAGAGCAGAAACAATGCGACAGCGATGATCCAGGGGCAGCCAGCACGCAGCCTGACGAGGGACGGACAGCTAGCTTCCTACCTACGGTGGCGTGCAGGCCGCGTGAGACTGAGAGCAGGTGGTAGGAGACCGAAGTCCGGTTGTGCAGCTTTATCAGTGTCTCCAAAACGAGCTGCGTGGTGTTTGTCTAGTTCCAGTCCCAGCAGCCTTTCACATTCTGGTCTGTATCGCAAAGGAAATGCTTGCTTGCTGACCCGATGCTGTATCTCAAGCTGTGCGTGCACACATTTCCAGCAGCAGCGTGAAAACAGCTGCAAAGCTCTGCTAAGGAAACACGCCAAGAAGGACCCGCAAAGGGGCTGCATTCCTCACCAGGACGAGCTGTGAGTGCACTCCCAAAAAACCGGTCCATCCCATGCTGCCAAGCCATCCAGTTTGCAGGGAGAGTGCCAGGAAGGGTGCGCAGCTCTGAGTTTTGCGGTATATCAAGTGCCTCAGTTTCCCTTTAGCAAGGTCCCAGACCTAGCTACCATCAGTACAAAGCAGGGCAGGAAAGCTTCAGGGATCTGGTGGAGCAAAACAGTCCCATCAGTGAAAGATTAGCACTGGAGTAGAAAGACAACTCTCAGTGTGAGTGGGAGCTTTTAAAAGAGCATATATTTTCGTAGATCAGGCTTCTCAGGCCAGAAGGGAAAAAATATGATCATTTAGCTTGAGCTTCCTGTGTACCAAGAGGGTCGCTGGGGGAGGAAGAGATCATGGGGATGGTCCTGCTCTGAGCACAGGGTTGGACTAGATGTCACCTCCCACCCTCATTTTCTATGATTTGATGAGAAATAAAGTGTATGGGGGACCATCCTGCCTTTCTCCATCCCCCTTCCCATCACCTGAAACCAGCAGCGTCTTGCACAACCCTTCTACAGCTCAGCACTTTCTGCCCAGGGCCTGATTAAATGTTTGTAAGGACATGCTAACTTGAGAGCCTGTTTGTGTGTGCTGCTGTCTAAATATTTGCATGCAATCTGCTTAGGGACATAGCCTTTGCCGGAAGCTGAAAAAGCAGCCAAAGCAGAGCAGACTCCCACCCTTTGTAAACAATCCACGTGGCCATGTGCATCTCTCGGACAAAATACTCAGTATGTGCCCAGACAGATACGTATTTGGGACATGCTCGGCCCCTTCTTCTGGAGGCCAAGGGAGAGATGTCAACCTATCTTCTCACCTCTAGCAACAGTTCCTCCACCTCTGCTTGAGGCGCCTGGTGACTGCTTCATTATACAGGAGAGCATTTCTTCTGGCTCTCCAAAAACAAGCCATTTCATAAAAAAACATAAGATATAGGTTATGCTTAAGATGTATGTGATGCTTCCTCGGTCTGATGAAGGGCGTTTGTGCCCGAAAGCTTGCAAAGAAGATTTTTTCCAACTATTTGAGTCGGTCTCATAAAAGGTATCGGATTGACCCCAAGAACCTTGTCCGCCTGCGTCCTTAGGGGTGGAGGTTGGTCTAAGTCTTGCTATCCCATATTTTTAAAGGTATACATATATCTTAGAGTGGAGAGTATACATATATCTTGGACTCTATATCTATACATATATCTTAGAGTCTAAGATATATGTATACCTTTAAAAATATGGGCTAGCAACAGCATTGTAGGTAGAGGCAGCACCTGATGAATTGTAGCTTCATAACGCTCCTGCAGCAAAAGCAATATTATCCCCATTTTACAGGTGGGAGCTCAGGACAGAGAAATCGCGCTCTGCCCAAAATCACAAAGCGAGTCCACGGGTGAGTGGAGAAGGGAGCCGTGGCTCATTAGTCCCAGTCCAGCGCTCTCTTCGTTTCCTTCCTAGCAACAAGGCATGCTCCTACTTGCTTCGAGCAGACATCTGGACTGATTGGCAGATGACTCAGGCTGATGCCTGGGAACAAGGGAGCATTTCCAGTCCTTCCCAGCACTTGGCTACACATGTCTGCAGTGCACGTGGACCTTGTGCAGATTCATTCATAAGGGTTTGGGGTTTTTTGGGGTTTTTTTTCATTGATTCATTTTTTTTGTCCCTTTCTGGAGAAGCTGAGGGGGGGACCTAGGCGAGAGATGCTGACTGGAGTGCCTTTGAAGCCTTTGCACTACTTCAGCAAAGCGAAGGCAAGCTTTGGAGACATGAGAACGAGAAATCTGTGCCCTCGCTCCCTCTCCTGCTGCTGGTAACTTTCTGGAGCAAACCTGCCTTGCTGTAGCTGGCACGTGATAGGAAAAGTGAGTGGTAGGAGGTGGGGGGAGAAATATTATTAGCACCTCTATCTGTATCTGTCTGTGGAGCTGGCTTGTCCCTGCAGTGACTCACCCTGGAGGGAAAAAAAAACCCGCCTGGCTGAGCTGAAGGAGGAGCTGGGATGCTAGCTCCAAGCAGACACAAGGTGGAGATGATGCATGGCTCTTATAAAGCAGCTTAGATCCCCCTTGTGTGTGAGCGCACATGCGTGCACACACACGCATGCACGTCCGGTCCTCTTTTATCAGGATGGCCTCCAGCTTGCCTTCGCACACTCGCTCCCCCCCACCAGCTCCGAATGAAACTGCACAGAGGCACATACTGCAAAACCCTGGCACCGGATGGGGTCAAAACGCACAGCTCGCTCGCTCTCTGAAAGGCTTCACAGGGAGTTTCTGTTCATTTCTTGCATTTTCCCAACTTCTCCGGTATTGCTCTTAGTTTCACTCTGAATTATTGTTTTGTTTCCCCTCCTCCCCTTTCTGCTGTAAGTGCAGCCAAGAAGGGAGTCCATAAAGCACCAGCTGCAGTGACCCAGGCCCTAAGGAAGAATAGCATTAGCCTTTCACAGACTCCTACCTTTTGGGAGTCTCCGGATAGGGGAGGGGAAGGGACGCCGAGCCCAAATCCATTCCAGTTAAAATGCATGTGCTTCTGCAGGATTGTAGCAGGGCTGAATATAACTTATGGATCACTCATCCACCCTTGACCACGGCCACTTGCTAGCAGCTCAGCAGTCCTATAAAGGCTGCCGGGTCCACTGATGCCCCGCACGGGGGAGGCCTGCTGGACCATGCTGGGTCAGTGCTGGTTTATCTGGGAGGAAAGGGCATTTGTGGGGTGCCCTATTTCCTTCTGCCCCACTGGAGAGTGGGAAACCTGCTGGTCCTTAGACCTGTCCCAGAAGGAGGATCCAGGCAGTGCGTGGTTAGCATCAGGAAGCACTCATCCACTGGGTCCAGCATTCCCAATTACCCCTACCTACCACCTGCCTTTTTATTTTTAACACTTCTCCCCGATGCATTAAAGCAAGGAGAGAAGGATGAGCATCACTGGAGACTGAAGCCCTCGCAGAATGGTTTTGGTGTCCCGACATAAGACATCTTTCTTCGCTGACCCCGAAGGACCACCCAGGGTGACTTCACCCTCCGCTCTATCTTTTCAAAACCCACGGTCACAAGGTGTGTTCACCTTTGAGGCGGATTTGCAATTGCAGCCCGGACCGGAGACTGCAAACTCATCTCCCCTGTGGCCTCCTTCCTCCCACACTGAAGCTTTCATCTGGTTCCTCGTGCATGTTTGTGCAGTTAAATGTCACCAGCTTGAAGAAGAGGGACACCACCTCTACAAAATGAAATAAATAGATTGTGCTGGCACCAGCCAGGTTTTTCCCCAGCCCTTTAAAATAAAATGTTTTTTGGGAAGCTTTGACCAGGATAGCTCGTCTTCAGCAACAGAACAAATCTGTGCTTTAAGAAAGAAAGCACAGAGAGCAAGAAAAACATTGTGGTCTAGCAGCTGACGTAGAGATCTACAAGGTAATTACAGCACCTCTAGAAATGTTGGCTTCATGGCTTTTTGGAGAACATCAAAATTCAAGAAAGCTCTGCTGAATTGTTATTCCCTCACCCACCCACCCAAAGGTTGCTTGGGTTTGCATTTTGATTTTCTTTTTCCTCTCTTCCATTCTTGAACAAAGAGATCCAACATTTGGCCTGAAGCGAAGTAAATACTTCATTTAATATGATTAAATCACACAGATTTTTTTAAAATCTGTTTTCTGATGGTACAGTGGATTGCCCCATCGAAATGGATATTCCAGGAGCCAGCTTAACTCAGTTTGCCCAAATTCAGTCCAGACACAGGCAGGCATCATTTCATTTCACTGCATTGCAACCACACCCATCAGGTCAGCATTTGGCCCCTTGTGTGAGGGGTTTTTTCATGTATACAACTGCACATCTAAAAAAATCCTCTCAAATATTATTAAAAAAAAAATCAACAAATAGCCTCTCCCTGCTTATTACCAAAATATGGGGCCCATGGGGAAAAACATATGCTTCCCATGAAAGCATTCAAATACTTTTCAAATGTACTTGATTTCATTTTGATACATGAAATGTGCTTGTTGCCAGGCCTTTAGGCACAAGGATATGTGTAATAGCAAACGAAGTATATGGACCAGCCTCTGCAAAATTACATCTCCGTGCCATTGCCAGCCTTCTCCCACTAAAGCCTTTGGACATTAATCTTACACTGGTAGGCTGGTTGGACCAACAAGGAGAGGAAAGTCCAGAGCCAAAGGCTTTACACTGAGAACGGTGTCTGCTGATCACGGTGCTCTCTGCCGATGTAGATTGGCTTGCTGGGTGAGGACGAAAAATCATGACAAGTATTGGATGGCTTATGTTAGATCGTATCATTGCAACAAGCAAGTGTCTGCATCACAGACAGGACTCTTAGTTGAGATTTGCTAACTAAAATAATCCAACAACCACCATAGTTTATTTCTCTGCCTTGGAAAGATGCATCCATCCATTTTCATCTAAATCCATGCCGATTTACCCCACAAAATGATTTTCTCCCCAGATATATAATTTTCAATATTATCAGCTCCTTTCAACCTTAGAACTGCACAGATGCAGACCAGCTAAGCGGTTGATTTTTCATTTAAATAAATTGCAACGCTGAATTTGCAAATGTTGACTTTGTCGTTGCTTCTATATTTGCTGTGCTATTTTATTTAATTTTCTAAATCCACATGGGGCAACGTATTATGTCTATCTACTCCAATGCTTGTCAGCCAAGGTGTGGTGCCACCCTGGGGTACCTTGAGAGCCATGGGTCCTATGCAATATTACTACTGTGAGATGTGCTGGCATGATTCACAAGATAAACCCAGAAACTGCAAATAGGAATCCCTAGTGTTAACATTACTCTGGCCTGCTCTGGGCTTTTTGAGTTCTTTGCAAAAGAATTGCTCTAGTATTTTTCTGTAGCTAAAAATGAATGAAGACTAATGAGCTGACATTTTCCAAGGGATGCCTGGAGACTATTGAGGGGTGCCTTGAGACAAAGGAGGTTGCAAATCTAGTCTCATATAAATGCTGTTGGTTACAGACATGCTTTTTTTTCCTCCTATATGTGCAGAGGGCAACAAATACTTTGGCTCCATCCTTGCTCTCGCTCCTTCTCCATGTGGCAATGTTTTTTCTCTTTTGTTTCCATCCAACTTGCTTTTTCCTTCCCCCCTGTAATCTCCCTTGATTGTACTTTCCATTTAACATCCCCCCTCTCCATTTTTGCAAGCTGCTGTAGAGTCTATACCGCTCTCTGATCCCAGGATTCACTCCACTGTCACTTCCTGCCGCATCCACAAATGTGGACCACGTAGGCCAAGACAACCACGTCATCACATGAGGCTGCAGAGAACGCACACACACCTGGGTTGTGGTTTCATTACCAGCCCAGATCCCGTTCGTCGAAAGATTTGCTAAAGTCTCTGGATGGCTTCAGGACACACAGCCTGAGTTGCAAGTAAACTCCCCTGATGACTGCTGAACTAGTAGCACTGGTGTCAGTGAGAAATGGGCAGAAACTCATTGGCTTAAGCCATAATTTTCAAAGATGCTGAGCACCTGCAGATCTCACAGCCTCCAAGTCGGCAACAGATTTGGGCACTGAATTCAGACACCGTAACTTCTGCTCCCTTCCTCTAATCACTTGGCAAAACTGCCACAATCAAAGTGAAGGAAACTTTTGCAAGAAGCCTCGCAAAGCAAACTCCGGCAGAAATTGCCGCCTTCTTTCCTCCAAGCAAACGCTTTGAACCCTGGGGTGCACTGAGTGAGAAGCAATACGCAGAAGGCAAACCTAAGCATCATCTAAAATGCTCCACAGGAAGGTTTAATCAGGGAACAGAGCGAGGAGTGGTGAGTTCCTCACTGAAAACAATTTAAACATTATTAAACATGCTAACACGTCCCCTTAAAGAGATGAGATTGATTGAGTGTGTTTATTTGCACAGCATTATTTGGCTGGTCAGAAAAAAAAAAACCCATATTTGGCATGGGCAGCAGGGGAGCATATGAGAAACAAAGCTGGGGAAAAAAGCTTTCCACTACGCTCATTTTTACCACCCCCCACTCCCTCCCCAATAACCCTCTCTCCTATCTGCCAATCTTAGGTCAACAAACACGGGGTGATTGACAAGTTAAAATGTTTAGCTTAGCCTGCAACTCATATAAACCAATTTAAAATGTCTAGTGCAGGAGAGATATGTAAAAGAAACAAACAATATCACCTCCTTGCAAGCCTTGAGCTTGGATCTGGCAATGTCCTTGTCGTGGCCATTTGCTGATAATCAAGGGCCTTTGGGGGTTTGCAAATCAACAGGTGGGAAGCTCATAGATTTGTTCAACCTCTCTACAGGGGATGCTGTAGATGGGATAAAAGCATCCAGGGCTTGAAGGACCATGCGATGCCATAGGGCACATGCCCATCCATCAAACGGTCTTCCTGATCAGGGAAGCTTGGCATGGCGGAGAACCAGTGTCGTCTTACCCTGGCTTGTCACCGTTCTGCTAGATCCATGCAAGGATGAGAAGGAGCCTCGCTGACCACTCAGTGGCTTCTGTGAAAGAGTTGGTAGTGGTGAGATGGATATAGTCAGGGTCTAAAAACTACTGGTAATAATATCATTATGCTCATAGACCAACACAGCTATCAAATACATCCCCTACCAACTTCATATAGGACTCCAGGATTCTTAATCCGGAAAATGGGCTGAGACAAAAGAAGAAACAAGATAATACAATCAAAAGAAAATAAGAAGTTGGTAACATACTTTTTTGTGTGTGTGTTTACAGATGGGGAGCTTGCAGCCCAGGGTCTTGTTCAAATTCACTCGATGAACCAATAGACGGGTTTAGACTAGGACACGCGTCTTTCGACTCTGTCTCTCAATAACGAAGGGACAAATGAAAGGGAACAGGCTGGGAATAATTTAACAACACTGTTTTTCATGGGAAAATGTTGTTTCTTTGGAACTAAAACATTTCACGAGAATGGACCGGTTTCAGTACCTTTTCTCATCATCAACAAAATGGCCTGTCTTCTCTGTCCAGGATGGCATTCTGGTCCAAGAAAGAGTCCCTCCACGCCGAATAGCCAACACCTTGTCAGGGCAGTCACAGGATCTATGAAAGAAGGACAGATGTGGGTCTTATCTGACTTATCCTCATTCCCAGAGAGTGCCAAAACCTCAGGCTGTTTTGAGAGGAAAGGCGTCTGTCCTTCACTCATTTTCACAATACTACTGTAAAGATAATGTACATAACTTGAAAATTGTATCCCTTAGCCCCTAATGATCAGTCATCTCACCCTTTGAAGCACATTCACTAGCACAGCATCAAGGTATGTTGACTACTTGACCTAAGAGACATTTCCTCTCTTTTACTAAATTGAGGACATAAGTCTCCAAAGCAGCAATAAAAACTTCTTTTTTTTTTTTCAAAAAAGGGAAAATAAAATCAAGAAACATCTGAACTCCTGAACAGTTACCCCCTCCCTCGAGTAGCTGATCTCCAGTGAACATCACAGTGCACTTGCTAAACATATGTCCTATACTTCATAGTTTGAATATGGTTCAACTTGTGCATCTGGGCATGGCCGACGGCTGGGGCCTGTTTAATGCACCAGGCACAGGGGTGGCAACGAGAGTCCCCTCCTGGAGTATTTTCCTGAAGTAGGTTGCACTGTTCACGTAGCAGAGCAATCTGTGTATGTGTATAAAATATATAGAAGAAGGAAGAAAATATATATATATATATATATATATATATATATATATGGAAAAGATTTTTTTTGTGTGCAAAAACCTAGTTGGTCTAAAAAAAGATATCACCTCTACCACGAGTTCTGCTTCCTTTTACCTCTAGACCACTATAGCTACAACCTGAATACTTTATATGTGTGTGTGTGTGTGTGTGTGTATGTATATATATGTATATATATATGCGTATGTGTGTGTCTATATATGTATATATATGTGTATGTGTATATGTGTGTATGTGTGTATATATATAGTGAGTGTGTGTATATATGTGTGTGTGTATGTGTGTATATATATGTGTGTATGTGTATATATGTGTGTGTGTGTGTGTATATATATGTATGTATATATATGTGTGTGTATGTGCATATATATTTACAGTACACACACACACACACACACACACACACACACAACGATTCTGCTAATTCCTCAGACCACCTGGATGGCAAAAGCGGCAGCCGTGTGTTTTGAAATCGCAGCCCAGTGAATTCCCCGAGCCAGCTCAGTAGCTCAGCTCACTGCCGCGCAGCGTGTGTGTGCGCGAGCTGCATTTCATCCAGTAAGTGAAAGCAGGGCCTTAAAAGCAGATTCTAATCACTGAATAAACGTCACGATTGCACGATGATTTGCCCTGATACCGTCTGCCTCCTTGGTAAGCCCACAATAGCACTGGATCCTTTCTTGTGCATGCACACATGCCCACCCAGACAGCTTCCCAGGCAGTCGCACAGGCCAGGTCTTCAGCTGATCCATGTGGCTGGTTCATGGAGTGGAGCCAGGTCCGCCAGCTGAGGATCTTGGCTCTAGATACTCTCAGCACCTGCATGCTCATGCCCTGTAAATACTTGAACCACACCATGGACGGATCCTCGGGATGGGCACTGCTGTTACGTGGACCCCACCTGTGATGGTAGCAGTGGAGGAAAACAAACAGATCCCGTTGCACCGCTGGAAATCCCTGATGGAAAGCAATGGGTAGCATCCCTAAAAAGCGGCGCACATCTGTTTGCTCGCTGTGATTTATGGTTTCGATGTTGCTCGCTTGTTTTGTGTGCCCTGGGTTTGTTTTCCCACTGGGCTGTGTTGGAAGGAGAAAGCGGCTGCTCCACATGAAAGCCCGTCTGTGGGGAGAGCAGAGGCCTCCCTTATGGCTCAGCCCCTCTGAAACAAAGGAGAGCAAACACACAGATTAACAGCCTGGAAGTCCCTAGGGAAAGGCCTACAGGATCTCATCCTCTTTGGTACCTCCCTGGCACCAGAAAAAGCCAGTTCCAAGAGGGAGACGCAAAGGGATGGGGCTCACATAAGTACCAGCCTGATGCCTGGCACAGGGCTTGCGGTCATGTTGCTTGACCAGGCTCAGGCAGAAGGAAAAGGGCCAGGTTTGAAAAGGAGGAGACCAAAAACTTCTGCAGATCTTTCCTCCCACTTTGCAAATATGATGTTCAGGTACTTGGTATAACCATCCTCTTTTGGAGGAGCTAACAGTAACCCGCTGCTGGAGTCCTCCTGGGCTTTCTCCTCTTGTTTGCAGCTGGTGGTGCTTTCCTGGAAAGGCTAAGACAGAGACAGAGTGACAGATAATCTTCAAATCTATCACCCCTCAACTAGGAGCATCTGCGCCGATGCAGATGCTCTGCCTTTCTCAATGCAACTACTAAGCCACTCAGATGTCCATGGAGATCATTTTTCTGTGCACTGAGGTTTTCGGCTGCATGAAGGAAGGGACAGGCTGGGTTGGGCAGGACAGAGTTAATTGCCACCCGGGGAGACGAGAAAAGTGCCTTGCTCCTGCGGCTCCTATCAGAACAATAACCTTTTCCCCCATCGATAATGAGGAGGCTTTGCAAATTTGCATTCACTAAATGAATAAATACAATGGAGGGCTGATGAATCAGGAAGCTGAGATGATGTTGCCCCTACTGTTAGAGGGCTGCTCTTTGTCATGGGGGTTTCTACCATGGGCCCAATTGTATCGGAGTTTTTTGGGGGGGAAGGAGGGGTTTTGCCCATGTTTCATTTGTCTGTCTGCTGGGCGCGCTGGGCAAAGAAGTGAGCTGTGGTTTCCTCAGCGAAGCCAAGGCAAGCAAGCTGGATACCACACGGCTTGCTGGAAGGCCCATGGGTCACTTCACGGTATGCAGTGAATCAGAGCCTTGCCCGCGGGCGGATGCGTGGCTGGGTCGTGTTGGACTGTACAAGGCCTTCCCTGTCAGGCCTCGTGCACTTGAAATGCACACACATATCCCTAAGCAGGGTTGTGTTCACCTTGCTGCAGCAGGCTGAGAGGAGACAAGTAATTGTTCAGGCGGCACGCAGACCCTCTTTAACCAGAGAGATCGTTGTCACTGCATTATAGCTGCCTTGATTTCCCAGACTACTCATCATGAGCTAGCTATTATCTCCTTTTGGTTGGGTTTTCAAAGGAGGACGTGCTTATTGATGTCCTTTGAACCCCCAATGTTTATTTAACATCTTTTTAATTCTGCTCTATTATATGGGATGCTAAAACGAGTATAGCAATGAGAGACACTTGACATAGCAAGTCCATGCCCAGGCATCACCGGCTGCTATGTTAATGCACCTGATGGATGCTTGTGCTATTGTTCATGCTGGGTTTTCCACCTATTTTATATTAACCTGGAACACACACACATATAACTTGCATCAGTATACAAATGCTGTACAAATATATATTTTTATTTATTTTTTAAATGAGGGACAGAGTGGGGGGAAAAAATCTCCTTTTTTAGAGCAGGACGTCAACAAGGAAAAGAGAAATACTAGCAGTGGAAAGGTTTGCCATCTGGAAAGACCAGCCAGCACTTATCATCACGATGGCATGTTCTGAGGAGTAGTTAATAGGCTGAATACATTATGGAAGTTGCATTATTACTAGCTATGGTTTGACTAAGCTGATATAACTTTTATTCCGGCAAAGGTTACAAACAGCTAGTGTCACGTAGGCAGTGATAGAAATCAGAAGTTCAATAAGACGGGAAGCTGATGATGCACTTAAGAGCTGGAAAATTACGTGACCGAACCCAGCTAGCAAAGAAGGTGAATTTATGGGCAGCCTTCTGTGCAGATTGAAGGGAGCAAGTGCACAGTGAATTCAGCAAAAGCATTTCTATACTTATATCTCTTGTGGGGTTTGCACCAAATAGGAATTAGTTGAGATCTTTTTAAATACTTTCTGACAGCATCTACACATGCACATTTACTGTGCAGTAACTGAAATTACTGTGCAATACAGGCATGAGTCTACTCATGCACACCCATACTGTGCAGTAAATACGGTGACTTATACCAACTTGAGTATAAATTGGATACCTGCATCCCCCAAACTGGCATGCTTTATAGCCCTCGTGTTAAGGGACTGTCTTCCGCCATCATTTCAAGACAGCTAAATTGCTACTCATTTCCTGCATCTGTCAATGGGCTTATCTGTGGCTAGCCATGAGCAGCTGGATGGAGACCATGGGGGAAATAATTGAGAGCCAAAAGATTTATTCTGGTCTGAAGAAGCAGCATCCCTACGCTGAAGTATGGCAGCAGGCATGTGCATGAGCTTGTGATGGGCAGGACAAGGCTGCCAGCTTTTTGACAGCTTGAAGATGAACAACCGTAGGCAGCTATTGGGCAACCTCGAGTTTAAGGGGGAAAGCGGAGGTCAGCGAGGAGGAAACGTCCTTGCCTTGCATAGAGAGAGAGGGTAGTCAACCAGTGTCAGGTCTCTCCTTTCCTCCAGAACGAACGGTGTTTCTCCAACCCTTCCCATAGCTGCCAATGTCATGGATATATTTCAATCCAGTTACTGATGTGAAGCCTGATCAACAGCTCCTTGACTTGAATCTCCAGCACTTTCATGGGCTTGGGTTCAGGCCCTTGCGGAGAGCTGGCTGCTTTGCCGGGATGTGGCACGCCTGGAAAGAAAAAACACAGCCCCTTCCTGACGCTCACCCGAGACCTCCAAATTGGATTAATACCCTTATCTGATCTGTAAGCCTTTTTTTCCCATCCTGGTAATAGAAGCACAGGTCTTTCCAGCTTTGGGGACTGCCAATCTTTATTTATGACTTAAAAGTGATACTTCTAATATTTTGTTACTTTCTAAAGTGGGTTAAACTCGATTAGGGGAAATTAGCACCTTGCAGTTCTGGACTCTGGTTCCACCGGGGTGATTGCTATCCCCCCTTCAGGATTCATTCCTTCCCAAGGTCAGGAGTGCACAGTAGCATTTTGGAAGTGATGGATTAAAGTAGGGGATAGTTTTTCTTTCATCTCTTTAGACACAAGTTATCCTGTTGATATGAACTGCACTAGATAGAGCCAGATTCATAAAGGGATTGGACAGGTTCTTGGGGGAAAGGGGCAGTAGTAGCTATTGAGCACAGGACTTGAGGACATAGTCTCTGGTTCAAAACTTCCTAGACTTTAAATGCTGGAGGCTGCAAGCAGGAGTGGAAAAACCCTGGTCATACCCCATTCACTCTGCCTTTTAGCATCTGCTCTCTGCCACTGAGACAGGCGACTGGGCAAAATGGACCTATGGTCTGACCCAGTAAAGGCCAAGTCTTATAAAATGACAGAATCACAGACAAGGAGGATTGGAAGGGACCTCAGGAGCTCACATCTAGTCCAACCTCCTGCTCCAAGCAGGACCAGCCCCAACTCCATCATCCCAGCCAGGGCTTTGTCTAGCCGGGTCTTCAAAACGTCCAAGGATGGAGACGCCACCACCTCTAGGTAACCCGTTCCAGTGTTTTACAAACTTCCTCAAGAAAAAGCTTTTCCTAATATCCAACTTAAAATTCCCCTGCTGCATCTTGAGCCCATTGCTCCTTCTCTCATCTGCCCTCACTGAGACCAGCCCAGCTCCATCCTCTTTGCAGCCCCCCTGCAGGGAGGTGAAGGCTGCTATTCAATCCCCCTCAGTCTTCTCTTCTGCAGACTCAATCAACCCAGTTTCCTCCGCCTCTCCTCACCAGTCACGTGCCCCAGTCCCTCAACCACTTCCATTGCTTTTCGCTGGACTCTGCAAAGAACGTGCAAAGCTGGAGCTATTGGTTTCTTACTCATTTTCATCCACATTAGCTGCCAATACCATATTGCCTCAGTTACCAGTTAATTGCATTGGGTATAAGGAGTTCCTAAGCATGTTCTGCCACTGTAAAAAATTTTTAAAAAGACATCTTATGCTCCCAAATCATTTAGACACTTTGAAAATGTGACCTTTCTTATCAATCAAGTTCTATGGATATTTCTTGAGCTTCTGGTGATGCAAAAGCCAAGTCAACCCAACCACATCTGGTCACGGACTTTCCAAAAGTTTGACAAACCACTGAGAAAGATTGGAGAACATTTTTTAATGGGATTTTTTCCACGAGGTCTAGTTACAGGGGAGTTTGCTGTTTCAAATAGGGGGCTGAATTGGCTTGTATGAATTGGACACAAGCTCTGATTCTGTTCTGGTTTACAGGGAGAAGTCACCATAGTATGGCCACATTTGCAAATCATTCCACTGGTTTGAGGATATTTGGGATTATGGTGCAATGCAATGGAAAGCCCATGGCAGGAATTAAGGTTTGGAGGATTCCCGGATGGTAATTTAACAGGTAACAGGTAGAGCCATGGAGTAATAGTCATGTCCCTCATAGCTCCGCAGCAAATGTGGTTACTTGGCTCTGGTCTTGGGCTTAGCAGGAGACATGCTGGTTATGATGGGGGTAAAGGGAGCTTTGTGATCACTGAGACCCTGCAAACACACAACAGAACTGCTGAGATCATGGTGCTACAAATGCAAGACAAGAAGTGGGCATGAAAACACATGGTGAGAGGCAAGGGTTTTGGGTGAGAACTTTTATTGGACCAGCTGTATACCTGGGAGAGATGCTGGACAAACCCCCACACACCACATGCCCTTCCTCATGTCACCAACATCACACAAAGCTCTTGCCTTGCATTGCTTTCCGGGACCGCCACAGCTACACCAGCCCCCCAACCCCACTATAAAAAGCCTCATGTGATTCCCTTCCCCTTCCACACACAGCCTGTGCCTCAGTAATGTCACTGGAATGGAAATGCAATTAATATTTGCATACATTTGTCCGAGGAAAGCTGCTCCCTTGGCATCTTCACAAAACCAAAACAACCCATCAACCCAAAGCGGTGACGGCGACATTGTTTTGAATGTTTTATTCTCAAATTGCCCCAAGGGAAGTGGCCTCATGTTGTTCGGTGCCCACGTTTCCTCTTGCAATAATGAGCCTTTTCTGGATAACGGTGCTGCATTTTTGGCCGGCCGGGGCAATGCCATGGCTTCAGGCTGGCCGTCTTGGAGGAACTGGCCAGTTTCTATTGTTTGCAGTTGGTTTTCTGCCACTGCTTATCAGACATCTGCCTGTTGTGGCTATTCAGTGGGTGTGGGATTCGTGCCCTTCCACAATTTATTTTGGGAAAGCTTTGTGCTGTCAGAAAGTAGGGGGCTTTCTCCTCTGTAAATCAGATTGTGCCATTGTTCAGTGCCCATTACCAACTGCAAAGGAAAATTATGTTGCAATTATTCAGACTTGGGTTCAACGTGAACGTGGAGATGACAGCATTGGCAGGACCGGGCAGTTTCTCTCCATCACGTTGGCTTCATTTGGTACTTTGGGTGCTGCTGAGCTCCTTTGGGTACTTGTGACAGTCAGCTGTTTTTGTTCTCATGCATGCAAGCATTTGTGGGAATCAAGCTCATGACCTTAAACATCAAAATCCTAAGTCCTAAGCTAATGGGCAGCTCCTTTAGCTGTACTCAAGCAAAAAGGTTCAGCTTTGCTCAAGGCAGTCACGAGAGAGAAGGGCAAAATCGCATGCAATGAAATGATCGTATTAGAGTTAGGTAAAAATCAAAGGAACATCATAAATAGGAGCATTATACCCAGGAAAACTTGGTTGTAGATAAGATCAAATGCAGCCACCAAGTAAAACTTGGCAGTTGGCTGGCTTGTGCCACAATATTTGGATCCAAACTTCCTGGGATTTTGGGAAGACTGACACCCAGTGTTTACCATTCGAGATTGAGGAAACCTTTACTCATTTACAGCTGCCCTACTTAATTTCCATGGGCAGACAGCAATAGGTTGTTTCAAATTCTGCATTCAAAATAGTTGATTTAAAGGTCTGACTACACCAAAAAGGGGAATAACAGTGCTGAAAGGTTTTTAAAATCTGATACCTGCAAGAATGGAGTCAGATAAGGGCCTTCTTACGTTGCTGGGACTATTCCGGGTGAACAAGAAGAAAAACATGGAAGAAATCAGAACTGTACTACACATATTGAAAATTGCCCCCAGCAGCTTTAGAGTATATATATGTTAAAGCAATGTGCATTGTAGTTTTTTACACCATAACCTCTGCGCTTGCTTCTTCAGTTCTGTTTTTCTTCTCCATTTTCCGTCGCCTGACTCTGCAGTCGATCCTCCATTACAAAAAATGTCAAACTCATTGAAGTCAGTAAAGTAACTCTGGATTTGCTGTTTCTGCTAAGTTCAGATTCTGGGCAAAAAAAAAAAGAAGTCACCTACACGTTAGTGCTCTCCATCTGAACCTTTGCTCTGTTAAACTCTTTTCCAAGCCATTTCATCTGCACAATGGGACCCTTTCAATTTTCTTGTAGTTTGCGGGGTAATTTTTCTCTTGACTTCAATAACCTTGGTTTAGTTTTTGACCTGGGAGCATTTCCCACTGTTCTCACTCCTTCAGTCGCTCCAAAGAGCATGGCATAAAAGAAAGTTTGTGTCTCAGTCCACGTACAGGTTTTGGCAACAAGCATCTCGTTGCCTTGTTGAGCATCGAGGGAAGGCTACTGAACAAGGACTTCTGATTGACAGGTAAGGCAAAAGACCAAAAAGTCAGGCAAGTTGCTCTATCACTATCAGAAGTGCATGGTTCATATTGGCTGCATAATGCTTTTTCCATCCACCTGGCAAAGATCATTAAAGTTTCCTTCTAGGGCTGGCAAGGGGCTCTTTTTCCATAGCATCGTCTGACCATGGAACAGTTGGCAGGGAAAGCTCGAAGAGTGATGTGGCTCAATCCTCTCTTTCAGACAGTTGAACCTGTCTTCTCCAGTGGCTGCCCTGGCAGTTAGTCCTGAAAAGATGCAGGACTTTGGATCAGTGGCCTACCACAGCGCTACATCTCAGGCTTTTCCTACAGGGAAGTAGTGTGCCCAGACCAGTTTTTTAATTTAATTTTTTATTATTTTTTGAACATGCATTTCAGTTTTCAATCTACAGCATCTTTCTCAAAACTACAGCAAACTGGCATTAGCAAACCTAGCTAATAGACTCATAAGCAGTAGAGTACAATAAAATCCCAGGGGTATGTCCACCAGTCTGAGTCCTGTGTTTGCAGAAGTACTCAGGAAAGGTTTTTTTATACACACACACACACACACACACATAAGGCACTTATTCCCTTTACTACAAGAGCGAAAAATTGAATAGCTAATTAAAAACACAATGACCCGTCTTCTTCAGGGTATATCATGTTCGGGTTAGCTGAGATGTCATCTATACCCAGAGAGGTACTCAGAGCATTAAGCACACTTTTGTTTCTTCTCCATTTGACTTGAGAGCTGGCAGGGTGGGGAAAAGGCACACGTTCCTCCCTCATATTGCCGCCTTTTCTGTTTTTCTGTTGTGTCCTTTTCTTTTTAATTTCTCCCTGCCCCAGTTCTCTGGCACCCCTTTCTTGTTTGCATATAATTTTCCTTTCTGGTTCTTCCCTACATCCTTATCTCTATCTCTATAGATGTCATTTGGCCTCCAGTGGGTGCACCTATACAAGATGCTTTACTGAGCAGCAGCGTAGTTTACTG
>NW_017728991.1:3000638-3004719 GCF_001723915.1 Gavialis gangeticus | reverse complement strand
CTACTAAGTCTAAGTTTATATATACACACATTATATATATATAATATATATATACACAATATGTATTATACAATATACATAATATATATATACACACACACACACAATTGAATCTTTGCAAAGTAGAGGGCTCTACCTTCTCCCTAAGAATATTTTTCAGTTCTTCTTACAATGCAGACATTTTTCGTAATAGCTTTCTCTTTTCTTTCCTTTGTACCAGGTCATTATGCATCTGTCTTGCTGCTATCTTAGGTGGTAAATAAATTCCTTTATTTATATGCCTACCCGGCAGGTTTTTTCATCTACTCTGATCCTGGCAACTTTTAGTAGGTTATGCATGGTCACTTGTGTCTTGACTTTAGGTGGGTGAGGGTCCAGTGGTTCCTTAACCCATTCTTCATCATCTGTGCAATCCACACTGAACAGGATGCACAAATAATGAACTGCGTATCACTTGGGAATAAGTGGCTTGGCATCGTTCCCCAGCTGTTTGTCCAGGTGACCATTCCCATTTTCCGTGAGTATCCAGGCAGCTGCTCAAAATACCTGAAAATATTCTTAGATCCTCAAAGCCTCACTAATTTTGGCACAAACAGGTGAACTGCCTCACTGTGCAGGGGGCCTGGTCAAGATTTCCATGTCACTTATTTTCATTGAATCACAGTGGCACCCTCATGTCTGACAGAGGTGTGATCCATTTGTGCTAAGGGTGAGAGCCAGTGATCACTCTAAAGTGCTATCTATCTAAATAAAACAAGACAGACAAAAAGGAAAGGATTAAAAAAAAGAAGGCATATAAAGGTGAAGTGAGTTGCCCAAGGTTACCTAAAGGGTCAGTGGCAGAGTCAGGAAGGCACCTCCTATCCAGTCTGTTGTCGTAGCTCTTAAAGCAAGTTTCCTCCATGCAGGAAGACTCAAATAGGATTTAAATGGTGCATATGACTTGTGCCAGGTGCATTTTGCCCAAGGTGAATACCCACATTTGCTTTAGGGTATGGACACACAAAACACTTCTACAAATAGAAGGGGATGGGGGCGTGGGAGGAACAACCATATTTTAGATGATCCATTATAACTCTGCAGTGAATCCACTCTGTTCCTGAGGAAATAGAAGCTAAACTGAAGTAATTTAGTAAATGCATCTTTTCAGCAGAAGGGACAGGTTTTGACACACAAAACAGTTACCGTAGACAGGCAGGCGCATCCAATCAGGAAGCGTAAATAAGCCCATGTGACTCAACCAATCAGTCACGTCACCCAGAGAAGCAGCCAACAGACAAACTGAATAGCTCAGAGAATGAAAATGTTTTTTTTTCCCCCCAAAACTGAAGCATATGTACAAATAATGACTATGGTCATAGCACTCAAAACTAGTTTGTGAACAATTCACAAAGAATAAAAGAAGGGGGGCAAAAACTGGACAGTGAGCAAAAATGATTTGCAACAAATAAATCAATAAGCACCTAATTACGTCTGTGTTCACAGGGTAACAACACATGTTTCTGCTATGCGGTAGTCAGGGATGACTCACAGAGTAGTCAGCTCTCCAAAATATGGCCTTGATATTCATTCTGTAACCCTGAACCATCCATCTCCTGAAAAAGAAAAGATGGTTTCACAGGAGATTTCTGGAAAAAGGCTAAGAGGCTGTCTTGGTTGGCGCATTCGTTCTTGGTGTCATCAAGTCTATGGAAATAAAATGTCTTCAATTTATGTCACTGGATCATCATATTTACTGGTTAATGACTTGTCAAGTGGACGGGCTTTTGGCTGACACCCAGGGCTATGACTCAGGAGTCCTGTGTTGCTTTGCCACAGACTTCAATGCGACCCTCTAGCAAATCATCTCATCTCTTTGTGCCTGTTTGCAAAACACAGATCCCAGCTTTTCATCATAGGATGCCTCTTTACAAGACAAACTCATCAGATCAGGGCTTATCTCGCTTGCCCATGTACAGCACCTAACACACTAGGACCTAATTCTCAAATAAGGTAACTCCAGACCCCTGAAGATAATTAATGATGATTTTGCTGTTTTCTATCCTAGCATGGGCCAACATGGCACAAAACTATGTAAAAATTTTAAAAATTAAAGGCGGGGGAAAGGGGAGAATTACTCGCCAAACATTTCTCATATTATCCCACCATTTTTTGCAAATCCACACACATCTTTTTGGATTTCAAAATGTGGCAGTGTGCTTTTGGTTGCTTTGAAGACACGCTGGCTGTTGCCGACCCAGGTAGTGATGCCCAACGAGCAAAGAGCGTGAGGGTAGCTTCACCACCTCTGTTGCAAAACGGTTCTCCTTCACCCGTCTCTTCTCCCCGAGAAAAGATGAACATCTGTATTCACAGCTATGGCAAGACACTGCCGCTTTGCTGGCTGGCAGGAAGTGCCAATGTACGATGGGTGTAGCCTCCTTCTCCAGCTTGCCCACGGAGAAGTACGGGAAACACATCAGCCCTTGTTACCTCCCTACGCTGGAAGGGGCTGCGAGCCCAAGTCTACTCCGCTCACAGCACGACATGCCCTGGGTCAGCCCCAGCAATAATGTTTTTCAACAATATTAGGTTATTCTTGGCAATTGATGGTGACATTTTCTACCAATCGGGATATGAGAGTGACTTCTAATAATAAGAAGTGATAAAATAACAGCACTGGAGACCAAGATATTCTTAAGTACAGACCCCGGCTACTCGATGGGAGCAGGGAAAAAAGAGAGACGGGTCCCAGCTAGGATTCGTCTGAAAAGTTAAACTCAAAAAACTGTTAATGCCACACTTGGGAAGCCCAAGTTTAGTGTGTGTTCAAGACCTTTGCAGAGACAAACAGTGCGAGCCTTTTCTCCCAGCTTGTGTCTATGACCAAGGTAAAGGCACTAAATACAGCAAGAGGCATGATTTTTAAACCTGACACACAAATAACTCTCTTGGGGATTCTCCATTTTGGAGGGATGCTTTTTTTTTATGTATCATTTAAATTTAAAACTTATCTCCACCTGAAATGCAAAAATCTAGAACTCCTGGTTTGGAGATGATGCCTTTTATTAGACCCACTGAAAATATTAAAATAAAAATATAATTTTTAGTTTTCTAGATTCCTAAAATTTCTAGATTCTATTTCTCGAAATATAATTTCTAGGTGTTTGCATTTCTTTTTGTCTCAGACCAACACGGCTGCCAAATACATTGCCACCTGAAATACATTCACATTTTGCTTGCAAGCATATTTAAATGTTAAATGTCTTTGAGGCAGGTACTGGCTCATAGACTGACTTTATTCCACTCAGGTGTGGTATCTGCAGGATGCAAGGCTAATCCTCGGGGTTATTAATACCTATGATTTGCATGAGTGGAACAGGGGAGCTGCAGGCATGAATCCAGGAGCCCGCTGTGTTCAGCGCTGTCCAGTTTAGGACTTCAAGAGACTTTGAAAGCCTATTTGCAAAGGCCTCATGGAAGAGATGGGATCCAAAGGAAGTTGGTTACGGTTAGTATGTTAGCTGGCATTGTGGAAGGAAGCATAAAGGCATATTAGAGAAAAATAAGTAGGGAGTGGATCGGAGAGTTGAATGAGATGAGTAAAGGGCGCACGAGAGAGGAAATGAGATGAAAGAGCTAACGAGGGAAGAGTCACCAAGTGTCTTGAAGGTGATGATGACAAGGACTTTGAATGCAATATAGAAAGCAAGAGGAAGCCAGGCTTTATCTATCTATTAGCATGATTTCAAATGTCAGTCCTTATTCCCTTCAAGTAGAAAAAGAGAAAATAGAAGATTTTTTTTTTCCTGCAAGTCCACAAGTTTCAAACCAGCCAGTGTCCTTTCCTACCCATATGTTTTCTCCTGCTCAGCCGGGCTTGGATGAACAATAGCCGTCCTTGCTATAGTCCTCAGGCACGTCTTCAAAGAGCAATTTCAGCAGCTCACAGACAAACAACGAGATAGTTGGTGACTGGGAAAGAGAACGAGCTCAACATTTCATTGCTCCTTGACCAGCTCCTTGTGATTTGGCTCCTCTACAGCCCTTTCCGATTTTTTTTTTTTTTTTTAAGACAGGAGTGAATATTTCTTTTGTTACA
>NW_017728991.1:2986515-3000381 GCF_001723915.1 Gavialis gangeticus | reverse complement strand
CCCTTTCCGATTTTTTTTTTTTTTTTTTTTTGAGATTGCAAATATTGCCCAGCTCTCCCGACAGCCAGCTTTGCCGGACGCTTCAGAACCATTTCCAACCGGCTCCTTTTCTTTCCCCTTCTGCTTCATAAATATATCCTATTCCATATCCTGTCTCATAAAACTTCCACTCATGTTCTCTTTAGCTGCACTGCATTATTGAAGTGGATGGGGGGCTTGCACACAGGCGATGTGATACAGAAAAAGCAACTATGGACTATAACATCTCCTTGCAGGATATGCATGCTTGCAAAAGGACGGCCATTGAGCTTCTTTGCTAAATGCCAAAACAAGCCCATATCATTCATTATTTCTGCTTTACTCTGTATGCTGGGGGGGTGGGTGTCCCTAACTCCATGCTGCCATGCATAGGAGCCTTAAAGCATCTTTCTATAGTCATTGCTGTGCTCCAGGAACCAGAGGGGCTCTCAGTCTGCAGCTGAGAAGTTCATTGTGAAAGGTCCTTGGCAAGTCCTCCCTTAGCAACTCAGATGCCCTGTGTCTCACTGCGGTGCCTGTAAAGCTTTTGGGTTTGTTTTTTTTTCCCATTTTCAAGCTCTACTCACACATACTCACAGAACGGATTAATTAACAAAGCACTCGATCAACCCACGGTACTTCCATGAGTGCTGTTAGCATAGAGTGACCTGGATGATCTGCAGTCCTTAAAGCATTTCCCTCCAGTACGCTGCTGTGGGCGAGGATTGTGCCCTTCTCCTCATTTGCAGGGGGGGAATTCACAGCAGGATCTTGCCCAAGGTCATACCTGAACCCTGTGGCAGAGCACGGTCTTCTGTGCCCCAGGCTGACACCGCGATCATGCCAGCTCTTCTGGAGTGACTTCCAAAGCACAGATCAGAAGAGCTTGTTGCCCCCCTCAAACAACCCTGGAGAAGCTGATTTTAAATCATAGCCACGTCCCAGCCATCTGCTGAGAACATGAGCAGCCAGGCCATGAAATGGGTTTAGTTTTCTTTTGAAGGTCACTAATGCTAGAGAGTAGCAATAAGTCCTCAACAAAGCAGCCCACTCTTGGCTCCAAGGTGGGCAGCATGGGTTTTGTCGCTGAATATACATTTCAGCAAAACGTTTTTGGGATGAATCATCGCACGCGCGGGTTGTCGGTTATGCCTGGTTGCCAGCTGATTCTACATTTTTGCAGTGCCAAGTTTGCAGAGATTTACACCACCTTCCCTCCACCACCCTCCTCCAGAAATATCAAGTCTTTCAGCAGTGGCAGCCATCCTGCTTTTCACACTCCTTGAAGAGGAGACCTCTCTGGCAGCCTTCCTCTCCTTGTCTGTGATTGCTTCCTCCCATCCCTGTCCCCCTCTCAAACAGTTATTAAACCTCTGTTGACTTACACATCAGTGCTAAAATGTGACATGGCCAGAAAAGAGGAACCAGAGACAGAAGGTCTCACCCCAAAGGATGACAAACTGCAGGCTTGCAACAGAGATGTCGCTTCATTTTTGGACACGGCACTTTCCATTTCTTATCCATCTCGATCTCCAGCTTCTTTGGGCAGAGCTGCAGATTTTAAATTCCTCTGTGGGAAAGTTAAGGTAAAATGTATTTATCTACAGCAGCAAATGCGTAGAAACTGGTGTTGGCTTTCTGCCCTAAAAATGCCCATTGACCTATGCACAAAGATCATTTCTGACTTATTAGGATCTTAGCACGACCTGAATGAATGAATTAGTGTACTTCAGATACGACGGGGGCACACTAAGTCTGATCTCCACCCAGTCTTGATACCAGTATAACTGTTAGTGAGGGATGAGGTATTTTATGCACTTATACTGGTCTAACTCCTAAGGTGGGTGCAGTTTTACTAGTATAACATCTTTCTGCAGAGGAATAAGGCATAGCTTCTATCAATGTCTTTATACAGATACATGCACACTGCAGGTGACTTTAGTTGTATTACTACAGTTACAACTTTACATGTCCTTAAAGGAACAGCAAGTGACAACATCCCCGACAATACACACTGGCATACAGTGAGATGAATAGCAAACAGGTCTAAAGGGAGATTGGATTAAGTAGCCAGAATTCGGAAATAGCTCAAGATCTTGACTGAGGACCCAGTAGAAAAAGGTCTCTGGTAGAGAAGGATTGGAGATGCTCTCATGAGGTCAAATATGAAGGTCAGCAAGGACAAGTGCAAAGTCCTGCACTTGGGACGGAGCAATCCACAGTGGGGGCTGACGGGCTCTGCAGAAAAGGACCTGGGGTTATCCAATAAGATGGATATGAGCCAACAGTGTGCTTATGTTGCCAAGAAAGCTAATGGCATCCTAAGCTGCATTGGTAGGAGCATTGCCAACAGATCAAGGGAAGTGATTCTTCTCTCGGTTCTAATCCGCAAAGGGAATTTACAAAACACCCTTCACAGACAAGCCTACGAACTTCACTTCATCAACCTCCTGGATACAAAAAATCATGGATTAAATATAGACATTGGATTTATGACACATTATAACGTGCCCAACATCTGACTCCCCAGGTGCTTCTCCACTATTTACTTGCTACATTCATGCCTTCTCCCCCACCCAACCTGTCCCTTACCCACTGACTCCTCAATTTGCATCTTCACTGACTGGCTTTCTTGCATGCAGACCAGCCTCTGGCTTCTTTACTATTCAGTCCATCCAGGAAGAGCACAACCCAACTGCAGATGCTTCCTCAGCCTGACAAATGGTACTCGTACCTGAAAGCTTGCAAAGAAGAATTTTTCCAGCTATTTGAGTTGGTTTAATAAAATATATCAGATTTACCCAAAGAACGTCCTCCCCTCTATTCAGCACTGGTGAAGTCCTGCATCCAGTTGTGGCTGTGGAAAAATCAGAGAGAGTCCAGTGGATGGAAATGAAAATGGTTTGGGAGCTAGGGGACATGACTTATAAGAAGAGGTTGAGGGAACTGGGCTGATTGAGTCTGCAGAAGAGAAGACCGAGGGGGATTGAATAGCAGCCTTAAGTTTCCTGCTGGGGGGCTGCAAAGAGGATGGAGCTGGACTGGTCTCAGTGGGGGCAGATGACAGGACAAGGAGCAATGGGCTCAAGCTGCAGCAAGGGAAGTTGAGGTTGGATATTCAGAAACACTTTCTCCTGGGGTGGATGGTGAAGCACTGAAACAGGTGACCCAGAGAAGTAGTGGAGTCTCCATCCTTGGAGGTTTTTAAGGCCAGGATAGACAAATCCTTGTCTGGGATGATGGAGTTGAGGCTGGTCCTGCTTGGAGCAAGGGGTTGGACTAGATGTGACCTTCTAAGCGCCCTTCCAGCCTTAATGTTCTACAATTCTTTTATTCTATGATACTAGACATATGAAGAAGCTAATATCTAGGGAGGCCTGAAAAGGGCCAGCACAGGAGACATGGATGGAAAGGGAAAGAAAATACAGAGCTGGTTCAGAGAAGGATGGACCAGCTGCTCTCCCCAGCACAAATCAGAGTGAATGCAGCTCACCAAAGTGAATGCAAAGGGAATGAATATTTAGGCAAATGTTGCAATGAAAACAATGTTCCGCGCTGCATTTTACAAATATTTGCACATGTCCTGCAGCTGCTCAAAATAAAAGGGGGGGAAACCATGTTCCTTACAAATTTTTTGAATCTTCTGTGAATGCCCCTAACATCTGCAAAAATGTCAAAGTCTTCTGTTCTGCTATGTTTGTTTCTATACTGATGTTAGAGACAAAGCTGAACCCCAGCCTTGACTTCCCAAGGCAACACACAGTATCTACTCCCAAAGAAGGCAAGATCTGACCACTTCCAGTCCCATGACTGCCTGAATTTTTAAAGCCAGCAAAAAAGACACTAGAAAAACATCTCTCATGCTAAAAAGTTTGAATCTTCTTCCAGCAACCAGAATAAGAGGCAGGAAGGAATAATTAGGCCCTACATGAAATACAAGCTTATCTTTACTCATGGAAATGTTCCTATGGACTTCAAAATATCTACTTGTCTCCTTGTGTGCTTAAAAGTAAGTACACGTATATGGGGTTGTAGAATGAGGGGCAGATGGTGCAGTACTTGAAATGCTACGGCAGGCTATCAGTATTTCATTACTGTATTTAGATACAGTAGGCTTGTCGGTGTTTAATTACTGTGTCGCACTTCAGTGCAAATTCTGTTGGCTTCTCAGAAGAAAATGATATTCTGTGTTTGAATACTGTAGGAGGGCATACTGTACTCGTTAAAGATTGCATTAGTATCTTTTATCATTTCAAGTAGCGTAAACACTGCGGATCTGCCAGACAAAGTATATCCCTTTACCACATATTTCCTAAAGGGCCTAGTCAAATAGGTGCCTGATCTCTGCTTGAGGCTGCTTGGCATAGCTGGTAATCTAAATAAGAGTGGGTAATATTTTCAAAGCAATTTCAACCCCGCAGTAAGGCCTGAAAGAGAAGCAAATTCCACGGCGCAAGCCACGTGTGTCATTATGTGTTACGTGCGTAGGTCATCGGTTAGGCCTGATTCAAAGCCTGAAGTTTTGTTGTACATCCCACATCACCCAGGAGGTACTCCCCTCTCTCAGGACAGGATCCTGATGGGAATTGTGTGAATACTTGTGTGAACGTTGAATGCCTTCAAGAGAAACCTGGATGTTTTACTTGCTGGGATCCTATGACCCCAGCTGACTTCCTGCCCCTGGGGCGGGGGCTGGAGTCGATGATCTTCCAAGGTCCCTTCCAGCCCAAATGTCTATGAAATCTATGAAATATCTTCACAAACAAATTGATTTGGGGGGGTTGGGTTTTTTGTTTTTTGTTTTTTTTGCAAATTAATCCTTTTCAAAAGCATCTTCCCTGGATGTACGTGGTCAACACATGCAATGGTGGTTTGGCCAGAGAGAAAACTAACCATCTCGGTTGTTGGTGGTGATGTCTTTGACTAATCAAGGTTACATTTCTCTGCCTCTCAACATCTTTGTCTTAGACAAGAGCGGGGGAGAAAAGTCCTAACTTCCAGACAGCCACGAAAACAAAATAAACATGCATGTAAATGAGAGGTTATTTGGAAGAGGTTTTGTGGATATTGGCAAGAAGAACAGCAAAACTTATGACTTTACATTTTTTTTCTTCTTTTTCTTCTTCTTCCCCCCCCCCCACCCCCCCTCTCAGGGCCAGGGGAGATATTTTTAAAGGCAACGGTTTATTTTTTTGGCCAAATTGTTATGGCAAAATGGGGAAATGACCTTTTCATTTAGTCGGGAGGCACTGCGTGATTGGCAACTGCAAACGGCACAGGGATCTGAGACTCAAGCCATGGATTTGGCAGGTTTCTGTGCAGATTTTTTTGCCCCTTCTTTGTCCGGTGAGTTTGTAGGGATACAGGCAACCCATCTCAGATTTGGAGGTGTGTATCACAGCAGGTAACCAGCACCCCTTTCTTACCTCAGTCAACTCCTGCAGTAATGTAAGACATTTCTCACAGCCAGGAAACTCTGGCTGCGAGAGCCTGAGGCTCTTTACTTCAAGCTAGAGCAGCTCATGAATTCATGGTAAAGATGGGATTATAATCTGGGATTCCTTTACCTCTGAGCACATGTCACTGGGCCGTGCTTCCCCAGGAATGATGGGAGATTGGCCGAAAATGAATAGCTTAATATCCTGGGCTGCTGCCAAAAATAATCAGATTAAACTGGGTCATTTACTCGTCTCCCTCCATCCCACCAAAGGGCAAAATAACAGTTGAAAATTTAGAGCCTAAGTCATAGAATCATTGAAAATTAGGGTTGGAAAAGGACCTTAGGGAGTTCAACCCGCATCGATAACTGCTTTAAGTAAAGGACAATTGATTGCTTGTTTTAGTAAAGGTCCCACAAATCCCAATAAAGCCATTCACATTAGTGCTTTGCTCAACTCAACAAAGCCTCCTACGGTAGAAGAACACTCCCCAGTATGCAAGAATGAAAATAAAGTAGAGGGCATGACAGACATAGGTAGAACTGAGTTAGATGTGGATCCATATGACTGAGACTTGATGCAATGAATAACAGCAGAGAGCCTGAGACTCAAGGACATGATCCTTCATGGCCTGGATCACTCTGTACTGAGGCAGTGATTTGTGCGTCATTTCTCCTTCCACAATGTTTCCCATTTGTCTCCCTTAAGCTACTATGCGATATTGGTTTAAAGAAAAAAAAAACCTTCACTGAATAATACTGTGTTAAGGCTGTAAAAGTTTCTACACGATGGACAGCCAATAGTAGCAAGAAAAAGTAAACAGTAGGGTTTGATTTGTTTGGGTCCATCAGTAGTACCAAGGAGACAGTCAATGGTACCAATGGACAGTCAATACTACCAAGGAGACAGTCAGTAGTACCAATTGTACCAATGGACAGTCAATGGTACCACGGAGAAGTAGACAGTAGGGTTTAGTTTGTTTGGGTCCTCCAGATCAGATGACCAGATGCTGAGTTTCAAGACTCTCTGGTTGAGGACAATGGATTTCATCCTGCACCAGTGAAGTCAATGATTTGAACCTACATCCAGTTATTGTAATAGTTGGGCAGCTGTGAAACACAACTCCGTGTGGGTTACACATCTGCAACCAGACTGAAGAGGAGTGAGTCTGCTACAACCCTCCTGCAAAATCAGGCTCTGAAACTCAAGGTGAAATTCATGCTTTTTAACCATTATATGTTGATCTAGATAGCACCCATCATATATGCACAGAGTATCCTTCCTCCCAGCATCTCTAAACAGCCTCTACATCAACAAATTAAGCCTTGCAAGGCATCAGGGAATTTGGTACCAAGATGTATTTAGGGTAGCCCAGTGACTTAAACCAGTTAAGCAGACTTCCAGAAATTGCCACTCTCCAAATGAACTCCAGCAAGCACCAAAACAGTGAGATTCATGGACAAATCTGATCCATGCCAAGCAGCCATCCCTTGCTACTTAAATCAGAATAGGCCCTCTGAATGTGAGCAACCCTTAGCACTGCTCCATATTGGTCAGGTATTGAATCAATGGGGACATGATGGTCAAGAGAAGCTGCTCATGGTCCTGACCCCTTCGCATGACTTGCCCGCTCTAGGCTCTTTCACACCTTGGACTTCAAATGGCTGTTCAAAACAGCTGGAAACCAAAGTATTTCTTGTTGATGGTTGCAGCTGCTGCCCCAAACCCTGTTTATTTTCATTACATTTAGCTCTTGGACCAACTGTAACCACCTTCTCCTTATTTTAACATCTGTCCATTTGCCAAATATAACCTTATAAGCTTTAATTCTCGCTTTTCTTTTAAATACACATATGCATCCTGGCTTCTGTTATCGCCCCTCCGCCCCCAGCTTTTACGCAGTTTCGCAGCTACAAATGTGAGAGCCCGTGTCTTCTGGAGCTTCTGTGGTCTGGAAAAGCCTTCCCATCTCTCTCTGCATCATGCCACCTCCTCTCATATTGTACAATGAACCTCCCCTCATCTCTGCCTGTTCTGTTCCTTAGGTCCTTCTCGTGCAGTATTTCACTCAGCAAAGCCTTTCAGGGTGCACACTTGGTTGCAACGTGTGTGCAAGCCCTGAGATATGTCTGTGGCTATGCTTGCTAAGGATAGCAAATGAGACATGAACCAGACAGACTAAGTTACTGTGAAACTTAATGAGGCACTTGCTAAAATCTGGCGTGTTGGTGCAAATAAGAATTCAGAGCTGATGTAAATGGGAGTCGGGGGAAATAATTTATTTTGACCTAAGAGAGAAACCAGATTCATGTTTAAATTGCTCTCTTGATCCACCATTTCAGGTAAGATAATGCTGATGGAGGTCTGATCCACCTGTCTTGCTGCCAGAGGTTTCTCTGAGAGCTTCCAGTCCAGCAACACTGTCTCTCCTAGGAATTGCCTTTTCGCTTCATGCAAAATCCCACAGAGCTTAAATCTACTCATAACCTCCCAATGCTCCAGGTGAAGGAATCAAAAAAAAACAGGTAGCAGGAGCTGTCCTGATTGGCCAATCACCTTTCTGAAATATCCCTGACATACTACATGCGTGTCATTTTGACGTTCCCAACCTCTGGGCTAAATCTCTGGTAGAAAACCAGGTCCAAAAGCTGCTCAAAGGAAGCTGTTGTGTATCCAAGTGCAATCTTTCTGTGCTTTCTTCCATCCTGCATCTGCACAAAGATGTGCTCTGAAAGCGCCAACAGACTCATTTCCTTGCACTCATATATAAGCAAAGGAAAAGATCAGCTTTTTGTTTTGTGCTTCTATACAGTGGGGCCCTGATCTATGTCGAGCAATGCAAACAATGCCAATGACAATGATGCAAGCAGCTTGATAGCTGCACGTGTGATTACAGCTGCCATTTGGCACGGCAGCCCCGCAGTGCTAGTTATGATTGATGATCATTCCTGGAATAAAAGGTGGGAGACGTCTCCTATAAGGTCGCTGGAGAGGATGCTGTACCTATGCAAAATGTGGTCCTGATGTGGGTTGCAAGTATTTAAAATTTTGGCCGTCCGCTTTCTGGGCCACCCTGACAATGCCAGGGTTTAAAGAATGGCACCCCCATGCCTTCCTTGCTAAAGAGATTGAATTGTACCGTAGACCTAGTGCTCTCGTCTGCCTGGCAGCACCTGGTGCCAATGCTGCAGTCTCACTCCTAGGCATCGTATTTATACTGCACTATAAAAAGGGCTCAGGGCGGCGTCTCACTTGAAGGCTTGCCTTGCAGATCCTCTCCTAGTCAGCCTCCAATGGGGCCAAAAGAAGGACCCAAGCTAGGAAACCACCAGGACTAGCTTCGGGGAGCAAGCAGCAGTACTTGTCTCCAGGACACTGCGTGGTCCCGTGCTTGCACCACTGGCCTGGCTTCTGCTTTTTTCCCCTCTCTAGGAGGGCGCAGGAGCAGGGGTCACAGAAAGCCAGATAGCACTTTGCTGCTTTTCTTCCTTAAAAACATGGGAGCGTTTCTTTCCAATATCAGTAGTGCAAGAAGCTAGTAAAACCTATTAAAGGCACTACTGGAAATGGAGCTGCTTTTTTGTGCCAGAGTCATAAAAGGCCTAAAAGCGAACCACACCGGAAAAGAGAGTCGGCTAATAATGAAAACAAGGAAGGGGAATGAAGCTGGCCAGAGGTCCTGATTTTTCATTAAGGATCGGAGCACTTGCAAATCAGGGCATGGGATGCAGCACCCGTGCAATTAATAATAATTGTCATCATACGTAAGACAAGAAACTCAGCGAAATCCCAGCCCAGGAGCCCCTCTCCCAAGCCCTGGATCGGGTACCAAGAGTACTGGCACTTTCTCTTCAGCACGAAAAACAGCCAACACAACAATCAAGCTGTGATTGGGAACGGAGTGCAGTAGTTAATTAAGCCCGCGGCTTTTATTCTCAGGGGGCAATTCAGCCTGGTTTGAATGAGCTGGAGTGCCAGGACATGGTGGGAATGTCTCCTTGTGCAGCAGGAGAAATGGGTCTCATGGGCTTGCTCATTAGCATAACAATATCCCCCAAGATGCACTTGGCGTGATGTAATGTCCAGAGCGAGCGAGGGGACAGGAAAGTTTTCCTTGCAGAAGCAGGGAGGCTTTGCAGCTGACTAAGGCTATTTCCGTGCGTGAAATTTCTTTTCTCTCTCTTTTTTAGCAGACGTTTGCTAATTGAGGGAGCTGAAGGAAACATTATGCCATCCGGGACCCTTCTGCCCCAACTACCTCCCCCTCCTCCCCTTCAATTCACATTGTTTTGATTTACCAGAGAAAAATAAAGGTAGGCATTTTTCCTATTCCTTAGGAAAGAGCTGGGGTTGATTTTCATCTTCACGTAAAAATGCAAAATCGGTGTCGTAAAAAGTGGAACACGGTTTGCTGAGCGTGGGGGACCTCCGTCTCCCTTTCACCTTAGAGTGAAATATTGACTGTCCCTGAACACCTTAAAAATATCCGCATCCCACGTGTGCCCTGCTCTGTCATAGGAATCTCACATGTAATCGGCAAAGCAAACGAGCCAAAGACCTATGTACAATCGATCCAGTTTGGCATTGCACAGCTAGCAAGGATGGAAAAATGACATGGATTTAAAATGGTATTAAATGAATCGCATTAACTCCCCAGGCCTGACTTCCTTCTCACTTGCAGCGATCAGTGTAAAGCAGGAAGGATGTTGCTGCCATTGGTCAAGCGTGGTGGTTGTCATGGAGATGTATATGTAAGGTCACCCAGGTATCGGGATGTATTTCAAGGACTAGATGGGGATGTTGAGAGATGGCCCTGAATACTGGTTGATGACGAGTTATATCACCTCTCTATGGACTCTTGATGCATAATGCATCCAATAGCCCCTCTAGTACCACAGCCGCCGCATGGTCCCTCCAGAAGGCCGCCCACCATGGCCATCTGGACTTCTGTCTCTGTAATATGCCCCCGAGGAAAAGGAATGGGACCGAGATGGGAAGAGTTGTAAGATCTTGGCCTTCCCAGGTCTACCAGTTCCTGACCTACCGTTCCTTCTGCTATTCTCTGCTGGACTCTCAATAGACAGGAGTACTACATTTTCCTGAAGTCAGGTATCCAGGTTGTAGCCGTATTGGTCTAGAGGCAAAAGGAATCAGAACTCATGGTAGAGGTGATATCTTTTATTAGACCAACTTGATTTTTGCAACAACAACAAAAAATCTTTAATTGATGCTTCCAGGCACAAACACCCTTCTTCAGGCATAGGAGAAAAGATTGTAAAGGTTTATTTCTACCCAGAAGAACCATTACAGTCTTTTCTCCTATGCCTGAAGAAGGGTGTTTGTGCTCAAAAGCTATCAATTAAAGAATGTTTTTATAAATTTTTGCAAAAATAGAGTTGGTCTAATAAAAGATATCACCTCTACCATGAGTTCTGCTAAATTTTTCTAAATATATGCATATGCATTACAGAATAAACTAACTCCTTTACATGACTAAACAGCACAGATTGGGCCCACAGCTGGGTGTAAATGTCACGTCAAGGTTGCTAGAAAGCAAAAGCAACCTTCTTGGTACCTCATCTCCCTCATTTTCCCAGCTTCTCCTCCTCCTATTTCACACTCCTGACCCGTTCCTAATCATATAACCAGTTGCTTCCCCAATCCAATGCCATTTTTTTATTTTCTTCAACTGCAAGTAGCAGGTGAAACAGCGGACTCTCAAGCAGATCACCAAAGCGGCAAGAACTGTTTCTCCATGGAAAATAAGTCCGTTCAGAAAATGATGCCACTTTTCCTTGCCCTGGCTTTCTTGACCTCCCCCAGTCATAAATCCCAAGGGGGATATATGACTCAGTCTGCAGCAAAAATGCAGGTAAAAAAGAGAACGAGAGGAATACAATGCCACGGACCGTGGCTCAGAGACTTCCAACTCAATTGGAGAGAAACGACAAACGTTCCTGCCGTCCCATAACGTTTGTGCAAAGACCAGGTGTTGGCTGGATCCTCCTTACCAACATCCTGTCTTGAATTATCCAGGCAAGGTTATTATGTACATGTACACAATTAAATCATCCATTTCCTGGCAGGAGAAAAGCCATCCCTCCGGGGTACGCTGAAACCGTATCACTCATTTAACCAATAAACTCCATTGGAAAAGGAGTTGTTTTGTCAAGTAGCATTCACATCCAGGATGCCAGATGCTAGAAACCATCCCAGAAACAAGCTGTTCTGGACCCATTTCAGGTCTCACTGCATGGGCTGGATCCTCAGGCCCTGTGCCTACAGGTTGCTCCTTCAAAACAAATGTAACCAGCTTGGAAATTGCCTGGGATTTAAGAGAATCCCCAAGTAAGGTAGAGACTTAATAAGACTCCATTTATGGGTCTGAAAGTCCTTTAAAAATCCAGCAAAAAGGAAGCAAGAAGGAGGCACCATTGCTTCTGCCTCTCTCAGTGCATATAAATTACTCATAAATAGCCCTGAATATGAGCACCCTTTTCAAGTGATAATGGCATGGTCACTTATAAAGAATGGCAGATCCTACAAATATCTACCAGATCCCAGCCATCCTTAAAGAGATGTTCCCCTTTCTCTGGGTTCTTTTGTCTCTTGATGTGCCTTGTTAACAGTTTATTTTGGTTTCTCAGCTGGACTGAGCTCTTAAACACAGAGATGGGGTGTGGTGAGGCTCCATAAAGATATCGGATAGATGGTTTCAAGCTTGAGATGATTGCTATTTTCTTGACCAGTTGCATAGCCCATGCCTTGGGAACAAGCCCTTAACACAGTGGAATGAATGGAGCTCCTCAATGCCAAGGGACGGCATGAAGACAGGAGAAGCTCTTGCGTAAGTACCCATGAGACTGACTACCTGTGATATGCTATGGATTATAATTATAGCCTGTCTCCCAGATAAAGCAGTCAAGGTCAGATCTGGAGTCAGGCAAGGCAACTTACCACAAATGATGGTCCATGGGTAAAAAATGCACAGCTTGGCTCATTAACTGCAGACACATTGCTGTTACCGCAAGGTATGCAGGTGGGACCCGTATTGGTCTAGTGGCAAAAGCAATCAGGACTTGTGGTAGAGGTAATATCTTTTATTAGACCAACTAGATTTTTGCAAAAAAAAAAAAAATTCTTTGAAGCTCAAATAAAGACTTTTTTTTTTTTTCAAAAATCTATTTGATCTAATAAAAGATATCACCTCTACCATGAGTCCTGATTGCTGTTATAGCTTTTCTGTGGAAAAGCTCAAGAATCTCCCATCTCAAGAACCAAATTCTCCCCTGGCATAACTCCAGATATTCATCCACGATACCAGCACACTCCCAAGAGCCCAATGCCTTTAGCCCTACACAGCATCAAGCACTGAGAGAGATGACCAGCAAAAATTGAGTGCATTTCAAGACCCAGTTGACAAGTTCCCATCATAAATGCTTATTGAATGGAAACAGCTTTTTTTTTCACTTAATGGAATAATTCCTGAAAAGGACCTCTTTTTTTCTCTTTTTAATTCTTTATATTATCAAAACTATTCTGCCCCTCCTCCCCACCCCCAAAGAAAATGGTTTTGATTTGGAGAGTTGCTTTTTTTATAAATCTCCCTCCCCCCAAAAGAAATTATAGACACATATTCTTTTTTCATTCATATAATTTTTCATGGCAAAATACCCTACATTTCATCCAGGTCTATGAGATGCTTTGTGTCTTCTACTCTGAAATGTCCATGCCTAGAGCCACAGCTGCCTAAAGCAGATCGGTCCAGAGCCTTCGGCGCTGGCTCTGATGATGATGTTCAGGCATCAGTCCTGGAGCTTTGGAGGCTGGATTTGTTTACTCGCTTCCTTTGAATTTATACCTTTATTTTTTGTGAAGCCCTTCATGCCATCAAGAGATTGGATTTGGGGATTTACTTTGTCAGCAAAGGTCAGCGTCCCAGCGTTGTCCACTTCCTGTTTTCCTTCCAGATTTTCCTCCCCGCCCCCCTGCCCCTTCCCCTAAGCCATTTAGCAGTTTGACTTGAACCCACAGGAAGTTTACTTATGAAGTATTTCTCCAAAGGTTGAGGTTATTGCCAGGAGCAGTCAATCTGTTAACCCCGATCAATCCTGATTACCTGACAATAATTCCCATATTTCCCTCGCTGGCAAGTGGCAACACATGTTGCTTTTCAAAAGCAGCATTTCGGTGTCCTGGTGACAAGCCAGACACTTAACCTGAACATAAAAGTACATTTCTAAGCAGGATTTTTACAGGACCACAATTTTAATATCAAGCACCTTTTTAAGGGGATTTTTTAAAAAACAAATTGATCCCACTTTGGCTTTTCCATCCAGTACTACTGATGGTAGAATTGGTCTTTTTTTATTCCATCTCTGTAAATATCTGTTGATCCAAAGGATGTTTT
>NW_017728991.1:2971149-2981515 GCF_001723915.1 Gavialis gangeticus | reverse complement strand
CACTTCGGCTTTTCCATCCAGTACTACTGATGGTAGAATTGGTCTTTTTTTATTCCATCTCTGTAAATATCTGTTGATCCAAAGGATGTTTTGAAGACCCTTATTGGCTAGGAGCATAGAGCAGACCCTATGGTTAAGGTGTGTCACTACAGATCCAGATCCTCAGTCTGGAATGGGGTCATAGTCTACCCCCAGCAGAAAATGGGTAGCTGGCCATTCACATGGGAAGTGCACGGCAACTGGATATGATGCCAGCTACAGAAATTGGGGTGCCCTAACCAGGCTTGCCTCAGGGGCCCCTTTTCACCTTGTTTCTTGACCAGGTTAGATGTCAATAGTTTGCCCAAAGACTCAGTCCTGCAAAGTGGGGGGTACATGGAAGACTTCACACATGTGAATATGGAAGTCAGTGGGAGAACTCATGAGCATAAAGTTATGCATGTCCTAAGTATTCCCAGGACTGGGCCCTATCACCATCTAGCATGGTGGTGAGCACCTTGGATACCCATTGAGGTCAAAAGAAATGACTGGTGCTCAGCGCCTCATGGAATTAAGCCCCAAGAGATATGACATCATGAATAACTGCATGCACCTTCATCAAACAAAGCAAGTCAATGGGGTGGATTTTGGAAGGTTAAAACGATACCCTCATGTCCATGTCCACAGAAGGATGGGTGAAGCAGAGGTGCGGCACTAGTCTGTGATCTGAGACATCTGGTTTCCATTCCCGGCTTTGGGATAGTTTCTGCCACTGTGCCTCAACAAGGTATCATAAGGACAGCGGCACTTAAAACCATGAGCAATTAAAATGATATAATAATACAGCCTCTGTAGGTGCCCTTAACACCTTAGATAATCTTCAATACATCCCAGCCTTGATAGAGTTAGTAAGAGGTCATAATATTTGGGCCATGTCAATAATTTACAAAAATATTGCAGCTAAATTACCTGGATTTTCTGGCATTATTCCAATTTCTTTTTTCTCCCCCAACCCCCTTCTTTTAAAGTATTTCCATCGTATGTTTATTTTTGGGCCTTCTTTTTATGAGAGTCTTTTTGATGTTGGCTTTTGTTGTCAACCACACAGGACTCTGTTTTACAGTTCCTACATGGATTTATTGCCTGCCCCATTATTTTTCTCTCTTTCGCATAAATTCTGGTTTTGAGCCATCCATTTTCAGAGGCCCTGCAATTCCCACAAAATCTATTTCATACAACCTGTGTCAAAACAAAAAGAAGAGCTGTTGCTTTCTGATGTGCAGCTATTCCTTGGTATTAAATGTAGTGATTTTCACATATACAGCAGGGCTGTGCAAAGCTTCAGTTGCTGATTCGGTGGAGATTTGGCCTGATTCAGTGCCTAAATCTCCGAATCCAAATCAAATCAAAAGACCCTTTAATCTCTCCAAATTGAATTGGAACCCTCCAATTCAATTCAGAGATATTCAGAAAAATTCAGCAGTTCAGACATAGACACAGCTTGAAATGTTTTTTCTACGTACCTTAAGGTACCAGGCGGCTCAAGAATGCTGAGATGCTGGGGCGCATGGAGTGTCCCACAGGATAGCGTGATGGAGGGGTCCTCAGTGTGCTCAGCAGCAGACCCGGAAGTGGACCAGAGCCAGAATGAATGGATACGGCCTGTTCACAGCAGCACTTTTAGCCCTGTCCATTTATCTGTACCTACATTTATCCCTGAGACACTGATGTGATGCTCCAAAATAAACAAATTTAAATTTTATAAACCTATTTAATTTAATGAGGATTAAATCTCGTGATGTGTACAGGCGCCCAGAGTGGGAGGAAGACGGGAAGTGTGCCAAGTCACCCAGGGTTACACAGGACATCAGAGCGATGCCACGTTAACCTTCTGTTTTAACTCTTACAACAAGCTGATTTAAAATAGGCATATCCTCGTCTGCATATTCAAAGAATTATGATTGTCCAGAGTTCTGCTTCTGTTTCCTTTTGGCTGTAGCCTCTGCTATGCCTTTCCTGCATACATCCAAACAGCACTTAGTCAATATTAATTGAGCCTTCCCATATTCAATGAGGGCAGAAATGACAACTACTTTTAAAAACAGTCTTCCCAATTTTAATTTGCATTTAGGACAGTGTGGAACTACATTATTTTGCTTAAAGGTTTCCCAAAGACAGCTTGTCTCACTTCCATCAGGGTTCTTCCTTCATACTGTGTTTTAAGACCATTGGGATCCAAGACATTTTAGAGCAGCCTGAAGACTGGTCTAACTTTAACCAGTGAATCAGACCAGGGCAGAGCAGACCCAGACTAATGCAACATGCTGCACATTTTTCTCCCATGTTTCACCAAAAACTATCCCAAAAGGAAACAAAAATCAGGGCTGCTGTGAGAGCTATTGAAAACAGATATTCCTAAGCCATAGCAATGGCATGTACTGTACTGTTTCCCTTTATCAGTACAGAATATACAACAACTCCTACAATTCAGTATTTATATTTAGTGTCACACATTTCTATTTTTAGTGTTGTCTGAAAAGGTAAACTGAGGCAGTAAACTGTTAAGGGACAGACTTATGTATTTAGGTGCTTGAAGATGAGGCTTAGCGCCTAATAGGGTTTATACATGCATCTAAGTGAGTTTGGCACCCAACTGCCTTCAGCATTTCCTAGGAGCGAAGTACCCAAACTACTTTTGTCAGTCTCCCCTATCTCCATTATTAAGTACCTAAATCCCTTTGTAAATCCAGCCTCAAGGAACTCAGCTATGATGATGCACCATTTTGAGACATGACTTGAAATGCTTCAATGAAAATTTAGAAGGAACTGAGGTTGACCTTAAAAATAGGAGGGAGTTCAACTGCTTGTATCAGGCTGGCTTGTGTGGATCATAAGCAGTGCAGATAGAATTTGGGCCACTACAAGAATGGCTGAAAACTACCTGAACATGCAACACTGGGATAGAGGAAAGAAAGAAACCCCCTTCCCTACAAACTCCCCTGATCAAAACTATATTGTGCAAACTCAACCCTTTACGCCCATCCTTTCCATGAGACGCTGTAAGCATCAGCAGCTAAGCATCACTCTAATTCAGGTGGAATATGTTCCTAATAAAAAGTTTGTTTCCATTTGCCAGTCATGTTCGCAAATCTTGGGGTGTCATTTGTGGTCACCATCAAGAAAGGAGCTCGCGGGGTTCAAGTCCCTCATCTGGAAACAGGCCTGGCTTTATGGCTCTCGTGGCAGGGGTTGGCATGGAGGGAAGGGTGGCTTCTGGCAGATCAGCCTGAAACAGCAGGTAAAGCATAAGCAAGTGGTTTTGAAAGGTATTGTCCTGCTGTCTTTAATAGTAGCCAGAAGCTTTATAAATATTATCATCTTACCAAATGAAGAAGCAGGGGAGGGAAAAAGAAAAAAAAAATGTGTTTTGGCATGAGAACAATTTCTCCATTACCTCAATTAGTTCAAACGATCTGGAAAGGGTCTCTCTGGAGAAATCAAGCTAATGCGTGGCCAGCTAAGGGGCTTGGGGGGGTTGCTTTAGGTGTTGATACGAGCATTAGTCAGCAATGCAGATTGCAGTGAAGTCAGTCAATAATGCTGTCACTACAGTCTGGGCAGAGCCATAAATTAATTAACTATATCATGGCAGTAAATTGAAGGCCTTCTACTTTTGCTAGGATTCTGCTTTGGCACCTTCCAGCCTGTTTTAGAAGCTGTCCGCTGGTTTGCTGAAGGCCAATCTCCTTTGGAGAGCCGCATATTGACATCATTATTTCCTCATGGTTTCCAACGGCTATTTCTCTTCATTCTTCATTCCCATTCTCCGAAAAGAAAGCAGAGCCCTGAGCATGCGCCCTGACTCAGAAGGACCTTTGAGTCTCCCTTTCCCTGTAAAGAGCAATCTTGACCTTGGAGCTGAAGTAGGTCCTGAGAACAACTTGGGAAACGTGAGTTGAATTTCTGGTTCCAGTGGCCTTGGATAAGTCACTTCATTGTGGATTACTCTGAATGCCTAATTGTTGCTCTTTATCAAAGCAGAATCCAACCCAAATTAACAACGATAAATCAGAGCAAACCAGAGTGAGCTAAAGAGGCGGAGGAAGGTGCAAGAGCCAAGACCTCACTGCTGCCAGTCAACATGGTTTGGATGGAGCTCATCAATGGAAAGGGTTAAACTGAACACTTCCCCTTTGACAAAGGGAGGTCGTGGTATCCTGGCAAAAGCTGGTATTTTTTAAATCCTTTTCAACCTTATGATTTCAGATTTTGGATTGTATCCTAAACCTCATGATTTCGGATTCTCCAAACCCCCCACCCTGGCACACTTGGGCTTGACAACACTGTAGAGGTTTCATCATGCAGAGAAGACCAAAAAAGTTTGCTAGACTCCTTCAAGAGCAATCCACTACTTAAATTACAGTTTGGTGGTACAGTGCTGCCTTGGATTGTCTTGTATTCTCTTCTCCTTCCTCATCACCAAGTTTCGCAGAGCCAGGGTACAGTTTGCTATATCCAAGTTACAGACATTGGACGTGTGCAACACGGGGAAGCCCTGGGAGCAACAGAATAGTTTTGGAGGTCTTTAAACCTCCCAATTCACTCTTTAAATGCTCTTGTTCTGGACACAGCCCAAGGCTCGAGCTACTTGTGCCAATGAAGTAAGCAATCTTCTTAGCATCTGCTTGATTAGGGTGTGGGACCCCAGAGAAAGAAGAGAGATTTTTCTATTGGAACAAAGTATCACAAACAGCCAAAACAGTGAAATATCACTGCATCTGCCTTCCCCTACCCCCCACCCTGAAAGGTTTTGCCCTAAATATTTTGCCTCACCCTGACCAAAAAAACTGAGAGCTTCCATAGAGCACAAGGGCGAAGACGGTGGGGAGGGAAACTGAGGCACCAACCAGTGCCATGATTTGCCCATATTTTATGGCACATCTAGACATAGAAGTCATCTCCCCTGCCCCATGACCTGGCTATCTACCCCATGAGCAACCATTATCCCATGCATGGGGCAGTCTCCAATGAAGCCAATGAAAGACTCGGGACTTGGAAGAAGCCTATACCATCCCTTACTCACTTTAGGTCTGGGAGAGAAGTGATTGCAACCCTGAGGAGGACACTGTTTGTATCCCCACCTCCCGCCAAGGGCAATGCATGGCAGAAAGATGGGGATAGAGCCTGGGGTTTGCCAATCTCGGCTAGGTAGAGCCACCGTGGCCTGGGGTCTTTGCTCTGCATGGAGCTTCAAGGCAGGTATTTCTAATGTAACAGCCCCAGGATATTATAGAAAGGCTTGACTCCTCCATACTCCCTAGCAGGCCACCTCAGGGCCAACCTAGACCAGTGCAGATACTGGGCTAATCATGGGGCAAAGAGCAGGAGGATTTGGAAAAGACTTCTAAGTCTCGCCATGCCACCCAGGTCCTGCTTGGAGCAATGCTGATTTTCCACTATGGGCTTTGATGGTGTCCATCTCCTTTACACCAGTACAAAGGTGATCAGGATCATATCTATTACCATCACACTAAATGAGCGAGGCGCTCCTGGCTGAGCCCAGCTGGAAAGACTCAGGCACAGGGGGTGGGAAGGGAACAGAAGAGCTCAGCCGTTTCTTCCTTTTGATCTCCTGTTTTCCTCCCCCTTGGACCCTGCCTCCTCATCCGCCTGCTGCTCAGCCACAGCCTGGAGGCATCGGCCAAAACCATCCTCCAGCTCGCTCTCTACCTGCTGGGAGAAGCAGGAGAGAGGCAGAGATGCAAGGGAAGCCCCCGGTACACAGAAACATTCCTCTGCTTCCCAGCGTCACAACGTTTCCAGGCTTTTACATTAAAAAAAGCCTCAATTAGCCGATAATTGGCAAAGTGTTGCAAACTAAGAACTGATAGTTACTCCTTTGGATGCCCTGACCAAAGGCGAAACTCTGCTTGGGAGCAAAATGCATGGGCTAATTGGGATTTTTCCATCTCTGAGCCAATGCACAGTCGTGCAGCTTCACAGGAATGTGCTGCTTGACCTCTGTAATAGGATTCCAGCGGCCCCTGTTTCCCTGGCTCTTTTCTCTTAGCAACCCCTTCTAATTAGTGGTAGGAGGCAGAAGGCGACAGGGCAAACCCTGTTCTGACCTCAGAAGATTTCTAGGGTAGGAATCCTGTCCTAAGGACATGAAGCCATACCCCGCCGTCCCTCCCTTGACTTCAGTTGCTTTGCATTGATGTACATCAACCAGGGATCGGGCCCTTCATTCATTTCCATCCGCGTGAGATTATTGCTCCTTCCAAATATTTCCCTGAGCTCCCAGAAAACGTAGGACAGGGATCACAAACTAGGAGTACAGCAAAGAATAGCAGAGGGAGGTGGGTTCAACATGCATGTGAAATCTTCTGTGACCTCAGTTTTCCGGATGGTCCTCTGCCCATCTTTTCTTTATGGAAGAGTCCGAAGGAAAAAAGAAAACCTCCCTGCAGGTGTTTGGATAAGGTAAAGAGAGAAAAAAGGCATAGAAAAGAGGTAATTTCCTATAGGGTAAGGTATGTTCTCTACATCAGTGGAGACGAAGTCCCTAAATAAGAGTTTGGTATAAAATATCCCAACCCTTTCACCCCTATGCCTGAGTAAAAGCACATTTTTTTCCTTCCCTTTCTCCAGCAATATCTGAGCAGGGTGAACGTAATAAATAAAGGAATTCTCCCTGTTTTAAACAGCTCCTTATTGTGTGCCTGACTCGTTGCATTATTAGGGAGTGATACTGGGTAACACAACTCCTATTGCCCTTGACTGGCAATGGGGCTAAACCAAAACCCCAAGACCCAAACTCCTTCCACCCAAAGTGGTGGCTCGGTGGCTCGGTAAGTGAATATCTCAGCTCTAGCTCCGCATTTACTTTGCAGATGGCTCTTCCCTCCCAAAGCAGAGCAAAGTACTGTTTAATGGGGATGCTCATGGAGAGCAATGACTTCCCTAGCCCATAAGATCATTACCAATTTAGAAAGGGATATTGCCTCTGTGCTGGGATTTTCACCTCTCTGCCTGATCTAATTGAAAGCCTGAAGGGTGCCCTGAAAGACTCCAGTCACCTCTGACCTCTTGATGCTCTGGGCTGCCCAAGGGCAGCTTCCCATGTCGAGCAGGAAGAACATTTTTACTCTTTCCTCCTCCGACGTGGCCACCCCTGTGATCATCCAAGTTAAGAAAGGCTAAAGGACCAGAGGGGCTCCAATTACAGGGCTCACCTAATGCTGATAAAATAATGGTTGCAGGTAAGGACCTAGCCCTGCATGCTCAAATACATGGGAAAGCTTGGAGGGTTCATATCCTCAGATTATCTTCTCATGGCTTACAGTTTGTTGGATTCAGATTCGACAAGGCCAGTTTTTCTGAAAAGAGTTGCAAGCAGAGAGCAAACAGCAGAGACAAACTTTGCAAACAGATGGGCTTCTATTGAAGTCCATCATGACTGCAGGTCGGTGCCCTGGGTCAAGGGGCAGGCCAGTCGACCTAGCAGAGCCACTAAAGTGTGGGTGCATCAGAGCTTGGAGGGGCTAATTCTGGGTGCCCTCTTGCTATTCTGAGTCAAGACAGCTTAAAACCCAAGGATATCAATCACATGAATGGCTCATCAGTTCTTCTCACAGAGCAAATCTGAGGAAGGCAATCCACTCCAGGGACAAAGGAGGGCCGCCAGTGCTTTAGGCGTTGCTATTCCAGGCTATTAAGATGCCTGGTATGTTGCAAGAAAAATCAGTTTTCAGGTTTCAAACTCCCTTATCACCTCTCCATGCTAAAACCATGGCTAAAATAATTGCTACTCCCCAGAAATAATTTATTCCCCAGGAAAACTTCATTCTATTCTTTCAAGCTACACCTGAATTGGTGAGTCTTATATTTGCATTACAGGCCATTGGAAAATGCTGCCGTGGGGTTTGCAGAAAAGATTTACTTTTAACAAAGTGAACAGCGGCAGCAGCAACAACCAACCCCACCCCACCTCCCCCTCAACCCGAAAAAAACCAAAAACAAAATGGAAAAGAAACTCTTCTACTTTCTCTAGCTTCAAAAAAATTTGGTCAAAATCTACTGAATAATGAGCAATTTTGGGGCCAAACTAAAAACTTTTTCAGGAAAGCAGCAACCGCATGAACGTTTGTATTTAGCCGAAAACCCAACTTTCCATTTCTAGCTGTATCCTTAATATCCATACACAAAGAGCTACCTTTGCTTGCAGTTTAGAGTAACGTTCAAGCCCATGGTCTTAAAATCCAAGAAAAATTAGAAGTAGAGACTGAGAGAGAAAACAGTGGGTATGTTCTGCTGTAAGAGCCACCGTAATTCTGGGAGTAAAATAGCTTCCAAACATTGAACACAAGGAGGAAAGTTTAAACTTTAGATTGTAAACTGTGTGTTACCCTGAAAATAAAAGGCAGCACAGTTTCAGAGCTATATAAATGCAGGGAATGCAGCATAGGAAATAGTTACAGAAAGGGGACACTAAGAAGGATACTTCTTCCTGTCAGGAGCTGGCTTAAACCCTCCCATGAACCAAAAAGATGGAAGTTACTGATTTTTGTGAATGCCATTGCAGATAGCTTTCCTATTCACAGAGTCATAGAAATTGAGGGTGGGAAGGGACCGCTGGAGGTCACATCTAGTCCAACCTCCTGTGCAAAGCAGGATCATCCCAACTCCTTCATCCCAGCCAAGGCTTTGTCTATCCAGGTCTTCAAAACCTCCAAGGATAGAGATGCCACCACCTCAGGGTAACCCAGTCCAGTACTTTACCACCCCCCTAGTGAGAGTTTTTCCTAATATCCAACTTAAACCTCCCTTGCTAAACTTGAGCCCATTGCTCCCTGTTCAGTCATTTGCCACCCCTGAGAAGAGTCCAGCTCCATCCCCTTTGCAACCCCCCGTTCAAGAGATCTGGGTTCTAGTCCTGCTTTTGTCACTAAATGCCAGTCAAATCATTCATCTACGGCTGTCCTACCATGCTACCCTAAGTAACAGAGACTTCCTGAAGGTTGTGCCACACTTCAAGTAACAATGCCCTAATCTTGGTTGAGATCATTAGGCAAAAGCAATTCCCACACTAAAAAATAATGAGTCCTATAGATACCCTCCTGAAAGGGTCGAGGTTTAACATCAGTAACAGCTGGTGTGCGATTTCTGATCCATCGCTCCCCTCCGATATACTGGATGATCTTCCCCAGTGTTGGCAACTAGGAAGATCTTTTTAACCTCAAAAAAGTGCTTCTTAGCATTCTCCAAACTGTACAGGGAGCTTTAGAAGCAGATACATGACTACTTTCTAGTAGGCATGGGTGGCTTTTGCCTTCCTAGCAGATGATGCTTATTTTCATGTCCACGTTATGCTTCCCCTGAATTTGGTCTTCCTCTGCAGCACCTGATAAGAGCTACCATTCAAGCCACAAAACCACTGGCTGCCATCCTTCCACACTGCAGCTATCTGAGCCGAGCTTGTGAAGGGGTCTTTTTTGTTATTATTATTTTGTGGTCAAAAGGTTGCATATACTTTTTTTTTTCTGGCTTAGAAAGGGTGGAAAGCAAAATATTTTGATAATTATTCAGGCCATCAGGTTACATAAAAGGTTCCATAGCCCTCTGCATCAAATCTTAACAGTTAAAACCACAAATTCTGTTTTTGCAGCTATAAAACATTGAGGGCAAAAAAATTTAAAAAAATAATAAAATCCATTTTCCATTCGCTTGAAACTTATAAAATTTAATGTGGTGAAAAAATGACAGTTTACTCCCAAAAGGAAACTTTCAGAGAGGCATGTTTCATGTGTTCAGTGTGATGGAGAAGTAGGCCTAGATTCATGTCTGTTTTCAAATGAAAATAATTAAATGTTGAAAGAGGATGTCACAGTGTAATAAGGAAGGGCTGAGAACAACGCGGGGTCTTAAATCTTAAAGGGAAAGAGTTTCTTCTGGTGCTATAATTAGAAAAGGGGCATTTCTGGAAGTCCCTGTGTTCTTAATTTATTGGTGCCGGATGATGTGTAAGCAAAATCAGACTCTTTTTTGCTGTGCAGTCTTATCAAAGCTGGGTATAGACATAAGATATTCCACTGATGGCCTAAACTACCATCCATGTAGCTGAGAGTTCAAGAAATTAATTCTGAACATTTCGCTGTAACGATCCAAACTCCAAAATCTGCGTTCCTGCTTGGTCTCCTGGTTTCACCCAGGCTGGAAAGACAGCGAAGAACATTTCAACTTCTATTTTAAGAAGCAGAAATGTTTCTGAAGCTCGGATCAAGTTGGGTTTGTCAGTTTGGTTTCATTTGGGAGTGAAGGATATCAAGTGCCCCTCAGCTGGGATGGTTTAGTCCAGGATGATCCCACCTTGAGCAGGGAGCTGGAC